>NC_045442.1:75983496-76135701 GCF_002776525.5 Piliocolobus tephrosceles | reverse complement strand
GAAGGAAGGAAGGAAGGAAGGAAGGAAGGAAGGAAGGAAGGAAGGAAAATCACACAGGGTGAGTGAGGCTGGCTGGGTTTGGAGCCCAGTCCAGGACAGTAGGCAAGTAGTCTGAGTTCCCTGGGAAGTCAGACCTCTGAAAAATCACCCTATGCCCAGTAGCTCAGTCCAGAGCCTGGTCAGGAAGCAGACCTCAGCTGCAGAGCCTGGGAAGGGGTGTCCAGACCCCTGCAGACAGCTCAGACTCCCCTGGGATATCCCACCTTGAAAAAGCATCTGCTAAAACCTGCCTTGGCACAGGTGCACGTAGGGAGACAGTCTTGGGCCCCATCGCAGGCTTGGGCACCAGGATAAGCAAGAGGCAGGGACAGACATCAGAGCACAGTAGATAACAAGGAAGGAGCACAGACTTCGGAGAGGACAGACTTCCATCCAAACCCTCCCCTGCCACTTCCCGGCTGTGTGACCTGAAATGAGTCACCAACACTTCCTGCACCTCGGTTTCCTCACCTGTCAATAAAGCAAGTTCAACAACCACAGCTGAGGTTGCTGAGAGGATTGAATGAAACTGTCTTATGGGAAAATGCCACCCAGCACAGGCCCTGGTGTAGGACAAGTGTTCATGAATTAGTTCCCCTCCCACCTCCTCTAAACCTAGAGTGTGCTGAAGAAAAGAGTGAGAGCCAAGAACACATTATGGGCAGAGAGAAAGCTCACGCTTCTTCATGTGGTCCAGAAGGCTTCTGAGCCTTCTGATCTCAGGCTCTGTAGCTGTCTCTCTAAGTTGGCCAGCTTAGCCTCAGCAACTGCAAAGCAACAGGGAGAAGGTATTTATGGAGAAGACCTTAAGTTGGAGAGTGGAGCATTTTGAAAAAAAACAAAGTGGCTTACTAAGAAGAACACTTATTCCAGAAAAATAAGAAAGCGAAAGAAATAAAAGGGGAAAAATGACTACATTCCTGCTTCCCAGCTATACCTCTGCATCCCTTCACAACCTGGAACTTCAGGCCTGGACCTCTGTCTCCACATACAGCTTGCATATTGTCATATTGTAAGAATTCGTAAGAAAATACTCAACTCATTACTCTTCTTTCTGAAAACTTTTCTTTTTTTTTTTTTTTTTGAGGCGGAGTCCTGCTCTGTCGCCCAGGCTGGAGTGCAGTGGCTCAATCTCGGCTCACTGCAACCTCCGCCTCTCAGGTTCATGCCATTTTCCTGCCTCAGCCTCCCAAGTAGCTGGGACTACAGGCGCCCGCCACTATGCCCGGCTAATTTTTTGCATTTTTAGTAGAGACGGGGTTTCACCATGTTAGTCAGGATGGTCTCAATCTTCTGACCTCGTGATCCGCCCGCCTCGGCCTCCCAGAGTGCTGGGGTTACAGGCGTGAGCCACCACGCCCGGCCTAATTTTTTGTATTTTCAGTAGAGATGGGGTTTCACCATGTTAGCCAGGGTAATCTCAATCTCCTGACCTCATGATCCACCTACCTCGGCCCCCCAAAGTGTTGGGATTACAGGCGTGAGCCACCGTGCCCGGCCTGAAAACTTTTCTTTGTCATTCATTTTCATTTCTCATTCCAGATACACTTTTTAATACGTTTGTTGTTTTGACAGGCTGGTAGGCAAATATGAATAAGTAGGTTGTCATTGTTCTTTTGTTCTTACTGAGTTTGCTCTATTTTTCTCTGAACTAAGTTGCTGTGATGTTCCCCGTCACCCAGGGTTCCTAAGAGGCCGAACATTTTCATGCCACTCTTGTGACAATGGACATCAACCCAACCCCCTAAAGGGCCTATTTCCTCCCTGGCACCCTGGAGGTGCACACTGGACTGTTTCCACTGAAGAAAAGCCAGAGTCCATCTGCTAAGGGGCCTGATGAGGGAATAGCCCTACATGGCTTGAATGTCTGCATCTGGGCACCTATGGGAGTCCCCTCAGGCCCCAAGTAAAGCTGAGAGGACCGGGGGCGCTGGGCCAGGATGCAGAGTTGTGCATCTTCCCATGAGGCAGCAGGAGAAGGGGACCACCCAGCTGGCCCTCCAGCTCCCCAGGCCCGGGACCCCCAGGCCACCATGCTGAGGTATGCCCCTTACCTGAATTGTCCCCACGATCTCCTTTTTGTCCCCTTGGTCCTGGAATTCCAGGAGCCCCTGTGTTTCCTGGGGGCCCCAACTTCCCAGGAAGGCCCTGCAAACCTCTGAATCCTTGATCTGTTGCAGGACAAAGGGACCCAGTGGCTATCATTCATTTTTTTCCCAAAAATCTCAATACTCCATTCATGTTCACCCCCGGAACAGCCAGTGAGCTAATGGTGACCCAAAGAAAAAAGACCCCCGACTCCTGCATCCCAGGGGAGGGCCTGCACCAAGGCCAGCTCCCTAACCAGGCGCAAAAACCCTCTGTAGGGACAACCACACATCCCTAATTCCTGTGTGAAAATATGGGATCCCGGAGAGTCAGCAAGCAGCTTTGTTTTGGAGACAATGGCATTTTACAGGGATTGTTCTGAGTGTAGCATGGCTCCTGATGAAACGGGAGCCTCCCCAAGTCTGTGCTCGAACCCTCATGTGGAGGAAATGCCTGCTGGAGGTAGAGATTCAGAAAGACACAGGTCGGACCTGGATCTCCCTTTTCCCTATTGGGTCCATCTCATCCATCTCTGCCTGTGATGCCCCTGGGTCTCCAGCACAGCGCTAGGCAGCTCTCTACATTTGTGCCCTCACCCCATCCTGCACTGCTCCCTCCCAGGCATCTGTCTCCACAGCTAAGCACCTCTGAGCCTCCAGAGTCACAGGTTCTCAGGGTAGCTTTCTCCAAATATTTATTTCCAGAAAAAGCATGCATAGATCTTCCACCAGACAAACACATACACACACACACACACACACACGGACACACAGACACACACACATGCATGCACACAATTGACTACTTCCATTTATGTTTCGTTCATTGCAGGGCCAGAGTGGAGAGACTAAAAATCCCCAGCACTGAGTCACCTCCTTCACCTCTTCTTGTTTAGAACCTTTGTCAAATGTCTTGTTTGGACATCTCACCAGGCCAGGCACAAGGAGAAGGGGTATTTGCAGATGACTTCAATCCACAACTGAATGTGGGCATTGGACCTGCTGCTCCCTCTGCCTGGACATTTCCCTGCATCTCTGCCTGCTTATTTGTTGTCACTCAGCTTTCAGCTTAAATATTATCTCTGGAGAAAGGTCTTTGCTAACCCTGTAATTTTAAGTAGTCACTCAGTTGTAATTCTCTGTTCTAATTTTCTGCCAATTATAGCTTCCACGTGGGACTGTTTTGTTTATTTGGTTGCATATCGATTGATCACCCACCCCACTCCTGTAGAACGAGAAGCTCATGAGAATAGGAGTCTTGTTCCCCAGCTGTTGTTTCTGCACCAAGAAGAGGGCCTGGAAACAGAGTAATGCTCAATAAACATTTATGGAACAAATGAATCCTCCAGCAGCGTGTCCTCAAATCAGCCCTCTTCTCTCTGGCTGGAGCTACCATCTGTGCCCCCCTTACCAGTGACCTCACTTTTCTATTCTCAGTTCACATCTCTGTCCCCAGGGTGCAAACCAGGGCTGGGCACACAGGAGGATTGGGTGCGAGGGAGAGGAGAGAGGCAGAGACCTCGAGCAGACACCAGATCATCTGTGCTCGTCCAGGCCTGAGTTTCCAGAAGTGTCCAGTTCTTGTTGCCAGAGCCTAGTCAAGCTGCCCAGATCCTGGATATGAGCTTTGATGCTTGCCTTCCTCCAAACTCACACCCATTCTTTGAAACACTTCATGTCACCAAACAGCTTGAGAGGTTTGTTTTTCCCAGGTGGTGAGTGGGGTGGGTCACTTCCCTGTGACTCTGCCTTGTGATGGGAGTTTTGGCTTCTCAAGGGTCCTCACCCTGTGTACTCATGTCATCAGGCCCTGTCCAGAGGCCCTCTGGTTCCCATTCAGGGGGCCTTCCAGGCATCAAGAGGTGCTTCCATGGTAAATAAGATCCCTCTCAAGGCTGTGTCTCCTGATGCCATTGACACAATGTTGAAGGGCCCATAGGCCCAGAGGACAAAGGAATTTCAATTCGCTTAGCAAATAGGCAGACCTCCCAAGAAGGTGGGAATGTGAAACTGACAGATTTGCATTGAGCCAGGATCCTAACTGTGCTACAGACTTAGAGAAAGGGTGGTTTTGAGTGGGGAGAGGGTAAGCAGGAGGTAAATACACCTAGGAGCAAAGGAACCTCAGAAAGCCTGGATTCTGGAGGGGACGAGTTTCTCCCCCAAGGATGTGTACCCATGTATCTGTCTTCTCATAGACTCAGAGGTGAATTTATGCTGTTCTTATGACTGTTACTGAATTTTGCTATTTATGCCAAGATGAAAAATTGTGTTTCCAGTGTCTCAGTGTGGCATGATCTCCCACACTGTGGAGACTTAAATGCAGTGGAGACACCACAGCCCAGGCACCTCAGTGGTGTCTCAGATGGAGGCCAGGCAGATTTGAGTTCATCATGGGACAATTATCAAATACAGTAGGGGACAAGCAGAGTGAGAGCTGATAGAAATGACAAGCCTCAGAAATAGCCCTCCAAGGAGTGTGGACCCCACATGACAGATAAATTAATATGCACTTCAAAAGAGGGTATAATGAAGGAATAAATGAAAATTATATAATTAAATTAATAAACTTGAATTAAAAATAACTATAGTGCTAATAAAATAAAATACTGGTTCTTTGTCAGAGACATAAACTTAGCAAATATGGCTGTAGTAGTTTTGAAGTTGTTTCCTCCTTGTTGTAAAATTACATCTCAGGCCCTTTGCCATAGGACTTCACAAAGGCTCCCACTAGAGTGTGAGGAGTAAACACTCCAGCGCCTTTGTTGTTTGGTGTGGCCATGTGACCCTGAGCTGAGACGAAGGGAGTAGGAGCTTAACGAGTGCTTACAGGTTTGCTATGGCCTTTGTGTTTCTTTCCCAATCATGGGAAGTATGCATCCCTGGAAAGTGATATGGAACAGTCACGAGCTCACCTGAAAGTCTGTCCAGCTGACTGCTGCTGAGTCCAGGCCCACTCAGCTGAAATCAGCCAAAGTTCAACAAACTGGAAGATCCAGAGCAGGAAATAAACCATTTACCCTTGAGAGGGAAATTTACTGTTTTGTTAGCTGACTGATACAGTATCAATGATTGATAGAAAAGGTATAAGGAATTAACAAACCAGCCCAGGCACAGTGGCTCACGCCTGTAATCCCAGCACTTTGGGAGGCCAAGGCAGGCAGATCGCCTGAGGTCAGGAGTTCAAGACCAGCCTGGCAAACATGGTAAAACCCCATCTCTACTAAAAATACAAAAATTAACTGGACGTGGTGGTGCCTGCCTGTAATCCCAGCTACTAGGGAGGCTGAGGCAGGAGAATCTCTTGAATCCAGAAGGCAGAGGTTGCAGTGAGCTGAGTACGTGCCACTGCACTCCCGCCTGGACTACAAAGCGAGACTCCATCTCAAACAAACAAACAAACAAACAACAACAAACAAATCAGGAAGAAAAGGGATTATTATACTAGTACAGATGGTGCTGACATTATAAAATCACACTATGTACAGTTAATTTTATAGCAACACACTGGAAAATTAGGTAAAATATATAATATTATAAGAAAGTTTAGAATTATTTAAGTTGGCCCAAGAATTACTGATATATTATGGTAATTGATATATGACTAATCATAAAATATAGAAATGGAAGTCAAAAATTAACAACCATCCCTCCATCAACAAAATGGTTTTAAGGTGAGTTGTATAAAATCTTCAGAGAAGAGACTACTCTCGTAGAGAAATGGTTTATATCTAAAAAACTACTTAGCTGAGATGATTAGCTGAACATGTAATTCAGAATGGATAAGGATTGAACAAAAGAAGGAAACTTTCAGAAAATCTAATTTATAAGCAGAGAGGCAAAAATACAGTTTAAAAAATAACTATTAAAGTCCAGCCCTGTATTCACGGTTAATAGCAGTCTCTGGAATCTGACTTCCTACATTCATTAGCCCATGAACTAGCTGCATAATATTTGGAAAATCACTGGACCCTCTATATCCCTTGACATTCTTATTTGTAAAAAGGGGAAAATAATAGCACCTATAAAATAGGGTTAATAAGTTTAACTAGTATAGTGCCTACCCCATAGGATGTGTGATGAGCATATATAGCATCAGACCGAGTAGGATATATCCAAGGAATGCAAGGATGGCTCAACATCAAAAAGTAAATCAATGCAAATCACTACTTTAATAAAGAGCAGGTTTTATTAAGAGCCTAATTCAGATCCGTGCAATCTTGAAGCTTGAAGCCTGTTCCCAAAACTAATACGTGGTCTGAAAATTCTTCATACATTTTTTCCCAGACTCCTGTAATGCAAACTTTCTAGGGTTGATTTCAAACACAGTCCAAACAAATGACATTGTCCTCCAGTTTTGTCATTTCCCCACTCAGGCCATAGAGTGGTAGCTCAGCTTGAAGCTGTTGCTTCTTGAAGTGAAGGGTGGGCAGTGGCCTACTGTCTTATTTCTTTGCATGTGCAGAGGGTAGAGAGAATGCTGTTGGTGCCAATGGTGGGCAATACCTGCTCACAGGAGGAACCATATGTCAGCAGGTACACTACTGCCTCTCAGCCCACACTGACTGGTTGTGTGACTGATTACAAATGACAGCTCCTTTCAGCAGCTGGTTCTTCAGGAAAGAGACTCTATAATTGCCTCTATCTACATGTCGCTTACCCTCACCTTTGCACCAGTACACATTTCAGTCCATAATGTCTTATTGCTGGGGTCCCTGAGTTTCAGGAAGCAACTTGTTCATGAGTCGGGTGTGAACCCCAGGCAGCTTCTGTGATACTGGCATTCACATAGCCCCCTAGGAAACTCAATCCACGGTGTTGCAATCCACATTGCCCCAAAACACTCCTGCTCACAGCTTTGTCCTTCCTCTTCTTCTCCCCATGCTCCATAAAATCAGTCCATCTGCTGGTTCCAAATGTCAGAATTTCACAAGAGGAAATGATTCCCCATCCCTGCCTTACATGACTTAATCAGAGACGTTGAGATAACCTGAGCATCCCTACTCACAAAGATTAGGAGGGGCTTAAGACAGTCACTTCCCATACCCCAAAAGTAGAGGACAGGAAGGGATGATTTCCACTGTGAGAGCACAAATGTCACCCAAGGTGGGTCAGCAACCTCCAATTCTCTCCAGGCCTCCTTTTACTGACAAGGGAATGGGGATTATTAAACCACTTGTGCTGAACAGCCCACTCCTTGCAGGGCCTATGGTGGAGTCGCTGTGGCATTTCTCCAAACTTAAATAATGAAGCACTTAGAGCCTCTTATGCTCAGTGGCATCCTCTGGATGCCAGTACTACTTGCTTGACACTCTTGCCTTGATGTTAACAGACTAAAGAAAATGCTGAAAATTCATCTGATAAAGTGCAGCACACTTTCATAATGAAAACAATCTTAGCTAACTAGAAAAAAAGAGGAAACTTTTTTACCTTGACACAAGGTATTTACTAGACACTTAAAACGGCAACATTTTCAATGGTGACATATTGAAAATGTTCCTGTTACATAATCAGGGCCAACTTCACATTATACACAAAGAGTCCATTTTCATTGTGTCTCTTCAAAAGCTATAGAGGTTTCTGTCTCCTATAAAAAGATAAGAATTGAGACATTAAAATATAAATGTCATATAGGAACAGGAAAAATTTCCATCACTTGTAAATACAAACAGTATTTATGAAATAGAATCGAAGATGGCCGAATAGGAATAGCTCCAGTGTGCGGCTCCCAGCAAGATTGACGCAGAAGACAGGTGACTTCTGCATTTCCAACTGAGGTAACTGGTTCATTTCACTAGGACTGGTTGGACAGTGGGTACAGCCCACAGAGGGCAAACTGAAGCAGGGTAAGGCATCGCCTCACCCACGAAGCACAAAGGGTTGGGGGATTTCCCTTTCCTAGCCAAGGGAAGCCGTGACAGACTGTATCTGGAGAAACGGTACACTCCTGACCAAATACTGCACTATTCCCACTGTCTTAGCAATCGGTAGACCAGGAGATACCCTCCCATACCTGGGTCGGCAGGTCCCATGCCCATGGAGCTTTGCTCACTGCTAGCGCAGCAGTCTGAGATGGACTGGATGCTGCAGCTGGATAGGGGGAGGGGTGTCTGCCATTACTGAGGCTTGAGCAGCTCACAGTGTAAAGAAAGAGGCCTGGAAGCACAAACTGGGCAGAGCCCACTGCAGCTCATCAAGGCCTACTGCCTCTATAGATTCCACCTCTTGGGGCAGGGCATAGTAGAACAAAAGGCAACAGGCATCTTCTGCAGACTTAAATGTCCCTGTCTAACAGCTCTGAAGAGAGCAGTGTTTTTCTCAGCATGGTGTTTGAGCTCCATGAACAGATAGACTGCCTCCTCAAGTGGGTCCCTGACCCCCATGTAGCCTGGCTGGGAAAAACCTCCCAGGAGGGGCCGACAGACACCTCAAACAGGCGGTGCCCCTCTGGGATGAAGCTTCCAGAGGAAGGATCAGGTAGCAATATTTGCCATTCTGTAGCCTCCTCTGGTGATACCCAGGCAAACAGGGTCTGGAGCGAACCTTCAGCAAACTCCAACAGACCTGCAGCTGAGGGGTCTGCCTGTTAGAAGGAAAACTAACAAACAGAAAGGAATAGCATCAACATCAACAAAAAGGACATCCACACCAAAACCCCATCTGTAGGTCACATCAAAGATCAAAGATAGATAAAACCACAAAGATGGGGAGAAACCAGAGTAGAAAAGCTGAAAATTCCGAAAAAAAGAGTGCCTCTTCTCCTTCAAAGGATCTCAGCCCCTCGCCAGCAAGGGAACAAAACTGGATGGAGAATGAGTTTAATGAGTTGACAGAAGTAGGCTTCAGAAGGTTGGTAATAACAAATTTGTCCAAGCTAAAGGAGCATGTTCTAACCCATTGCAAGGAAGCTAAAAACCTTGAAAAAAGGTTAGATAAATGGCTAACTAGAATAAACAGTGTACAGAAGACCTTAAATGACCTGATGGAGCTGAAAACCATGGCACAAGAACTTCCGACGCATGCACAAGTTTCAATAGCCGATTTGATCAAGTCAAAGAAAGGATATCAGTGATTGAAGATCAAATTAATGAAATAAAATGAGAAGACAAAATTAGAGAAAAAAAGAGTGAAAAGAAACGAATAAAGCCTCCAAGAAATATGGGACTATGTGAAAAGACCAAATATACATTTGATTAGTATACTGGCAAGTGACAAGAAGAATGGAGCCAAGTTAGAAAACACTCTTCAGGATATTATCTGAGAGAACTTCCCTAACCTAGCAAGGCAGGCCAATATTCAAATTCAGGAAATACAGAAAACACCACAAAGATACTCCTCGAGAAGAGCAACCCCAAGACACATAATTGTCAGATTCACCAAGGTTGAAATGAAGGAAAAAATGTTAAGGGCAGCCAGAGAGAAAGGTTGGGTTACCCACAAAAGGAAGCCCATCATACTAATAGCGGATCGCTCGGTAGAAACCCGACAAGCCAGAAGAGAGTAGGGGCCAATATTCTACATTCTTAAAGAAAAGAATTTTCAACCCAGAATCTCATATGCAGCCAAACTAAGCTTCATAAGTGAAGGAGAAATAAAATCCTTTACAGACAAGCAAATACTGAGAGATTTTGTCACCACCAGGTCTGCCTTATAAGAGCTTCTGAAGGCAGCACTAAACGTGGAAAAGAATAACTGGTACCAGCCACTAGAAAAACATGCCAAATGGTAAAGACCATTCATGCTATGAAGAAACTGCGTCAATTAATGGGCAAAATAACCAGCTAACATCATAATGACAGGATCAAATTCAAACATAACAATATTAACCTTAAATGCAAATGTGCTAAATGCCCCAATTAAAAGACACAGACTGGCAAAATGGATAAAGAGTCAAAACTCATCAGTGTGCTATATTCAGGAGACTCATTTCATGTGCAAAGACACACATATATTCCAAATAAAAAGATGGAGGAAGATCTACCAAGCAAATGGAAAGGAAAAAAAAAACAGGGGTTGTAATCCTAGTCTCCGATAAAACAGACTTTAAACCAACAACAATCAAAAGAGACAAAGAAGGCCACTACATAATGGTAAAGGAATCAATTCACCAAGAAGATATACTATACTAAATATATATGGACCAAATACAGGAGCATACAGATTTATAAAGCAATTCCTTAAAGACCTACAAGGAGACTTACACTCCCACACACTAATGATGGGAGACTTAAACACCCCACTGTCAATATTAGACAAATCAACAAGACAGAAGGTTAACAAGGATGTTCAGGATTTGAACTCAGCTCTGGACCAAGCAGACCCAATAGACATCTACAGAACTCTACACCCCAAATCAATAGAATATACATTCTTCTCAGCACCACATCACACATATTCTAAAATTGATCACATAAATGGTAGTAAAACACTCCTCAGCAGATATAAAAGAACAGAAATCACAACAAACTGTCTCTCAGACCACAATGCAATCAAATTAGAACTCAGGATTAATAAACTCACTCAAAACCACAGAACTACATGAAAAACTGAACAACTTGCTCCTGAATGACTACTGGGTAAATAACGAAATGAAGGCAGAAATAAAGATGTTCTTTGAAACCAATGAGAATAAAGACACAATGAACCAGAATCTCTGGGACACATTTAAAGCAGTGTGTGGAAGGAAATCTATAGCACTAAATGCCCACAAGAGAAAGCAGGAAAGATCTAAAATTGACACCCTAACATCACAATTAAAAGAACCAGAGAAGCAAAAGCAAACAAATTTAAAAGCTAGCAGAAGGCAAGAAATAACTAAGATCAGAGCAGAACTGAAGGCGATAGAGACACAAAATAAACCCTTCAAAAAATCAATGAATCCAGGAGCTGGTTTTTGAAAAGATCAACAAAATAGGTAGACCACTAGCAAGACTGTTAAAGAAGAAAAGAGAGAAGAATCAAATAGATGCAATAAAAAATGATAAAAGGGATATCACCACGAGTCCCACAGAAATACAAACTACCATTAGAGAATACTGTAAACACCTCTATGCAAATAAACTAGAAAATCTAGAAGAAATGGATAAATTCCTGGACATATACACACTCCCAAGACTAAACCAGGAAGAAGTTGAATCTCTAAATAGACCAATAACAGTCTCTGAAATTGAGGCAATAATTAATAGCCTACCAACCAAAAAAAAGTCCAGGGCCAGAGAGATTCACAGCCGAATTCTACCAGAGGTACAAAGAGGAGCCGGTACCATTGCTTCTGAAACTATTTCTATCAATAGAAAAAGGGAATCCTCTCTAACTCATTTTATGAGGTTAGCATCATCCTGATACCAAAGCCTGGTAGAGACACACACAAAAAAAGAGAATTTTGGGCCAATATCCTGATGAACATTGATGTGAAAATCCTCGATGAACATTGATGTGAAATCCTCCATAAAATACTGGCAAACTGAATCCAGCAGCACATCAAAAAGCTTATCCATCATGATTAAGTGGGCTTCATCCCTGGGATGCAAGGCTGGTGCAACATATGCAAATCAATAAACATAATCCATCACATAAACAGAACCAATGACAAAAATTATATGATTATCACAATAGATTCAGAAAAAGCCTTCAAGAAAATTCAACAGCCCTTCATGCTAAAAACTCTCATTAAACTAGGTATAGATGGAATGTATCTCAAAATAATAAGAGCTGTTTATGACAAACTTACAGCCAATATCATACTGAATGGGCAAAAACTGGAAGCTTTCCCTTTGAAAACTGGCACAAGACAAGCATGCCTTCTCTCACCACTCCCATTCAACATAGTGTTGGAAGTTCTGGCCAGGGCAATCAGGCAAGAGGAAGAAATAAAAGATATTCAATTAGGAAAAGAGGAAGTCAAATTGTCTCTGTTTGCAGATGCCATGATTGCATATTTAGAAAACCCCATCGTCTCAGCCCAAAATCTCCCTAAGTTGATAAGCAACTTCAGCAAAATCTCAGGATACAAAATCAATGTGCAAAACTCACAAGCTTTCCTATACATCAATAACAGACAAACAGAGAGCCAAATCATGAGTGAATTCCCATTCACAATTACTACAAAGAGAATAAAATACCTAGGAATTCAATTTACAAGGGATGTGAATGACCTCTTTAAGGAGGACTACAAACCATGGCTCAATGAAATTAAAAAGGACACAAACAAATGGAAGAACATTCCATGCTCATGGATAGGAAGAATTAATATCATGAAAATGGCCACACTGCCCAAAGTAATTTATAGATTCAATGCTATCCCCATCAAGCTACCACTGACTTTCTTCACAGAATTGGAAAAAACTACTTTAAGTTCATATGGAACCGAAAAAGAGCCTGTATTGCCAAGACAATCCTAAGCAAAAAGAACAAAGCTGGAGGCATCAGGCTACCTGACTTCAAACTATACTATAAGGCTACAGTAACCAAAACAGCATGGTATCGGTACAAAACCGAGATATCGACCAATGGCACAGAACAACAACCTCAGAAATAACACCACACATCTACAACCGTCTGATCTTTGACAAACCTGACAAAAACAAGCAATGGAGAAAGGATTCCCTATTTAATAAATGGTGCTGGGAAAACTGGCTAGCCATATGTAGAAAGCTGAAACTGGATCCCTTCCTTACACCATATACAAAAATTAACTCAAGATGGATTAAAGGCTTAATGTAACACTTTACACTATAACAACCCCAGAAGAAATCCTAAGCAATACCATTCAGGACATAGGCGTGGACGAAGACTTCATGAGTAAAACACCAAAAGCAATGGCAACAAAAACCAAAATAGACAAATGGAATCTAATTAAACTAAAAGGCTTCTGCATGGCAAAAGAAACTATCATCAGAGTGAACAGGCAACCTACAGAATGGGAGAAAATTTTTGCAATCTACCCATCTGACAAAGGGCTGGTATCCAGAATCAGCAAACAACTTAAACAAGTTTACAAGAAAAAAAAAATCAAACAACCCCATCAAAAAGTGGGCAAAGGATATGAACAGATGCTTTTCAAAAGAAGACATTTATGCAGCCAACAGACATGAAAAAATGCTCATTATCACTGGTCATCAGAGAAATGCAAGTCAAAACCACAATGAGATACCATCTCACACCAGTTAGAATGGCGATCATTAAAAAGTCAGGAAACAATGGATGTTGGAGAGGATGTGGAGAAACAGGAACGCTTTTACACTGTTGGAAGTGTAAATTAGTTCAAACATTGTGGAAGACAGTGTGGCGATTCCTCAAGGATCTAGAACTAGAAATACCATTTGACCTAGCAATCTCATTACTGGGTATATACCCAAAGGATTATAAATCATGCTACTACAAAGACATGTGCACACATATGTTTATTGCAGCACTATCCACAATAGCGAAGACTTGGAACCAACCCAAATGTCAATCAATGATAGAATGGATTAAGAAAATGTGGCACATATGCACCATGGAATACTATGCAGCCATAAAAAAGAATGAGTTCATTTCCTTTGCAGGGACATGGATAAAGCTGGAAACCATCATTCTAAGCAAACTATCACAAGGACAGAAAATCAAACACCGCATGTTCTCACTCATAGGTGGGGGTTGAACAATGAGAACACATGGACACAGGGTGGGGAACATCACACGCTGGGTCCGGTTTGGGGGTGGGGGCCAGGTGGAGGGATAGCATTAGGAGAAATATCTAATGTAAATGAAATTTGAGGGATGCAGCAAACCAACATGGCACATGTATAACCATGTAACAAACCTGCATGTTGTGCACATGTACCCTAGAACTTAAAGTATAATAATAATAAAAAAAAAATATATATATATATATATAAAAAACAGAATCAGTTATATTAGAAATATTAGTGGGAAAATGAGCATCCAAAAGATGGTTGGGTATAAGATCAACAGAAATTAAGAGTTTTTTTTTTTTAACAAATCAGCAATAATTAATTTGAAATCTTATAAAAATAGTAACAATAGCAAATAAAAGCATAAAGAAAGTAAAAATAATCCTAATAAGAAACAAGAAGATATCAATTTTCAGAGGCTTGAAGTATTTATCTATAAAATTGGGAATACACATGGTCCTGGATTTTTGATGGTTTAACTTACAATTTATCAACTTTACAATGATTCAAAAGTGATGTGAATTCAGTAGAAGCCATACTTTGAGTACACATACAATCCTTCATTCACTTCCAGTACAGTATTCAAAAAAGTCCATGAGATAGTCAACACCTTATTATAAAATAGGCCATGTATTAGATGATTTTGCCCAGCTACAGGCTAATGTAGTGTTCTGGGCATGTTTAAGGTAGTTTAAGTTAAGCTATGATTTTTGGTAGGTTACGTGTATTAAGTGCATTCCCAACTTATGGTATTTTCATCTTGCAATGTATTTATCATGATATAACCCCATCATAAGTCAAGGAATATCTGTATATCCTTCTCCTTCTTTTTAAAATAATTTGGAGGAGGACTCAATAATTTGTGTGCTGCA
The DNA here is from genome assembly GCF_002776525.5 of Piliocolobus tephrosceles. NCBI lineage: Eukaryota > Metazoa > Chordata > Mammalia > Primates > Cercopithecidae > Piliocolobus > Piliocolobus tephrosceles. The sequence goes on along the minus strand of NC_045442.1, from coordinate 76,121,028 downwards.
TCCTAAGTGCATGCGGAATGGTGATCAGATTAAAATGCTTCCTTCATAAAAGACTGAGAAATTGTTCCCCTCATACTCATTGGTTTTCTGAGTGTAGATTCAGGAATTCCTTGCACCCAAGAAAAACAATAAATGCCGAAGAAGAGTGTTCACAGGTACTGGGGTGGAGAAGTGGGAGCCTTTCTGGGAGGGTGTTACAGGGGAGAAATGGGAGGTGGGACACACATGTGGCTGCCTCCTCAAGCAAGAAGGGACATGGTCTCATTCCCGCGCAGCCCTGGGGTATGGAAGCGTGGTCCCATTCCATGCAGACCTGAGATTAGGATGAATCACTGAGGCCCGGGACTGAGCCCTGAGTGCCACCATCACTGCTGGGCTGCAGAAATCATTCAGGTGGCTGCATGGAGGACAGAAGGCATGGTATCCCCACCCACAAATGGACCATGTGGATTCATGATGCCCATGTGTTCTTCCAAATGGTGTCTGTAGCTCCCCATCCCCCTGCACCATCAAAGGGAGGAGAGTAGGGGGCCCCTCCCATCAAACAAAGAAAGCACATCTTGAGATTGAATTTTCCAATATTCAGGCAAGTGAGGGCTCAGAGCCAGAGTTCATTCGATTTACAAAAATACAGAAATGTGATATTTCTTGGAACCAGAGCAGAGGAAACATATAAACACATTCATGATTTATTACATACACTTAAATCATCTTTGTTCAGCTCAGGGGTGGGGTGGCTGGGAGCATGAACTTCAGATCCAGGAAGATGGGTTTGGATCCAGCCTCTGCCATTTGCTCTCTAGAATAATACTCAAAACATTTCACTCCTCCAAGTTTCAGTGTCCTTATAAAAAAAATGGAGAAAACAATACTGGTCCCATGATATTGTGTGAAGATTGAATAATAAGCCATATTAGAATTGCTTGTCAAGATGTGTGGTGCGTGATATGTGCTCGGTCAATAGCCTCTGTGTGTAGTAACAGCTCTGGTAGTAATTTTGCTAGCTGGGGGGATGGTAATAATTGGGACAGCAACAAGTATTTCATCCCCATTTTATAGATGAACACATAAGCTCAAGGAAAAAATCCCCAAGAGTCACCAGTTACCTTGCCTACCCCATGACACATCCTAAGACCTGACCCACGTTAATTTTAATGATTATCTGGGTGAATGGATTAATGAAAGGGAAAAGTGGAGCCGGTGGTGTGGGGGGAGGGGTGGTGTGAATGCCTACTTAAGTCTGAAGTGGGGTACAGAGTCGTTCATCAGCAGAAAGTTACTTGGATTACGTCTGCAGTTGGGGGGCTCTTCCCTAGAGGCCTAGGCCGGCTGTCTTCAGGTCAGGGGGCTGAGTTGGCAGCTGAGTTGGCATCCAAAGACTCAAAGGAATGAATTGTACATGTCAGTCACAGGGTTGGCTTGGACACCACCATGCTGGGGCACCACTGGGCCCTCTGACCACCTGGAGAACCTGACCAGGCCTGCCCTGGAGACCTCAGAGTGCCAGAGAATCTCCACTGCAGCCTTACCTCTGTACAGTCAGGGCTTCTTTGAAGTCTGCCTCTCTCTGTCATTATACTTGGCCAGGACTGCTCATCCTGATGGCACTGGGCAGGCAGTGGGCTGCAGAGGGAGAGCTAAGGGCATCAGGAGGCAGGCACTCTGTGAGACGTCAAAGGGTCCTTCTACTCCAAGACCTCACTGCTGCCATCTGTAAGTGAAGGAACTGGACCAGATGGGGAATAAGGAGGGCTCCATCTCATGCCAAAGGCCAAGGCTAGGAATGGCTGCCTGGGAGACAGTGCTGGGAGGGTTTGCAAGGGGAGTGTCAAGGATGGCCAGTGATTCTGGGGAAGAGTCAGGGCCCATCAGGGGAATAAAAGGGTTAAAGATGCCTTCAGCCCTAATAGCCACAAGTGAATTCTGTTGAAAGGGAGTTCCAGCATCTCACAGACCAAGTGGATCCTGGGGATGGAAACCGAAGGCCAGACAGGATCCTCCCTGTCCCATGGCATAAATGCTTCTTAGAACTCACAGATTGTCAGTCGGTTGCACAGGCAGGTCCTGTCATTCCACCGCCCGTCTGTGTACATCTCCACACATTGCTCTGTTCCCTGACCCGCGGGCTTCCCTGGGTACCAGTTGGTGTAGTTTACAGGGGTCCCATCTGAGTAGCAGAAGTCTCCAGGGCGTGGACCCTCAGTCAGGCCCACATAGGCATACGTGTTGTACTTCTTCACGAAGCTTGCAACGGCCTCGTTTTCCTCTGGACTCCTGGGGACAGCAATGCAGCCGCCTGCTTTGGGGCGTGCCTTCCGAATGGCATCAAAAGTGATGGACCGTCCATTGGTGGAGAAGACCTTCTCTCCTACTGCCAGTATGGACCCCTGTAGACTAAGGGCTGGTAGCAGAGGATTCCGGGTCAGGCCACTGACTGCTTTGTCTCTAAGCCACCTCCCTCACCTGCGCTGTCTGCCACCGGACTTTCCCCAGCCTCTCCATCTCTGCCTCTCTGTGTCTTCTCTTCCTCTTCCAATTGCAATTTTCTAAATTCTCTTCTAGGCTCTCATCCATGTACTCATTCATCTATTTAACAATTACTTATTGCCAGAAATGGTGCCATTTCCTGGGATTCAATAGAAAGCAAGAATAGGCAAAGACCTTGCTTTCCTAAGTCATTAGGAGTGGATTGTGTACACTTCTGTCACCTCTGGGCCATTCCGAAATATCAGGAATCATCATTCCTTTCTGAAGACCTGAATGTCCACATACTTCTCTGCATCAAAAGGATATGACAATTGTAAATATATATGTATCCAACACCAGAACACCAAGGTAAAAGCAAATATTATTAGATGTAAAAGGAGAGACAGACTCCAATACAATAATAATTGGGGACTTCAACAGTTTACTGTCTGCATTGTTAGATCATTTAGACAGAACATCTACCAAAAAAAGTTGGTTTAAACTGTGTTGCAGACCAAATGGACCTAATAGACATTTGCAGAACATTTCATCTGACAGCTACAGAATACCCATTCTTCTTATCAGCACATGGAACATTCTTTAGGATACACCGTTTTAGGCTACAAAGTAAGTATCAATGAATGAAAATATTAAAATGATATCAAGAACCTTTTCTGACCACAATGGAGTAGGAAGGAAATTTAAAAATTTCTGGAAACAAATGAAAATAGAAACACAACAAACCAAAACCTGTGGTAGACAACAAAAGCAGTAGTAACAGGGAAATTTATAACATTACATGCCTACATCAGAAAAGTAGAAAGATTTCAGATAAAAACCTAAAATTCATCTTAAGAAACTATAAAAGCAAGAAAAAAGCCAAACCCCAAATTAGTAGAACGAGAGAAATTTTTTAATTTGGAGCAGAGGCTGGGTGCAGTTGCTCACACCTGTAATCCCAGCACTTTGGGAGGCAGAGGTGAGTGGATCACCTGACGTCAGGAGTTTGAGACAGTCTGACCATGTTGAAACCCCACAGCTACTAAAAATACAAAAAAATTAGCTGGACGTGGTGGTGGACGCCTGTAATCCCAGCTACTCAGGAGGCTGAGGCAGGAGAATTGCTTGAACACGGTAAGCAGATGTTACTGTGAACCAAGATCGCACCACTGTACTCTAGTCTGGGCAACAGAGTGAGACTCTGTCTCAAAAAAAGAAAAAAAAATGTGCGGAAATAAGCAAAAAGTAGACTAAAAAAGCAGCACAAAATGCCAACAAAATGAAAAGTTGGGGAATTTTTTGTTTGTTTGTTTGAGACAAGATCTTGCTCTGTCACCCAGGATGGAGTGCAGTGGCATTGTGTCCGGAATTGGTGGGTTCTTGGTCTCGCTGACTTCAAGAATGAAGCCATGAACCCTCACGGTGAGTGTTACAGCTTTTAAAGATGGTGTGTCCAGAGTTTGTTCCTTCAGATGTTCAGATGTGCCCAGAGTTTCTTCCTTCTGGTGGGTTCGTGGTCTCACTGACTTCAGGAGTGAAGCTGCAGACCTCCGAGGTGAGTGTTAACAGCTCTTAAAGGCAGTGTCTGGAGTTGTTGGTTCCTTCAGGTGGGTTCGCAGTCTCGCTGGCCTCAGGAGTGAGGCTGCAGACCTTTGCAGTGAGTGTTACAGCTCATAAAGGCCGCACGGACCCAAAGAGTGAGCAGCAACAAGATTTATTGTGAAGAGCTAAAGAACAAACCTTCCACAGTGTGGAAGGGGGCCTAAATTGCCACTGCTGGCTCAGGCAGCCTGCTTGTATTCCCTTATCTGGCCCCACCCACATCCTGCTGATTGGTCCATTTTACAGAGAGCTGATTTGTTCGTTTTACAGAGAGCTGATTGGTCCGTTTTGGCAGAGTGCTGACTGGTGAGTTTATAATCCTTTAGTTAGACACAAAAGTTCTCCAAGTCCCCAGATTAGCTAGACACAGAGGCTGATTGGTGCATTTACAAACCTTTAGCTAGACACAGAGTGCTGATTGGTGCATTTACAAACTTTTAGCTAGACACAAGAGTGCTGACTAGTGCGTTTACAAACCTTTAGCTAGACAGAGAAGTTCTAGGAGCCCCTACCCATCCCAGAAGCCCAGCCAGCTTCACCTCTCACTGGCACTCTTCCCAGGACTTTGTGGCACCTAGCCCGGGCACACTGGCAGCCCAGAGGGAGCTCGTCCCTCCATCAAGCCCAGTCCATGCCCACCCGGAACCCGCGCCTGCCCGCACGGGCGGCGCGCAGCCCCGGCTCCCGCCTGTGCCTCTCCCTCCACACCTCCACACGAACAGAGGAAGCCAGCTCTGGCCTTGGCCAGCCCCAGAGAGGGGCCCCCACAGCGCAGCGGTGGGCTGAAAGGCTCCTGGAGCGCCGTTAGGGCAGACGCCGAGGCTGAGGAGGTGGCGAGAGTGAGCGAGGGCTGCTAACACATTGTCACCTCTCAGCATGATCATGGCTAACTGCAGCCTTCGACTCCTGTGCTCAAGTGATCCTCTTGACTCAGTAATTCTGAGTAGCTGGGACTACAGGCATGTGTCATCACATCAGGCTAAATTTTTTTTTTTTTTTTTTTTTTTTTTAGCTTTTCAAAGATGAGTTTTTGCTGTATTTCCCAGGCTCGTTTCAAACTCCTGGCCTCAAGTGACCCTTCCGTTTCAGCCTCAGTGCTGGAATTACATGTATGAGCCACCATGCCTAGCTGAAAAGTTGGGTTTTTGAACAAATAAACATAATTGACAAACCATTAGCTAGAAAAGTAAGAAAAAAAGAGAAGACCTATATAAAAATCAGAAACAAGAAAGGAGACATTATATAACTGATATCACAGAAAGACAAAGGATCATTAAAGACCTTTATAAACAACTGTTTATAAACAAAAATAAATTATCTCACCCCAGGTAGACTGCCTTTTATCAATAAGACAAAAAAGAATAAATACTGGTGCGGGTACAGAGAAAAGGGAACTCTTATACACTCTTGGTGGAAATGGAAAGTACTACAGCCATTGTGGAGAACAAAATGAAGCTTTCTCGAAAACCTAAAACTAGAACTATCATATGATCTAGCAATCCCACTACTGGGTATTCAAAGAAAAGGAATCCAGTATGTTAAAGAGGTATCTGCCTTCCTGTGTTTATTGCAGAGCTATTCATAATAGCCAAGATATGGAATCAACCTAAGTGTCTATCAGTGAATTAATGAATTTTTTTAAAATGTAGTAACTAAACACAATGGAATACAGTTCATCCATAGGAAAGAATAAAATTCTGCCATTCATGGCAACATGGATAAACCATTATGTTAAGTGAAATACAGCCAGGAAAAGAAAATTAAACACAGTATGTTCTCACTCATTTGTGGATGCTAAGAAAACTTAGCTAATATCGTAGAAGTAAACATAGAACAGTAAGCAAACAGTAGAAGAGAATGTATTAGAGGCTGGGAAGATTAAGGGGAATGAGAAATGGGAAAGGTGGGGCAACGGGTATAAAATTACAGCTAGATAGGAGAAATGAGTTGTAGCCTTCTTTAGCACTGTAGGGTGAGCATAGCCAACCAAAAAATTACTGTATACTTGAGAGGATTTTGAATGTTATCAACACAAAACAATGATAAGTTTTTGAGGTGATGGATATGCTGCTTACCTTGATTTCATCATTGCGCATTACATACATGTATCAAAATAGTCCACTGTGCCCATACATATGCAAAATAATTGTGTCAAAAATAACATTTTTTAAATTAAAAAGAGAATAAAGAATACATTACCAGAAGTAAAAACAAACAAACTCCAAGAAAAGACTATAGTTACGATTATATCCCTATGTGTCAATCTGAAAAGATGGCTGGGATATATAAAAGAAAACACTAATTGTAGAAGAGTATATGTAGTATGATCTTATTGGTGCAAAGTAAGAGAATGTGTGTTTGTGTGTCTGCACGTGTGTGTTCCTTAGCCTATTTCTTTGAAGACAGTTGCTGCTACTTGCCAGTTTCAATCCCTCCAAGGTGCAGAATGGGAAAACCTCTCTCCCACTCCTCAAAACCTCAGTAAAGCATGATGTGTTTCTCTAGGGTTTGAAAAGTTCAAAATGTTTAGGGCAGAAAGGTGACAGGGCTGCATTGGCAAAAATGAAAATAAAAACAAGTAACGTGATTTTTAAGGCAAATTGGATGCTATTTCTAGGCAACAGAAAGATATTTATTGTGTTATTCTTTTTAAGAATAAAATGGCATTATTAGAGAGGCATCAATGTAATATATATGTGTGTGTACATATGTATATAATGCATACACACATATTTGCTTAGTTTACTGGCAGCCTCAGGAAAGAAAAGCCTCAACTTCCATCCCCTTCATGTGACTGAGCTGTCCCTTAGATTCTGACATTATAAGTGATCTTGAAATATATCCATGATTAGTAAATTAATTTGTGCATTCCCTTGTCTTCAGGTACAGGTAGAATAAGCATGTTCCTCTGACTCTGGGAAGGTTCTAGCAGAGGACTGAGCTGGAAAAAGGATTTCTAGACAATTTTGGCAATCCATCTAATCCCTGTCAGCCTCAGTTGACTGAAGTATGGAATGGGGATTTACTCTCTGTACAGCTCATAGAGTGCTGTGATGATCCAAAGTGACAGAAAGAACCAGCAGTCACAAACAGCCTCCTCCTACTGCTAGCACCCAGGGCAGCTGGAAAAGGTGTCAGGGGAAAGGTCCCCTCAGCACTAAGAGAGAGGCCTCAAATATGCAGAGAAGCCCATGCACTGTCCTTAGGGCATGTGCATGGCCTCCACTCTGTACCCCTTTGAAACAGGAGAGTCCCCTGATCCCCCTCACAGGATGCATGGCAGGGGTGTGGCTCACCTGATTGGTTGCCCCACTGCTCAAACTCCTAGGGGGAGCATGCAGATGGGCAGGTGTAGAGGCTGGGGTGAGTGCTTTGTGGTCCGGCCCCACGGTAGTGTCCAGGGATGGGTGCCTGTAACCCTTGTGTTACAAAGCTCTTTCAGCTTTGCATACACAGGTGGCTTAAGTGTTAATCAGCTCAATGGACCCTCTGCCTTATCATAAGGGCAGAAGGCCAGTGTGACAGCTTTCTGTATCCCAAGTTTCACCCAGCATCCTGGAAGAATCAGATGACATGTGGGCTTGAAGGATGAGTACAAGATTTTATTGAGTGTGGAGGTGGCTCTCAGTGAAATGGATTGGGGGCCGGAAAGGGGAATGGAGTGGGAAGGTGATCTTCCCTTGGAGGTGGGCCACCCAGTAACTAGTATCTTCCCTGATCACCTCTGTGCAAACTCCCCTCAGTGTTCAGATGTTCCTCCTCTTCTCTCTGTCTCTCTCTGACACATCGTTCCACTGTCCATTTGCTTGTCTGCTGGTCTGTTGGTCTGCTTCTGGAGCCTGGGGTTCAGGGTTTATGTGGTTGCAGGATAGGGGTTGTGGCAGGCCAAAAGGCAACTTTTTGGTCATAAAACAGAAATGTCTTTTCCCATTTAGGGCCATGGGTCTTCAGGCTTGAGGGTGGGGCCTTTGTTGGGGAACCACCCTTTTTCTACCCAGTGTTTCGCTGTCTCCCATCACTATCATTTCCCCACTCTGAAGAGGCACATCTGACTGCTATTAGAATATGGACGATGAGCAGTCTTAGCCACTTCATGCTGACAGGGGGAGTTGTTTTGGGGAAAATGTCAGTCAGATTCCTCCCAGAGGTCTATCTAAGGGACCCTGGCAAAGGGGAGCCATCATCTGAGGCTCTGATTGCCTGAACATCCTGAGTTTGATGACCTCTAAGTGAGAAAGGAAAAAAGAGTTTTATAAGGTTAAATAGGCATGGATTAAAAGTGTGTATTATGCAAGGAAATAATCCAGTGCCAAAGACACAGAAATAAGAAGTAAAATGTACTAATTACCCTGAAAACACTATTGTACCCCATGGTATAGAAGAGAACAAAGGTAGGAACAGCAAGCATAGGCAAGACTATAAAGAGAACATACATGGAATGTTAATTAACACTTATCTTTTGTGATTTTTAGCTTGAATTTCCTGATCTCTTCACAATGGTATTTTGGGTGCTCTTCTAGGTTGAAAGAGGTGACTCTGTTGGCTTCCCAGGCCTTTCCTCGTATACTGAATCCAAGAGTCTATTCTGGTGACCTTGACCTTCACCGCTGTAGGAGTGGAAAGAAGTACAGTGCAAGGTCCCTCCCAACCAGGGCATATTGAGGGAGAAAGGTAAAGAAGTACCTTTACCAGTACTAGGTCCCCTGGGTTGAATAGAGGTGGACCTGGTTCACGGGACTGGGCCTTCAACAGTTGTTTCAGTTTCTGTTGGAAATGGACCAAAGAGGTTTGTGCTTAATTAAATCAGAGGTTTCTTGGTCTAGCAAGAAATCATTCGTGAGAAAAGACCATCCATACATAGTCTCAAAGGGACTCAAACCCAGCCTTGAAAAAGTGTTTCTGATACATAGCAGGACTATGGAAAGAAGAGTAGTCCAGGGGAGATGAGTCTCCTGAGACAGTTTCTTCAGGTGCCTTTTGATAATATCATTTGTCTTTTCCACCTTTCCTGAGGATTGTGGTCTCCTCAGGAACTGTATTGTATGCCTAGTGCCTTTGAGACCCCCCTGGGTGACAGCTGCCTTGAATGAGGGGCCAGTATTGCTCTGGAGGTACTTAGGGAGTCCAAAGTGAGGAATTATCTCATTGATTAGTACTATTATCACCTCAGAGGCTTTCTCTGTCTGACGTGGAAATGCTTCTACTCAGTTAGTGAAGGTATCTATCCATACTAGGAGGTACAGGATGCCCCTTGCCTTTGGCATACGGGTGAAATCCATTTGCCAGTCTTCCCCCAGGTAGCCTTGGAGAAGATGCTGTTAATTAAGGGGATTGTTTTTAAGGCAGGTCGTGCAAGCATTAACAACCTGTTTAACTGTTTGTATCAGGTTTTTATCTGAGAACAACTTGAGCCAGTTGATAGGTTTTGTCTTTACCTAGGTGGAAGGCCTGGAGAAGGCTTTTAAGAACTTTTCATTGGTTGCCAGCTGGTAGATAAAGCATACCATCCCAAGAGGTGGCCCATTCTATTTCCACAGGAGAGTATTGAGGTTTTATTTCTCTGATGGGGCCCTCCCAGATCAGTGGGGCTTCAAGTGGGTCAGAGACCTGGGGCCCCCTTGCTGCTGATTTAGCTGCTCAGTCTGCCAGCCTGTTTCTCTCAGCTATTTCATCCGTCCCTCTTTGGTGGCCTTTACAATGTATTACTGCCACTTCCCGTGGGAGGAAAACTGAGCAAAATAGTCTGTTAATTTCCTCATGGCATTTAATGATACCCATTAGCTGTGAGGAAGTTCCTCTCTTTCCAGATAGTGGCATGGGTAAGGAGACTAGGAAAGGATACTTAGAATCAGTATAAATGTTAACTGTTTTTCCTTTGCTTAATTCGAGTGCTCTCATGAGGGTGATTAGTTTGACCAGTTGAGCACTTGTGCCAGAGGAGAGAGGTGTGCTCTCAACAATATAGTTCAGAGTAACTACTGCATACCCTGCTTTATGATTTCCTTTTTCAACAAAAGAACATCTGTCCATAAAAATAATCTAGTCTGGATTTTTAAGGGGGTTTTCTTGAGGTCTCCTCTGGCCGCATAAGTTTGTACTACTATTTATTCACAGTCATGTTAAGTTCCCCAGCTTCCTCTGGGAGGAAGGTGGATGGATTTAGGGAGGGACAGGTTCTTAATTGGACTGAAGATCCTTCTAATAACAGAGCTTGATACCTGAGGAGGTGGTTGCCTGTTAGCCAGAGACTCCACTTAAAAGTATGTCTGCCACATTATGTGGGGTATAAATGGTTAAGTTATTACCCATGGTTAACTTAGTAGCCTCTGGTACCAGCAAGGCTACTGCTGCAATTGACCAAAGACAGGGCAGTCATCCTTTGGTTACCAAATCTAGCTCTTTACTCAGCCCACAGGCTGCTGGGCTGGACCCTGAGCCTGTGTTAGGACTCCCAGTGCCATTCCCTTTCTTTCTGATATATAAAGATTAAACATTTTTCCTATGGGGCGGGGGGGACTAAGGGCTGGTGCCTTAAGCAAGGCTTGTTTTAGTTGGTCAAAGGCCTCTTCAGCCTCCAGTTCCCAAATTAGGCAGTGAGTATCAGCTGCTTGAGTCTCCTTTATTAGGTGATAGAAGGGATGTGCTATTTCACTGTACCCAGATATCCATAGTCTGCAGAATCCTGTAATGTGTAAGAATCCCCTCAGTTGCTTGAGTGTTTGGAGAGGAGAAAGGAGGAGATAGATTTAATCCTTTCTTTGCCCAATGCCCTGGTCCCCTCTGACAAGACCAGGCTTACGTACTTCACTGAAGTCTGACAGAGCTGAACTTCACATTTTGAAACATTATATCCTCTGTTAGCCAGGAAATTAAGAGGAGCCTTACTTCCCTCCTGACAGATTTCCTCACTTGGAGTGCAGAAAAGAAGGTCATCCATGTATTGCAAAACTTTGACCTGAGGATAAAGGAACTTGGAGAGATCTCTCCATAATGCCTGCCCAAACAAGTAGGGGCAGTCTTGGAATCCCTGAGGTAACACTGTCCAGGTTAACAGGGTGGTTTGTTAGCGGGATCCTCAAACAAATTTGTTTGCATTGGATCCTCAATGCAAACAAATACTGGGAGTTGGGGTGTAATTGTATGCAGAAGAAGGCATCCTTTAGGTCCAGGAAACATTTAGTTCCCTTAGGTATTTGAGCTAGCAGGGTATACGGATTGGGAACTGTTGGGTGTATTGGAACCACAGCCTCTTTACCAAGGAGGTGGTCCTGAACTAGTCTCTATTTCTAGTTGTGTTTTAGTACCCCCAATACTGAGGTATTACAAGAGCAATTGCAGGGTTTGAGTGGTCCCTCCATCTTCAAGTTATCAATAATGACTTCTAGTCCTTTCCTAATCTCTAGTTTCAGGGGATAATGTTTCTGGTTAGGAAAGGAGGTGGGATCGTTAAGATGGAACCAGACTGGTATGGTAGTTGTGGCTCTGCCAATTGTCTCTTGAGTTGCCCAAACTTCTGGGTTAATATTGGCCTCTACTAGGATTAGACAAAGAGTTTCCTTAGGGGCCATCAGAATGATTGTCCCCATATGGGCCAGAATATCCCTACCCAACAGAGAAGCTGGGCTTTCAGGCATAATTAGAAAAGCTTTGGTGAACAACCCCAGCTACAGCTAAGGGGTGGGAAAAAATATTGGGTTAAAGACCTTCCTGAGATGTCCCTCATAGTCATTCTAAGAGAGGAGAGGGGGCCTGGATTCAAGAGAACTGAGAGACCAGCCCCAGTGTCCAAAAGGAGGTCCACTTTCCTCCCTTCAATTTCCATGATTACCCGGGGCACCTGTATGGTAATGGTGGTCTGGACCACGGGAGTCAGGAGAGGAGCCCTGGGACCTGTCAGTCCTGCTGCTGGACCATTTGGAAGACTAGCTCCGGACCTGGTGACCAGCATGCCAGAAACAGTCCACCCTCCAATGGTCCCCATTGCAGATTGGACAGGGTTGAAGTGGCTTCTTCATGCTGCCTGAGCAATTCTTCTTAAAATGCACTGGTTTGCCACATCTGTAGCAATCAACAAGTGCACCCTGGGAGTTCTGGGGTTTGTGGGCTTGTCTGTTGGTCATTAAAGTCTCTGTTTCTTTCCTGTATTTCCTCTCTCTCTTGTGCCTACCTATCTCTAGCTTTGTAGCTTCTTTGTAGCTTCATTCTTTGTAGCTTCCTTCTGATATCAGGGGCTGCCTGAGTAATAAATTTATTCTTTAGGGTTAGTTGTCTCTCAACTGAATCAGAGGATAGAGAGATCTGCTTTACTATAAGGCCCCTTGGCCTTTCCAGGAAGGCAGTGGGATTTTCATCGAATCCCTTGTCAATCATGGATAATTTAATATAATTGAGAGACTTGGTCCTGGTCTTACATAAGCCCACCATTATGCACCTCTGAAAGTGTCTCCTCTTCCAGTCTTCCATTTTGTCATTGGGATCCCATTTACAGTAATCTATTGATACTGCTTCTCTTCCAGTTGGATAATGTTTGCCCCCTTCCCTGACACTGTATGGGATACTAAGCTCATCCCCAAATCTCTCTGCTGCTTGCAGAGCAGGCTGCTTCTTAGTGCCTGTCAAGGTCTGGTTCAAAAGCATCATAACGTCTCTCCAAGAGAGATCAAATATTTGGGTGAAATTCTGGAAAGTCTCTATATATCTGCTGGGGTCATCTTAAAACTTCCCAAAATCCCCCTTAATTCACTTTAAGTCCTGTAGGGAGGAGGGGACCTGGACCTTACTGGGCCCAAATTCACCAGGCATTGGTTTAATGGGCAAGAGTGAGGTTGGGGCTTGTGTAGGGTGAGGAATTTTAGGAGGGGTCAAGTGAGAGGCTGAAGCTGAATAGGAAGGTCGGGGTGAACCCAGAGGGGAAGAGCTGGGAGTGGGGGGGTGGCTTCTCTGCTTGGGGTGCCTCTGGGATTCATATCTTTAGTTTCCTAGGCTTGCCCCTTGCAGTCTTCCCTGAGATGGCAAACAGGAGGGCTGGATCAATCCTACACTGTCAGCAAAGGTCTAGATTGCTTTGCAAGGTATAGAAAGCCTACACATGTGGGACCTCAGACCATCTATCCTCATGTGTACAGAAAAAGTCTGACTGCTGGATAGTATTGAAATGTATGGTTCCTTCCTGAGGCCCACCCAGTCCTTCATAATTTGGCCAAACCTTTGTGTTGAGGGCTATGAGGCATTTTTCTTCCAGATTAAGAGAGTCAAAGCAGTCCCATTGGTTCTGGATACACTCCAGAGGGGTATAAGCTGGGGATGGTGAAGAGAGATGGATGCCTATTCTGAAAGACAGAGAATAGAGGCATCCCTCATTCCCTTCTTTCTTTCAGTGAAAACTCAGGGTGTGATGGATAGAGAAAGTGAGTGTCCTTCCTTTCTCTTCCATCTTTTTGTTCCTGAGCCCTGGTGACCTTGGCAGGTGCCACTCATGATTACCAATGCGGCATGCACCCATGAAGCAGAAAAGGCCTAGATAATAGGAATTATTCATCCTCACCTATGCCTCCATCTTCCCCTGCTGTCAACAACCTTTGAGTTCCCTGGGACTCATTTATGCCATGAAGCATGGCCTCCTTCCATGGGTGGGGATTTAGTGTGCAGGAATTGGTCCTGCCCATTTACATTGTGCCTGATGCCTGGCTTTGGGTCCCTCAGATCTGGTTTTCCTTTCTAGGGCTTCAGCCTGAAGTTTGGAATCAAGTTTGGGACTAAAAAGTATTTCAAGAGGCTGCACGTATCTGTTTAGATTGTTTCAAATGAGCTCTGCCAAGTGTGCTGGTATCATCCAGCAGGGCCTTCTCATCTGTTATATTCCCTTTCAGCAGCACAGTGCTGGGAGGGGGAACCCTCTCACTTAGAAAAGGAAAAGAAAAAAACCAAAAACCCAAAACAGTGTAAGGGGAGAGAGGGGAAGATACTGGGGGAATGTTAGAAACAAATTTTCAATGCCACTAAAGAAATAGCACTCAAACACAAATTTTCTCAGCAAGGCAAATTTGCTTCTGCAGGAGGGTGTGTCTCGCATGTGGAGCAATGGTGAGAGCACCCAGAACAAAGGAAAGAAGGGGTTTTTATTATCTCTTAATGCAGCTTGTCTCTGTAACTGTACCCTGCCTCTATTGGCTGGAGTTGGACTGCACAATCTAAGCTGAACCCGGTTGGCTAACTTGAAAAGTGCAGGAATGCGGTTACCCTGGTGGGTAGGCAGGAAGATCAGCTTCAGCAGGAGAAGCCTTTGTGATGGGAGGGATAATTCACAGAGTGGGTAGCAGATGTTAAATGTGCACTCTATAGATAAGGACTGGTGGGAAAGTTGTTTACCAGGGCCGGGGGAACACCGAGAGTAAAGAAGTCTGGCCTTGAAAGCAGGGAGCAAAGGACAAGGAAATTTAAGCAAGCTAAACCTTTGAAGAAGAATTTCCTACTGTATTTAACAGGGAAGAACCCCTTGCTCAGCGCAAATATTTTCCTTTAATCATTGTATCTTTCCCCAGGATCGAACCAGGCTGAACTCCTTGGCCAGAGGAGGGAAAGTTCCATTGGCATGGCAGCCAAGAAGTGCTGGCTGGCCTTTCCAGCAGGGCCCCTGGCAGGAGCCACTGTTTCTCCCACCCCTTGTGGCCGCTGGGCATGGCTTTTGCATGCTGTGGACATTCCTATGTGCCCGAGCCAGGAGGGGAACAAGTATGAGAAGGGGGGCAGTGTACCACGAGAGACTGCGGCTGTCAGGGTGGATGTGGGCATCGGCACATTCGAGAAAAAACAAAAACCACATTGTTCTGATTTGCACCTTTGATGGCTAAGCCAAACACTCATTCTGTTTAATAGTATAGCCACAGCCTGTAGCAAAACTCTTAACATTATAAAGGAAGAAATAAGAGCCATTTCAAACTGTGAAAGAAATAAAGACACCAAGTGAAGTCTGTGGGTCTTGGCCAACAGAGTTCAGTCTTGGGGCCTTCCAGCAAAAATGCCTTTGGTTGTCTGAGGGTTTTACTCCAGTCCAATGTGGCAGCCAGACTCCTGTGAAGGGAAACAGAGCAGGAAAGAGAGAGGTGGCAGGGCCCTGGAAAAGATACAGATCTGACAGTTTCACATCTGTACTCACCCTCCCGATGAATATCCCAGACAGGGCTCCAGCTGAAATGGAAGCGCTCCCTTATCCCTCTTGCAGGACACGCAATAGGGGTGTGGCTTGCCTGTTCAGTCACCCTACTGCTCAAACCCCCAGGGGAGCATGCAGATGGGCAGGTTACAGAGGCCAGGGTGAGTGCTTTGGGCTTCGGCCCTGTGGTAGTATCTAAGGGTGGGTGCCTGCAATCCCCGTGTTACAAGCTCTTTCAGCTTTCCCGTCCACAGACATCTTGAGTGTTAATCAGCTCAGTGGACCCTCTGCTGTATCACAAAGGCAGGGGGCCAGTGTGACAGCTTTCTGTAACCTGAGCTCTCACCCCCAGCATCCCAGAAGAATCAGATCACACACGGCTCAGAAGATGAGTGCAAGGTTTTATTGAGTGGTGAAGGTGGCTGTCAGGGAGATGGATAGGGAACTGGAAGGAGGAATGGAATAGAAGGTGATCTTCCCCTGGAGTTGGGCCTCCCAGTAGCTGGACTCTTCTCCAATCGCCCCAGTCAAACTCTTCTCAGTGTTCAGCTGTCCCTCCTTTTCTCTCTCTCTCTCTCTCTGCCACATCATTTCGCTGTACGTCTGCTTGTCTGCTGGTCTGCTGGTCTGCTTCTGGTGCCTGGGGTTCAGGGTTTATATGAGTGCAGGACAGGAAGTGTGGGGGGCCAAAAGGCAACTTTTTGCTCACAAAAACAGAAATGTCTGTTCCCATTTAGGACCATGGGTCTTCAGGCTTGAGGGTGGGGCCTTTGCTGGGAACCACACTTCTACCCAGTGTTTCCTTGTCTCCTGTCCATATCACCTTCAGTCTTACCTTGCCCACATGGGAAAGCATTATCTTCCTGGTTTCAGTCATACTGGATGAGGCGGGAGTCCTGCCACAGGGAGTGGGACTCCAAGTGCAATGAGACTGTGGACTCTGAGGTGGCTTGGCATGGGCGCCCAAGGACTGGCTGTGTGAAGAGGATGTCCCTGCAGAGGGAGGAAGCCCAACGTGGAGGATGAAGCCCCGAGGAGAGTGAGAAAGATACTGAAGGAGAGCAGACCGGCGGGGACAGTGGAGCCTAAGCAGGGGGAGGAGGCTATGGACACAGCTGAGTGGCCTGGCATGGACACTCGGAACTCAGCAGGAACTACAGCAATTCTTAGAGCTAAGAGTGACAAATTTGTGTTGGGAGGAGAACCATCTTCTTAACGACATTCTTTAGATTCACTGGTACCATGTGTTGGTAAACTGTAGCTGTTTCAACATCGAACACGTATAGTGCCCCCTGCAGCCCAGAGGTGAGTGCTTGGCACTCCCTGACGGCCGGTGGTAGGCCTCATGCATGAGTCCACATTGCTACAAAGCAATCAATGGGCAACAGAGACAGTGTGATGAGGAATGGGATCTTTACAATAGTCCCAAAGTGTGTCCTCACAACATAGTCACTGATTGAAACCAGAAAAAGAACATATTTATGGTGGCGAAGCGTGACACCCACCACCTTCACTCAATGATCAACACGAACATCATCAGTCTTGGGGCAAACTAAAGTCCCATGCTGCCCGATAGAATGGGAGGAATGCAGCGGGTGTCTGTGGTATTTCTGCCAAAGTTACAGAACCTGAATCTAATTGTGAGCCAATACATCGAAAAAAAAGAACAACAGCAACAAAGCAAAAAAAAAAAAAAAAAAAAAAAAAAACAAAGTGGGGGCATTCTACACAGTCAGTCTCCTGTGATCTTCACACTGTGTTCAGGTCATGAAGGTGAAGGGAAGACAGAGGGACTTTGTGGGTTTCAGGACACTGGAGAAGCATGACAAAGGAATATGGCACATGGCTCACAAATGGATCCTTTGCTATAAAGGACACTATTGGGGCGTTGGGTACATTTTGCATAGGGCCTGAAGGCTATGTGGAGTTATTGTATCAGTGTTAATTTCTTGATTATGGTTATAATGTGAAAATGTCTTTGCGTGAGAAACACATTAAAGTATGGGGGTGTTGGGGTTTCATGATGACAACCTACTCTCATAAGTTCAGGAAAAAATATTTGTACCATGCCTGCAATTATTCTGTAAATTTGATGTTTCAAGATAATAAAAACTAAAAGGAAACTAAGCCTCAAAATGTTACATAACCTGACCAAGTCCACATGGGTAGTTAAGTGACAGTTTTGGGTCAAAACTCAGGTGTGCCTTTTCCCTAAAGCCACGCCCTGCCCTGCCAACCACAAGGCCCTACACATCCGAGTTGGCCTCTGTTCCTGCTCATCACCTGCAAAACAGCCTTGCCCCCCCACAGCCGAGTTGCTGGAGCTGTTCCCCATCTGCCCCTGCCCTGCTCTGACCTGGCTCCCCCATCCCACACCTGGCCCAGCACTCATCTCACCTTGTAGCAGGCAGCACTGGGGAAGCAGAAAGAGTCCATGCTGCAAATTGGCACTGGCCGGCTTCCTGCTCCCAGGAGTGGAGTCCATTGGCTGATCTCCTGCTGCCCAGAAGAGCTCCAGACTCCTCACGGGTTTGAGATTCATCAAACCAATTCCAAATAAACCAGGGGAGGTTTTCCTGTCTTGGTTCCCATTGTCACCACTTCCACAGTTGGAGATTCCCTCCTAATCCAGATGCTTGAACCAGGACTAGGACTTCATATATCACTGGGACACTTAGCATAATCACCATTGCAGGTTGCCAGATATCACCCAAAGATAGTTCTGCCGAAGACAGAAAGACAGAAACTGCAGATCTGCCATGACTTTCCAGGTGCTGCCCTGATTCCTCTAGCTGAACCCCCCAGAGCAGAGGGAAGCAGAACTTGAAGCATGTTTGCCTGTCATTCTGCCCATGTGCCCACCAATCCAGCTACAAGCTCCAGGGACATGGGCTAGGGGAGCTTGGGGCTCGGGCTGAGCCAAGTCACAGGGCAGACAGGTTGGCCTGGATCAACCTGACCATGCTCAGCTGGAACAGTGACTTCTTCATTGTCTGAATCTAAACCAGGAACTCAATGGGGCTTCATTAGTGCCCGTGTAAGGGCTCTCGGCTTTCACTGCTAAGGAGCTTGCTAGGGACAGGGTGGGTGACCTCAGCCATGGGCGGATTTCTCTTCTTACAGACCTGGAGTTCCTCTTTGGCAGGTTCTGTGCTCCCCTCAAGGGTCCTTGGAGATCCTCCAGCCTGAGTGCTCTTGGAGAAATGTGCTGTGTAAACACCATGCCCATTTCCTGCCTGGAGCACAGGTTTTGTGGTAGGGCTCTCAGGGGTGGGAGGAAGCCTGGCAGCCCCCACACCTATAAACGCTGCTGTCTACCTTGCCTTCCAACTTGGAGGCAGAGACCCAGGCAGCTGGAGACTCTGTGTGTGGGTGAGTTTAGCCCCATCCCCTGGGTGTTCTCCAGCTTGAGGATCACAGGCAGAGAGGACCAGCCAGCAGCCACAGGCCTGACCAAGGCCCAGGCTGGGAAGAGAGTGACTCCCCGTCCCCCACTGGGAGGTATTTCACAGCATAGTCAGCACAGGTGACCTGCAAAGATCCTCATGTTTGTTATCTTCTTTGGCCAGATCCATCCCTACAGGGTTCAGCGGGTCTACAGGAGGGGCAGTGAGAGAACAGACCCCAAAAAGAAAGGGGACTCCATCATGACCACCTTGAAGGGGGCCAGGCTGCAGGCCCCATTCATCTCTTTTCATTTTCAGGTTGCTGATTTCTTAGAGCCTGAAAAGAAGGTAACTGAGCATATGAGGGACAGATGGAGTGAGTCAGTGAGTGAGTGACCTCATCCTGGCTCCTAATAGACGGGGAGGGACAGGGCAGGTTTTCTGCAGAGCATGGAAGATTCGGCTGAAGTCAGAGAGGTGAAGCCAGTTTTCCAGGGTAACAGTGAGGCACTGACAGAGAGGAGACTGCAATGGACCCCAGGTCCCCGGGCTCCCCAGAGCTCCTTACTCTTCCTCCTCCTCAGCAGTCTGGAGACCCCACAGCTCCAGCTGGGGGCCTGAAGCGGAAGACCACGCCAGGTGCCAGATGATGCTGGGAATTTTCCTGGGTGCTTCGGGTCTTCCCAGCACTCTGGTCTCGCCTGCCCTGCCTCTCGGGCTCTGCCCAGCTTCCTGAGTCCTGACAGAGCACACTTGGGGGGAGATGTTGGCAGAGGTGGCAGATGGGCTCACGGCCATCCCTCCTGCAGGAGCAGTAGCTGGAGCCAGAGCCATGTGGCTGTGCCCTCTGGCCCTCACTCTCACCTTGATGGCAGCCTCTGGCGCTGCGTGCGAAGTGAAGGACGTTTGTGTTGGAAGCCCTGGTATCCCCGGCACTCCTGGATCCCATGGCCTGCCAGGCAGGGATGGGAGAGATGGTGTCAAAGGAGACCCTGGCCCTCCAGGTACTGTGCTGGAGACCCCACCCTCTGCTGAGGGACACAGACCCCTTTTCAGAAGGCCTGTCTGTCTACGCCCCTAGGCTGTGGGCCATAGTGAGCTGGGTGGGACCTGGTGGGCTCCTGGGGCCCTTAGGATGGCGCATCCTGGAGAGTCTGTCCTCATAGTGCCCACGGAGTGATAACTGGGACAGCCCCAGTGATAATGAGGGTCGAGTCTCACTAGCTCCAACCAGTTGTGGGTGACGGATCCCACACATCCATGTCCTGTTTCTCTGCAGGTCCCATGGGTCCACCAGGAGATATGCCATGTGCTCCTGGGAATGATGGGCTGCCTGGAGCCCCTGGTATCCCTGGAGAGTGTGGAGAGAAGGGGGAGCCTGGGGAGAGGGGCCCTCCAGGTGAGCAGGGTGGGGCAGGTGGGCAGTGGGAACACGGGCACAGCAACCCTGAAGTCCGTTACACAGGGCTGATGGGGATCAGACAAACCCTGCAGGTTCCCCAAGGGCATTTGGCTCAACCTAAGTAAGAGAATGTGAACTTGAGGGAGAAAGCCAAAGTGTCTGGGGAGTGTGGTCACAATTCAGGGAAGGGCAGGTGTGGGAGGTCCTCCATGCCTCGGGACCACCGATGGGGAGACACGGAGTCAGGTGTGGGATGAGGGACAGCGCTGGGAGGCGGGGGAGGCGCGTCCTGGGACGCAGCGCTGGGGGCAGTCTGAAGGGTGAATGTGGACCAGACATCCAGGCAGATGGTGTGATCAGGACCCCACAGGCAGACGGGAATTTGAAGCTCAGAGCGGTAAGCAAGGCCATCAGGGCAGTGCAGAGAGCATCATGCTTGCTCTTGGTGGAGGGTGCGGGAGAGGGACTTGCCCCACAGAGGCGGGCAGACAGAGCCACTCGAGGGACAGAGCAGGAAAGAGGACAAGGGGTGGGGGTCTCAGCAGGGGCAAGGCTTTGCTAAAGAATAGGGCACCGAGGGTGTGGAGACACACTGGAGTCTTGTGGACCCTCTGAGCCTGGGGCCTGGGCGATGCCTAGCAGCAATGAAAGGGCGGAGTTCCAGGACTGCAGATGGCAAAATGCCTGCATGGCAGCAAGTGGGGGTCTTCACTGGCCTGCCCCTCCTTCTGTGTGGGGCGCTCTCCACAGGGCTTCCAGCTCATCTAGATGAGGAGCTGCAAGCCACACTCCACGACTTCAGACATCAAATCCTGCAGACAAGGGGAGGTAAGGGGACCCCCTGGGCCTCACAGGGTAGGAGTTTCCCACAAATTCCCCTCATTCTCAGCAGCAGCTTCTAGAACATAGAGATGACAAACAGGCACGCATGTGTCAGGTCTTGGGGAAAGGAATGATGCTTGCTTTTCTGATGTCTTTGAATGGCCCAGAGGCGACAGAACCTGACACACTTCACTCCCCATTTCATAGGAAAGCAAGTTCTCTGCCTGTCTTGCTTTCCACTGAATCCCAGGAAATGGCACCATTTCTGGCAATAAGTAATTGTTAAATAGATGAGTGAATAAATGGATGAAAGCCTAGAAGAGAATTTAGAAAACTGCAATTGGAAGAGGAAGAGAAGACACAGGGAGAGGCAAAGATGGAAGGCTGGGGAGAGTCCAGTAGCAGAAAGCCCAGGTGAGGGAGGTGGCTTAGAGACAAAGCAGTCAGTGGCCTGACCCAGACTCCTCTGCTCCCAGCTCTCAGTCTACAGGGGTCCATACTGGCAGTAGGAGAGAAGGTCTTCTCCACCAATGGGCAGTCTGCCACTTTTGATGCCATTCAGGAGACATGCGCCAGAGCAGGCGGCCACGTTGCTGTCCCGAGGAGTCCAGAGGAAAACGAGGCCATTGCAAGCTTCGTGAAGAAGTACAACACATATGCCTATGTGGGCCTGATTGAAGGTCCAAGCCCTGGAGACTTCCGCTACTCAGATGGGACCCCTGTAAACTACACCAACTGGTACCCAGGGGAGCCTGCGGGTCGGGGAACAGAGCAGTGTGTGGAGATGTACACAGACGGGCGGTGGAATGACAGGAACTGCCTGTACAACCGACTGACCATCTGTGAGTTCTGAGAAGCACGGGACAGGGAGGATCCTGTCTGGCCTTCAGCCTCCATCCTGAGGCTCCACTTGGTCTGTGAGTTGCTGGAACTCCCTTCCAATAGAATTCACTTGTGGCTATTAGGGCTGAAGGCATCCTTAGCCACTTCATTCCGCTAATGGGCCCTGACTCTTCCCTGGCCAGCCTTGACACTTCCCTTGCAAACCCTCCCAGCACTGCACCCCAGGCAGCCATTCCTAGCCTTGACCTTCGGCATGAGATGGAGCCCTCCTTATTCCCCATCTGGTCCAGTTCTTCCACTTACAGATGGCAGCAGTGAGGTCTTGGAGTAGATGGACCCTCTGAAGTCACACAGAATGCCTGCCTCCTGGTCCCCTCTGCTCTCCCTCTGCAGCCCACTGCCTGCCCAGTGCCATCAGGATGAGCAGTCCTGGCCAAGCATAATGACAGAGAGAGGCAGACTTCAGGGAAGCCCTGACTGTGCAGAGCCAAGGCCGCAGTGGAGATTCTCTGGCACTCTGAGGTCTCCAGGGCAGGCCTGGTCAGGCTCTCTATGAGGTCAGAAGGCCAGGTGGTGTTCCAGAAGGGTGGTGGCCAGGCCAACCCCATGACTGATGTGTACGATTCACTCCTTTGAGTCTTTGGATGGCAACTCAGCCCCCTGACCTGAAGACATCCTGTCTAGACCTCTAGGGTGACCTAGAGCCACCTCCAGATGTGACCAGATTAGCTTTCAACTGATTAACAAATCTGCACCCAACTTCAGACTTCAGTGGGCATTCACACCACCCCCCACACCCCTGGCTCTGCTTTCTCCTTTCATTAATCCATTCACCCAGATATTTCATTAAAATTATCATGTGCCAGGTCTTAGGATGTGTCGTGGCGTGGGCTAGGTACCCAGTGACAGTTGAAGATTTTTCTTTCCCTGAGCCTATGTCTTCATCTGTGAAATGGGAATAAGAATCTTGTTGCCATCACAGTTATTACCATCCCCCTGGCTACCAAAATTACTACCAGAACTGTTACTATGCACAGAGGCTATTGACCAAGCACCTATCATTTGCCAAGCACCTTGACAAGCACTTCTAATACAGCTTATTATGTCCTATTGAATCTTCACACAATGTCATGGGACCAGTATTGTTTCCCCATTTTTTATAAGGACACTGAAGCTTGGAGGAGTTAAATGTTTTGAGTATCATTCCAGAGAGCAAGTGGCAGAGGCTGGACCCAAACCCATCTTCCTGTACCTGAAGCTTATGCTTCCAGTCACCCCACTCCTGATCTGAATAAAGATGATTTATGCATAATAAATTGTGAATGTGTTCACATGAGTTTCCATAGCTTTGGTTCCAAGAAACATCACATTTCTGTATTTTTGTAAGTCAAATGAACTCTGGCTCTGAGCTCCCACTTTCCTCAAGATCGAAAATTCAATCTCAGGATGTGCTTTGTCTGGTGGGAGCGGCGACCTGCTCTCCTCCCTGTGATGCTGCAGGGGGATGGGGAGCTACAGACACCATTCAGAAGAACATATGGGCATCATGAATCCACGTGGTCCATTTGTGGGTGGGGACACCATGTCTTCTGTCCCCTACTCAGCCACCTGAATGATTTCTGCAGCCCAGCAGTGATGGTGGCACTCAGGGCTCAGTCCCAGGCCTCCCTGAGCCACCCTAGTCTCAGGTCTGCATGGAATGGGACCACTGTCCCATGACCCAGGGCTACACAGGAATGCGACAATGTCTCCAATTGCTTGAGGAGGCAGCTACATATGTGTCCCACCTCCCTCTTCTCCCCCTGTAACACCTGTGAACACTCTTCCTCAGTGCATGTATTGCTGTTCTTTGGTGGAAGGAAGCTCTGGATCAACACTCAGAAAACCAATGAAAATGAAGGGAACAATTTGTCAGTCTTTCATGAGTGATAATTTTTATTCTGGTCACCATTCCACTTGTGCCTAAGACCCAGCACACAAATTGTTGAGCCTTCTTCAAAATTAAGAAAAAAAAACAAGTAGAAGCATGTACAGATGTATCTCGACTTATGACGGGGTGACATCCCAATAAACACATTGCAGGATAAAAACATATTAAGTGGAAAATGCATTTAATACACCTAACCTACCAAACATCATAGCTGAGCCTGGAGTAACTAAAACACGCCCAGAAAACTTATGTTAGCATGCTGTTGGGCAAAATCATCTAACACAAGGCCTATTTTATAATGAGTTGTTGACTGTCTTATGAAATTTATGGAATGCTGGACTGAAACTGAATGAATAATTCAGTTATATGTGCACTTGATGTATGGCTTCTACTGGATTTGCATTGCTTTGAAGTCATTGTAAAGTGGAAAAATTTTAAGTCGAACGATTGCAAATCTAGGACAGTCTGTATCCCCAATTTTATAGATAAATACTTTAGGCCTCTGAAAATTGATATCTTCTCATTTCTTTTTTTTTTAATTTCCAACTTTTATTTTAAGTTCAGGGGTACATATGCAGGACGTGCAGGTTTGTTACACAGTTAAACGTGTGCCATGGTGATTACCTGCACAGATCATCTCGTCACCTAGCCCAGCATCTGCTAGCTGTTCTTCCTGAGACTCTCCCTCCTCCCACTCCCCACCTCCAACAGGCCCCCATGTGTGTTGTTCTCCCCCATGTGTCCGTGTGTTCTCATCATTCAGCTCCCACTTTTAAGTGAGAACATGAAGTATTTAGTTTTCTGTTCCTGTGTTAGTTTGCTGAGGATAATGGCTTCCAGCTCCACCTGTGTCCCTGCAAAAGGACATCATCTTGTTCCTTTTTACAGCTGCATGGTATTCCATGATGCATATGTACCACATATTCTTTATCCCATCTGTCATTGATGGGCATTTAGGTTGATTCCACGGCTTTGCTATTGTGAGCAGTGCTGCAATGAACATTTGCATGCATGTGTCTTTATGGTAGAATGATTTATATTCCTTTGGGTATATACCCAGTTATGAGATTGCAGGGTCAGATGGTAGTTCTATTTTTAGCTCTTTAAGGAATTGCCACACTATTTTTCACAATGGTTCAACTAATTTACACTTTACCCAACAGTGTATAAGCATTCCCTTTTCTCTTCAATCTCACCAACACCTGTTATTTTTTTACTTTTTAATAATAGCTATTCTGACTGGTATGAGATGGTAGTTCATTGTGGTTTTGATTTGCATTTCTCCAATGATCAGTGATGTTGAGCTTTTTTTATATGATTGTTGGACACATGTATGTCTTCTTTTGAGGAGTGTCTGTTCATGTCATTTGCCCAGTTTCTAATGTGTTTCTTTCCTTGTAAATTTGTTTTAGTTCCTTGTAGATGCTGGATACTAGACCTTTGCCAGATGTATAGCTTGCAAAAATTTTCTTTCATTCTGTAGTTGTCTGTTTACTCTGTTGATAGTTTCTTTTGCTGTGCTCTTTAGTCGAATTAGATCCTATTTGTCAGGTTTTGCTTTTATCACAATTGCCGTTGGCATGTTCATCATGAAATCTTTCCCCGTGCCTATGTCTTGAATGGTTTTACCTAGGTTTTCTTCTAGAGTTTTTATAGTTTTGGGTTTTACATTTAAGTCTTTAATCCACCTTGAGTTGATTTTTGTATGTGGCATAAGGAAGGGGTCCAGTTTCAATTTTCTGCATATGGCTGGCCAGTTATCCCAGCACCATTTATTAATAGGGAATCCTTTCCCCATTGCTTGTTTTTATCAGGTTTGTCAAAGATCGGATAGTTGTAGGTGCATGGTCTTATTTCTGGGTTCTCTATTTTGTTCCATTGGTCTATGTGTCTGGTCTTGTACTGATACCATGCTGTCTTGGTTACTATAGCCTTGTAGTATAGTTTGAAGTCAGGTAGCATGATGCTTCCAGCTTTATTCTTTTTGTTTAGGATTGTCTTAGCTATTCATGCTCTTTCTTGGTTCCATATGAGTTTTAAAATAGTTTTCTCTAATTTTGTGAAGCTTGTCAATGGTAGTTTAATGGGAATAGCACTGAACCTATAAATTGCTTTGGGCAATATGGCCATTTTCATGATATTGATTCTTTCTATCCATCAGCATGGAGTATTTTTCCATTTGTTTGTGTCATCTCTTATTTCTTTGAGCAGTGGTTTGTTGTTCTCCTTGAAGAGATTCTTCACTTCCCTTGTCAGCTGTATTCTAAGTATTTTATTCTTTTTGTGGCAATTGTGAATGGGAGTTCATTCATGATTTGGTTCTTAGCTTGCCTGTTATTGGTGTATAGGAATGCTAGTGATTTTTGCACATTGATTTTATATCCTGAGTCTTTGCTGAAGTTGCTTATCAGCTCAAGAAGTTTTTGGGCTGAGACCATGGGGTTTTCTAGATACAGGATCATGTCATCTGCAAACAAAGATAGTTTGACTTCCTTTCTTCCTATTTGAATATTCTTTATTCATTTGTCTTTCCTGATTCCCCTGCCAGAACTTCCAATACTACAAATATGGGTGGTGAGAAAGGGCATCTTCGTCTTTGCTGATATTCAAGGGGAATGCTTCCAGCTTTTGCCTTTTCAGTATAATATTGGCTGTGGGTTTGTCATATATGGCTCTTATTATATTGAGGTAGGTTCCTTCAATACCTAGTATCCTGAGAGTTTTTAACATGAAGGGATGTTGAATTTTATCAAAGGCTCTTTTTTTTTTTTTTTGCATCTATTGAGATAATCATGCGGTTTTTGTCTTCAGTTTTTGTTTATGTGATGAATCACTTTTATTGATTTGCATATGTGGAACCAAACTTGCATCCTAGGGATGAAGTTTACTTGATTGTGGTGGATAAGCTTTTTGATGTGTTGCTTTATTCAGTTTGCCAGCATTTTGTTAAGGAATTTTGCATCAGTGTTCATTAAGAATATTGGTCTGAAGTTTTCTTTTTTGTTGTATCTCTGCCAGGTTTTGGTATCAACATGATGCTGGCCTCACAGAATGAGTTAGAGAAGAGTTCCTTCTTTCAATATTTTGGAATAGTTTCAGTAGGAATGGTACCAGCTCTTCTTTGTACTTCTGGTAGAATTAAGCTGTGACTCCATCTGGTCCTGGGATTTTCTTGGTTGGTAGGTTATTTATTACTGCCTCAACTTCAGAACTCATTATTGGTCTATTCAGGGATTCCCTTTCTTCCTGGTTCACTCTTGGGAGGGCATATATGTTCAGGACGTATTTATCCATTTCTTCTAGATTTTCTAGTTTATGTGCATAGAGGTGCATAGATCTCTGATGGTTGTTTGTATTTCTGTGGAGTCAGTGGTGATATCCCCCTTATCATTTCTGATTGTGTCTATTTGAATCTTCTCTTTTCTTCTTTATCAGTCTAGCTAGTGATCTATCTATTTTATAAATTTTTTCAAAAATCCACCTCCTGGATTTGTTTATATTTTTAAGGTTTTTCGTGTCTCTATGTCCTTCGGTTCTGCTCTGATCTTGGTCATTTCTTGTCTTCTGCTAGCTTTGGGGTTTATTTGCTCTTAGTTCTCTAGTTCTTTTAGTTGTGATGTTAGGTTGTTAACTTTCTAGCTTTTTAATGTGGGCATTTAATGCTATAAATTTCCCTCTTAACACTGCTTTAGCTGTGTCCCAGTGATTCTGGTACATTGTATCTTTGTTTTCATTAGTTTCAAAGAAGTTCTTGATGTCTGCCTTAATTTCATTATTTATCCAAGAGTCATACAAGAGCAAGTTTTTCAATTTCTATGTAGTTGTGTGGTTTTGAGTGAATTTCTTCATCTCGAGTTCTAATTTGATTGTATTATTGTCTGAGAGATTGTTTGTTATTATGTCAGTTCTTTTTCATTTGTTGAGGAGTATTTTACTTCCAATTATATGATCAATTTTAGAGGGAGTATGATGTGTTAATGAGAAGAATGTATATTCTGTTGTTTTGGGGTGGAGAGTTCTGTAGACATCTTACAGGTCCACTTCATCCAGAGATGAGTTCAGATCCTGAATATCTTTGTTAATTTTCTGTCTCAATGATCTATCTAATATTGTCAATGGGATGTTAAAGCCTCCCACTATTATGTGTGGGAGTCTAAGTCTCTCTGAATGTCTCCAAGAGCTTGCTTTATGAATCTGAGTGCTCCTGTATTGGGCACATATATATTTAGAATAGTTATCTCTTCTTGTTGAATTGAACTCTTTACCACTATGTAAGGCCCTTCTTTGTCTTTTTTTATCTTTGCAGGTTTAAAGTCTGTTTTGTCAGAAACTACGATTGCAGCCCCTGCTTTTTTCTGTTTTTCATTTGCTTGGTTAATTTTCCTCCATCCCTTTATCTTGAGCCTATGTGTGTCTTTACATGTGAGATGGGTCTCTTGAAGACAACATACTGACTGCTCTTAATTCTTTATCCAGCTGGCCATTCTGTGTCTTTTAATTGGGGTCATTTACTCCCTTTACATTTAAGAATAGTAGTGGTATGTGTGGATCTGATTCTGTCATGATGATGCTAGCTGCTTATTTTGCAGACTTGTTTATGTAGTTGCTTCATAGTGTCTCTGCTCTGTGTACTTCAGTGTGTTTTTTGCAGTGGCTGATAACAGTTTTCCTTTCCATATTTGGTGCTTCCTTCAGGAGCTCTTGCAAAGCAGGTCTGGTCATGATGAATTCCCTCAGCATTTTCTTGTCTGAAAAGGATTTTATTTCTCCTTTGCTTATGAAGCTTAGTTTGGCCAGATACGAAATTCTGGGTTGGAAATTCTTTTTTTTTAAGAAAGTTGACTGTTGGCCCCCAATCTTTTCTGACCTGTAGTGTTTCCACTAAGAGATTCACAGTTAGTCTGATGGACTTCCCTTTGCAAGTGACATGGCCTTTCTCTCAGGCTGCTCTTAACATGTTTTCTTTCATTATGGCCTTGGAGAATCTGATTATTATATCTTGGAAATGATCTTCTCATGGAGTATCTTACTGGGATTCTCTGTATTTCCTTAATTTGCATATTAGCCTGTCTTGCTAGATTGGGGAATTTCTCCTGAATGATATCCTGAAGCATGTTTTCCAACCTGGTTCCATTTTCCCCATCACTTTCAGGTACCCCAATTAGTGATAGATTCAGTCTCTTTACATAATTCCATATGTCTTGTAGGCTTTGTACATTTCTTTTCATTCTTTTGTCTCTATTTTTGTCTGCCTATCTTAATTCAGAAAGCAAGTTTTCCAGTTCTGAGATTCTTTCCTCTGTTTGGTCTACTCTGCTATTAATACTTGTAATTGCACTGTGAAGTTCTTGCAGTGTATTTTTCAACTCTAACAGGTTGGTTATGTTCCTCTCAAAATTGACTGTTTTGGCTGTCAGTTCCCATATGGTTTTATCAACATTCTTAGCTTCTTTGCACTGGATTGCAACATGCTCTTTTAGCTCTGCAAAGCTTGTTATTACCTACCTGTTGAGGCCTACTTCTGTCATTTCAGACATCTCAGCCTCAGCCCAGTTCTGAGCCCTTGCTGGGAGGTGTTGCAGTCATTTGGAGAAAAAGGGGCACTCTGGCTTTTTGAGTTTTCAGCATTTCTGCATTGATTGTTTCTAAACTTTGTTGGCTTACCTACCTTTGATCTTTGAGGTTGCTGACCTTTGGATGGGGTTTCTGTTGTTTTTCTTTGTTGTTGTTGTTGTTGTTTTCTGTCTGTTTGTATTTCTTTTAACAGTCTGCCCACCCTTCCATAGGGTTGCTGTGGTTTGCTAGGAGGCTGCTCCAGACCCTACTTGCCTCAGTTCTTCCCATACCTGGAGGTATCACCAGTGAAGGTGGTCCCAGGGAGAGATCAGAGCTCCGTCCATAATATGTGCCAGCGGGAGTGGCTGGAGGGCCTGGCTGGGAGGTCCCGCCAAGTGAGGAAAAATGGATCGGGTCCCCCACTAAAATAAGCAGTCTGGCCACTATCTGTCAAAGCTACTACGTTGTGCTACTGGGGGGATTCTTTCTTGTCTGGACTGTTTGGACTCTCCAAAGCCCATAGACTGAAAGAGCTGAGTCAACCCTCCTCCCCGGGGCTCCATTCTGTCTCAGGCAGGCTCCACCCTGTTACGGGTGGTTGTCTGGAATTCCAAGCCAGTGGGTATTGTCTTGCAGGTACCATGGAAGTGGAGCCCATGGAATGAGGCTGCTCAGGCTCCCTGGATTTTGCCCCCTTCCTAGGGGTATGTGTGGACCTCCCACCTTTGTACCTCTGAGTTGCAGACACATTTGTTGGAGATCCTGGGGCTATGGCATATAAAACTCCTGGGTCTTTGTGTGTGCAAGAGTAGCTGCTCTACCAAGACTGCACACAGCTCTGTGTGTCAGACCTGGCATGGGCTCACGAAGGGATCTCCTGATCAGTGAGTTACAAAGATCTGTGGGAGAACAGTGGTTTCCTGGGGTCATATAATCACATACCACTTCCCTTGGCTGGGGGTGGGGGTTCCCTTGGCTCTGTGTCACTCCTGGGTGGGCCATTGTCCCACACTGCTTTCCTTCCTTGTCTGTGGGTCAAGTTATTTCCCTGAACAGTCCCAATGTGACTATCTGGATATTTCAATTTCAGGTGCTGTATTCACTCGCCCTTTTCATTCCTCTCTGTGAGTGCTGAGAACCAGCTCCTTCTAATTAGCCATCTTATCGTTTCTTTTTAGATTTATTTTTACTTACTTTATGGTTTAATTTTCTATTGTTACTATACTATTTTATTATATTCTAAATTAATTATTGCTGGTTTGTAAGAAAAACTCTTGATATATTATTTGTTGATCTTATACCCTACCATCTTTTTGGAACCTCATTTCCCCACAGTACTTCTAATATAACTGATTCTGTTACATTTTATAAGTATATGTTTCTATTTACAAACAGTAGAAATTTTGTATATCTCTTTATGCCATTTACATGTTTATATTCCCTTTTTATAGGGGCCAGGAGAACCTATAAATTTTTGAAGAGACTCACTGAAATTTTTCACTGAGTCTTTGTAATATAATTTTATGTATAGAAAACCCTGTAATCCTGGCCCAAAAACTTCTTCAGCTGAAAACAACTTCAGCGAAGTTTCAAGATACAAAATCAACATAAAAAATCCCTAGCATTCCTATATACACCAACAAAAGACAAGCCAAAAGTCAAGTCAGGAATGTGATCCTGTTCACAACTGCCACAAAAAGAATAAAATACCTAGAAATACAGCTAACCAAGGAAGTGAAAGATCTCTACAATGAGAATTACAAAACACCGCTCAAATAAATCACAAATGACACCAACAAATGAAAAAACATCCCTGCTCTGGGTAGAAGGAATCAATACCATTAAAATAGCCACACTGCCCAAAGCGTTTTACAGATTCAATGCTATTCATATCAAACTACCAATGACATTCTTCACACAACTGTAAAACACTATTTTAAAATTCATATGGAACCAAAAAACAGAACAAAGCTGGAGGCATCACATTACCCAAACCTCAACCTATACCACAGGGCTGCAGTAACCAAAACAGCATGGTACTAGTACAAAAACAGACCCATAGACCAAGGGAATGGAATAGAGAGCCCAGAAATAAGGCTGCACTACTACAACCATCTGATTCTCAACAAAACTAAAACAAAAACAAACCAGCAATGAAGAAAATACTTCCTATTCAATAAATGGTGCTGGCATATGCAGAAGATTGAAACTGGACCCCTTTTTTATACCACATACAAAAATCAGCTCAAGATGGATTAAAGACTCAAATGTAAAACCCAAAACTATGAAAACCCTGGAAGACAACCTAGGCAATACCATTCTGGACATAGGAACAGGCAAAGATTTCATGGCAAACACAACAAAAGCAATCGCAATGAAAGCAAAAATTGACAAATGGGATCAAATTAAACTTAACAGCTTCTGCACAGCAAAAGAAACTATCAACAGAGTAAACAAACAACATACAGAATGGGAGAAAATATTTGCAAGCTATGCATGTGACAAAGGTCTAATATTCAGCATCTATAAAAACTTAAGCAAATTTACAAGAAAAAAAGCATTAAAAACTGAACAAAGAACACGAACAAACACTTTTCAAAATAAGACATACACGCAGCCAATAAACATACAAAAAAAATCTCGATATCACTAATTATTAAAAATACAAATCAAAACCACAATGAGATAACATCTCACACTGGTCATAATAGCTAGTATTAAAAGGTCAAACAATTGCTGATGAGGTTGCAGAGAAAAGAAAATGTTTATATACTATTGGTTAGAGTGTAAATTAGTTCAACTATTGTGAAAAACAGTGTGGCAGTTCCTGCAGCCAAAAAACATATGAAAAAAAGCTCATCGTCACTGGTCATTAGAGAAATGCATATCAAAACCACGATGACACACCATCTTACACCAGTTAGAATGGTGATCATTAAAAGTCAGAAAACAAGAGATGCTGGAGAGGATGTGGAGAAATAGGAAAACTTTTACACTGTTGGTGGGAGGGTAAATCAGTTCAACCATTGTGGAAGACAGTGTAGTGATTCCTCAAGGATCTAGAACCAGAAATACCATTTGACCCAGCAATCCTGTTACTGGGTACATACTCAAATGTACATAAATCATTCTACTATAAAGACACGTGCACACATATGTTATTGCAGCACTGTTGACAATAGCAAAGACTTGGAACCAACCCAAATGACCATCAATAATAGATTGGATTTAGAAATGTGGCACATATGCACCATGGAATACTATGCAGCCATAAAAAAGGGTAAGTTCCTGTCCCTCGCAGGGACATGGATGAAGCTGGAAACCATCATTCTCAGCAAACTAACACAAGAACAGAAAACCAAACAATGCATGTTCTCACTCATAAGTTAGAGCTGAACAATGAGAACACATGGACAAAGGGAGGGGAACATCACACAATGGGACCTGTCAGGGGTTGGGGGCTATGGGAGGGATAGCATCAGGAAAAATACCTAGTGTAGATGATGAGTTGATGGGTGCAGCAAATCACAATGGCCTGTGTATACCTACATAACAAATCTGCATGATCTGCACATGTATCCCAGAACTTAAAGTATAATTTAGAAATATATGCAAAAAAACAAATAATTTGCTTAGGAAATTTTTATCTATGTGCATCATAGGATTTTTGCATTATGAGTGAGACTGACCTGTGATATTCCCTTTTTGTATTTTCCTTGCCACATTTTTGTATTGAGATGATTTTGGTCTCAAAAAATAAAAATTTTAAAATTTTTTTCTATTTTCTGGAGGATTTTTCATGAGATTAGAACAATTTCTGAAATTATTTGTAAAATTCACTGATGAAGACATAATTATAGATTGAATTTATAAATCTATATAGAAAACTATTTAGATTTTTGTACATCTTCTTGTGTAAGTTTTGGAATTGATATTTTTCTAGTTTATCCAGTTCCTATACATTTTCAAATTTACTGGCATAAAATTATTTGTATTATCATTTTATGATCTTTATGTCTATAGGATATGTAGTTGTAGACTCCCCATTGTTCGTGATATTGGTTATTTGTGACTTCTCTTTTTTCCTCTTTATCAATCTCATCAAAACGTATCCATTCTTTTGGTCTTTTCTAAGAACAAACTTGTGGGTTTATCCCTTCTGTTGCATTTTATTTTATTTCATTAATTTCTGCTTATTATTAGTTCAGATTCAGGAAGTACATGTGCAGGTTTGTTACACAAGTATATTGTATGATGTTGAGGTTGGGGCTCCTAGCGATCCCATCACCCAGGAAATAAACATAATACTCAATAGGTGGTTCTTCAACCCTTGCATTCCTCCCTCCTTCCCCACTTTTGGAATCCACAGTGTTTATTGCTCCTATCATCCAGTGTTTAGTTCCCATTTCTGGGTGAGAACATGCAGTATTTGGTTTTCCATCTCTGCCTTAATTTGCTTAGGATAATGGCCTCCAGCTACATCCATGTTGCTGCTAAGGACATGATTTGGTTATTTTTTATGGCTGCATGCTTTTCATTATTTTTTTCTGTTTTCTTTGGGCTTAACTTGCCTTATTTTTCTAATATTTTGAAATAGGCATTAGATTAATGATTTTCAGCATTCTTCTTTTCTAAAATGTAGAAAGGTTGTAAATTTTCCTCCAAGTGCAGCTCTAGCTGATCTTATATGTTTTGATACTTAATTATTCATGATTATTCAGTTACAGTATTTTCTAATTTCTGTTAGAATGGCTTTTTTTTTGGCCTACAGGTTATTTAGAAGCATACTTCTTAATTTTCCTCTTAAATATATAGAGATTTTCAAAGTATCCTTTTATCATTGATATACAGAATAATTGTTCTGTGGTAAGGGAACTTTTTTGAAATTTGTTGAAACTTGCTTTAATATCCCAGCATATGCTCAATTTTTATTAATGTTTCATAAAAATAGTATCTACTCTTGAATTTTGGGGTGCAGTGTTCTATGTATGTCAAGTAATTCAGGTTTTTTAGTGTATCATCCCAATATTTTATCATCTACTGATTTTTGTGTCAGCTTGGTCTATCAGTTAATAAGAAAGTTGTATGAAAATCTTCCACATGATTGTGGATTTGTCTGCTTTTTCTTATAATTCTGTCAATTGTTTCTTTATATGTTTTGAGGCCATATTTGTAAGTACATACATATTTAGAATTATTGTATCTTTCTGGGGGATCAAACCAGAAATTATGAGGTATTTATTTATGAATTATACTTACGAAATGTAAAAAAAAAGAATGAAAAATACTATTTGACTCAGCAATCTCATTACTGGGTATATACCCAGAGGAATACAAATCATTCTACCATAAGGACACATGCATGTGAATGTTCATTGCAGCACTACTCACAATAGCAAGGACACGGAATCAACCTAAATGTCCATCAATGACAAAAGAGTTTTGAGACTACGTATTAGTTTTGAGAACAAAAGAACTCCAAGTTCCAAGATCTGAGAGATATAAATTTAGGCTCTTAATGAAACCTACTCTTTATTAAATTAGTGATTTACATTATTTTTTGATGTTGAACCATCCTTGCATTCCTCTGATATACCCTACTTGGTCTGATGCTTGATACACTCATTACACAGACTATGGACCGGGCACTAGTATTAACTCATGTAATCCTCATTAACCCTATTTTATAGATGCTATCATTCTTTCAAATTTACAAATAAGAATATTGAGGCATATAGAGGTCAAAGTGATTTACCAAATATTACGCAGTTAATTCATGGGCTAATGAATGTAGAAAATCAGATTCCAGAGACTTCTATTAACCATAAATACATTGCTGGTCTTAATAGCTATTTTTTACATTGTATTTTTGCATCTGTACTTACAGATTAGGTTGGCTGAGAGTTCCTTTCTCTTTTTCTGTCCTTATGCATTCTGTGTTACATATTCGGCTAATCATGCTAGCTAAGTAGCTGTCGACACAAACCATTTCTATAACAGAGAAATTATCTTTCTCTGAAGATTTGCTACAACTCACTTTAAAACCATTTTGTTGATGGAGAAATAGTTGATAATTTTTGACTTCCATTTTAATATTTTATGTGATACAATAATATATTCATTATTCTAACACTTCTAGGGCCAAAGTAAGCAATTATAAACTTTCTTATAATATTATGTATTTTAACTAGTTTTCTAATATATTGCTATAAAATCTACTGTAGATGGTATAATTTTATAATGTTAGTACTATCTATATTAGTATAATAATCCCTTTTCCTTCCTGATTTGTTAATTTCTTATACCTTTTCTATTAATCATTGATATTGTATCAGTCAGCTAACACAATAGTAAATCTCCCTTTCAGGGCTTGCAACAAAAAACGTTTTTATTTCCTGCTCTGTATCTTCCAGTTTGTTGAGTTTTGGCTGGTTTCTGCTGAGCGAGCCTGGACTCAGCAGCAGTCAGCTGGACTCCAGACTTTCAGATGAGTTCATGTCTGTTCCATGTAACTTTCCAGGATATGCACTACCCATGATTGGGAAAGAAACACAAAAGCCATATCAAACCTGTATGCACACATAAAGTTTCGTTGTAGCTCATGGTCACATGGCCACACCAAACAGCAAAGAGACTGGAGTATTTACTTCTCACACTCTAGTGGGAGCCTTTACGAAGTCCTATGGCAAAGGGCCTGAGATGCAATTTTACAACAAGGCGGAAACAACCTGAAAGACCACAACCATATTTGCTAAGTTTATGTCTCTGACAAAGAACCAGTATTCAATTTTATTAGCTCTATAGTATTTTTAATTCTAGTCTATTAATTTAATTATATAATTTTCATTTATTCCTTCATTATACCCTCTTTTGAAGTGCATATTAATTTATCTGTCATGTGGGGTCCACACTCCTTGGAGGGCTATTTCTGAGGCTTGTCATTTCTATCAGCTCTCACTCTGCTTGTCCCCTACTGTATTTGATAATTGTCCCATGATGAACTCAAATCTGCCTGGCCTCCATCTGAGACACCACTGAGGTGCCTGGGCTGTGGTGTCTCCACTGCATTTAAGTCTCCACAGTGTGGGAGATCATGCCACACTGAGACACTGGAAACACAATTTTTCATCTTGGCATAAATAGCAAAATTCAGTAACAGTCATAAGAACAGCATAAATTCACCTCTGAGTCTATGAGAAGACAGATACATGGGTACACATCCTTGGGGGAGAAACTCGTCCCCTCCAGAATCCAGGCTTTCTGAGGTTCCTTTGCTCCTAGGTGTATTTACCTCCTGCTTACCCTCTCCCCACTCAAAACCACCCTTTCTCTAAGTCTGTAGCACAGTTAGGATCCCGGCTCAATGCAAATCTGTCAGTTTCACATTCCCACCTTCTTGGGAGGTCTGCCTATTTGCTAAGCGAATTGAAATTCCTTTGTCCTCTGGGCCTATGGGCCCTTCAACATTGTGTCAATGGCATCAGGAGACACAGCCTTGAGAGGGATCTTATTTACCATGGAAGCACCTCTTGATGCCTGGAAGGCCCCCTGAATGGGAACCAGAGGGCCTCTGGACAGGGCCTGATGACATGAGTACACAGGGTGAGGACCCTTGAGAAGCCAAAACTCCCATCACAAGGCAGAGTCACAGGGAAGTGACCCACCCCACTCACCACCTGGGAAAAACAAACCTCTCAAGCTGTTTGGTGACATGAAGTGTTTCAAAGAATGGGTGTGAGTTTGGAGGAAGGCAAGCATCAAAGCTCATATCCAGGATCTGGGCAGCTTGACTAGGCTCTGGCAACAAGAACTGGACACTTCTGGAAACTCAGGCCTGGACGAGCACAGATGATCTGGTGTCTGCTCGAGGTCTCTGCCTCTCTCCTCTCCCTCGCACCCAATCCTCCTGTGTGCCCAGCCCTGGTTTGCACCCTGGGGACAGAGATGTGAACTGAGAATAGAAAAGTGAGGTCACTGGTAAGGGGGGCACAGATGGTAGCTCCAGCCAGAGAGAAGAGGGCTGATTTGAGGACACGCTGCTGGAGGATTCATTTGTTCCATAAATGTTTATTGAGCATTACTCTGTTTCCAGGCCCTCTTCTTGGTGCAGAAACAACAGCTGGGGAACAAGACTCCTATTCTCATGAGCTTCTCGTTCTACAGGAGTGGGGTGGGTGATCAATCGATATGCAACCAAATAAACAAAACAGTCCCACGTGGAAGCTATAATTGGCAGAAAATTAGAACAGAGAATTACAACTGAGTGACTACTTAAAATTACAGGGTTAGCAAAGACCTTTCTCCAGAGATAATATTTAAGCTGAAAGCTGAGTGACAACAAATAAGCAGGCAGAGATGCAGGGAAATGTCCAGGCAGAGGGAGCAGCAGGTCCAATGCCCACATTCAGTTGTGGATTGAAGTCATCTGCAAATACCCCTTCTCCTTGTGCCTGGCCTGGTGAGATGTCCAAACAAGACATTTGACAAAGGTTCTAAACAAGAAGAGGTGAAGGAGGTGACTCAGTGCTGGGGATTTTTAGTCTCTCCACTCTGGCCCTGCAATGAACGAAACATAAATGGAAGTAGTCAATTGTGTGCATGCATGTGTGTGTGTCTGTGTGTCCGTGTGTGTGTGTGTGTGTGTGTATGTGTTTGTCTGGTGGAAGATCTATGCATGCTTTTTCTGGAAATAAATATTTGGAGAAAGCTACCCTGAGAACCTGTGACTCTGGAGGCTCAGAGGTGCTTAGCTGTGGAGACAGATGCCTGGAGGGAGCAGTGCAGGATGGGGTGAGGGCACAAATGTAGAGAGCTGCCTAGCGCTGTGCTGGAGACCCAGGGGCATCACAGGCAGAGATGGATGAGATGGACCCAATAGGGAAAAGGGAGATCCAGGTCCGACCTGTGTCTTTCTGAATCTCTACCTCCAGCAGGCATTTCCTCCACATGAGGGTTCGAGCACAGACTTGGGGAGGCTCCCGTTTCATCAGGAGCCATGCTACACTCAGAACAATCCCTGTAAAATGCCATTGTCTCCAAAACAAAGCTGCTTGCTGACTCTCCGGGATCCCATATTTTCACACAGGAATTAGGGATGTGTGGTTGTCCCTACAGAGGGTTTTTGCGCCTGGTTAGGGAGCTGGCCTTGGTGCAGGCCCTCCCCTGGGATGCAGGAGTCGGGGGTCTTTTTTCTTTGGGTCACCATTAGCTCACTGGCTGTTCCGGG
This sequence comes from Piliocolobus tephrosceles, assembly GCF_002776525.5. NCBI lineage: Eukaryota > Metazoa > Chordata > Mammalia > Primates > Cercopithecidae > Piliocolobus > Piliocolobus tephrosceles. The sequence goes on along the minus strand of NC_045442.1, from coordinate 76,082,643 downwards.
GGTGAACATGAATGGAGTATTGAGATTTTTGGGAAAAAAATGAATGATAGCCACTGGGTCCCTTTGTCCTGCAACAGATCAAGGATTCAGAGGTTTGCAGGGCCTTCCTGGGAAGTTGGGGCCCCCAGGAAACACAGGGGCTCCTGGAATTCCAGGACCAAGGGGACAAAAAGGAGATCGTGGGGACAATTCAGGTAAGGGGCATACCTCAGCATGGTGGCCTGGGGGTCCCAGGCCTGGGGAGCTGGAGGGCCAGCTGGGAGGTCCCCTTCTCCTGCTGCCTCATGGGAAGATGCACAACTCTGCATCCTGGCCCAGTGCCCCCGGTCCTCTCAGCTTTACTGGGGGCCTGAGGGGATTCCCATAGGTGCCCAGATGCAGACGTTCAAGCCATGTAGGGCCATTCCCTCATCAGGCCCCTTAGCAGATGGACTCTGGCTTTTCTTCAGTGGAAACAGTCCAGTGTGCACCTCTGGGGTGCCAGGGAGGAAATAGGCCCTTTAGGGGGTTGGGTTGATGTCCATTGTCACAAGAGTGGCATGAAAACGTTCTGCCTTTTTCGAACCCTGGGTGATGGGGACCATCACAGCAACTTAGTTCATAGAAAAATGGAGCAAATTCAGTAAGAACAAAAGAACAATGACAACCTACTTATTCGTATTTGTCTACCAGTCTGTCAAAATAATAAGGGTATTAAAAAGTGTATCTGGAATGAGAAATGAAAATGAATGACAAAGAAATGTTTTCAGAAAGAAGAGTAATGAGTTGAGTATTTTCTTATGAATTCTTACAATATGACAATATGCAAGCTGTATGTGGAGACAGAGGTCCATGCCTGAAGTTCCAGGTTGTGAAGGGATGCAGAGATATATGCTGGGAAGCAGGAATGTAGTCATTTCCCCCCTTTTATTTCTTTTGCTTTCTTATTTTCCTCGAATAAGCATTCTTCTTAGTAAGCCACTTTGTTTTTTTCAAAATGCTCCACTCTCCAAGTTAAGGTCTTCTCCATAAATACCTTCTCCCTATTGCTTTGCAGTTGCTGAAGCTAAACTGGCCAACTTAGACAGACAGCTACAGAGCCTGAGATCAGAACTGGACCACATGAAGAAGCGTGAGCTTTCTCTCTGCCCATAATGTGTTCTTGGCTCTCACTCTTTTCTTCAGCACACTCTAGGTTTGGAGGAGGTGGGAGGGGAACTAATTCATGAACACTTGTCCTACACCAGGGCCTGTGCTGGGTGGCATTTTCCCGTAAGACGGTTTCATTCAATCCTCTCAGCAACCTCAGCTGTGGTTGTTGAACTTGCTTTACTGACAGGTGAGGAAACCGAGGTGCAGGAAGTGTTGGTGACTCATTTCAGGTCACACAGCCGGGAAGTGGCAGGGGAAGGTTTGGATGGAGGTCTGTTGTCTCCAAAGTCTATGCCCCTTCCTCGGCATCCACTAGCTCGGATGTCTATCCCTGCCTCTTGCTTATCCTGGTGCCCAAGCCTGCGATGGGGCCCAAGATTGTCTCCTTATGTGCACCTGTGCTGGGGCAGGTTTTAGCAGATGCTTTTTCAAGGTGGGATATCCCAGGGGAGTCTGGGCTGTCTGCAGGGGTCTGGATGCCCCCTCCCAGGCTCTGCAGCTGAGGTCTGCTTCCTGATCAGGCTCTGGCCTGAGCTGCTGGGCACAGGGCAATTTTTCAGAGATCTGACTTCCCAGGGAACTCAGACTACTTGCCTACTGTCCTGGGCTGGGCTCCAAACCCAGCCAGCCTCACTCACCATTTGTGGTTTCAGTGCAAGCCTTCTCCTTGGGGAAAATGTCTGGGAAGAAGCTCTTCGTGACCAACGGTGAGCGGATGCCTTTCTCCCAAGTGAAGGCTCTGTGTGCTGGGCTCCGGGCCACGGTGGCTGCCCCCAAGAATGCAGAGGAGAATAAGGCCATCCAGGATGTGGCCAAAGACACTGCCTTCCTGGGCATCACAGATGAGGCAACCGAAGGCCAGTTCATGTACGTGACGGGCGGGAGGCTGACCTACAGCAACTGGAAGAAGGATGAGCCAAATGACCACGGTTCAGGGGAGGACTGCGTGACTCTCCTGAGCAATGGGCTCTGGAATGACATCTCCTGCACGGCCTCCTTCATCGCCGTCTGTGAGTTTCCTGCCTGAAGAGGCATGTTCCTCAACCCCCTTCTTGGCTGCCTATTGAACTCTCTGCTGCTTTGGAAGAGAATTCAATGCTGGTTTTCTTCTGCCCTGTGTTGAGTCCTTCCTTCATGTGGATGGGAGGAAAATGAGGGGGATATATTTGATTGTGGGGTGAGAACAGAAGAAGAGGATGGCTGTGGGGCACAAGAGTTCTGGTTCAGCACATGGCAAAGGACACCCCCATCCCACTAGGGGCACAGCGCTGGGTCGGAGTCCACCCTGGAAAGGGCCACATCTGACCCTCTCACTTCATGGTGAAGACACTGAAGCCCACTAGAAGGACCCAGTGGGGCCACACCTGGGTCAGAGTAGGCTGTAGATTCCAGCCACTGAGAGATCTTATTTCTTTTCTCCAAGAGTCGCCACTACTGGATGCCTAAACTCCTTCCATGGCAAGCCCAGACCTCTCTAGGACACAGGTATTGTTTCTAGTTGTTCATGAGCTGCGCCAGACAACCTCTCACTGTCTGACTGTAACACCTGGCAATCTCCTGCATGGGCAACAGTTGTTAGTCCTAGGAATCCTCTCATCATGCCCACACAGCCGTGGTCACCCTTTAGTCACTAGGGTGACCTTAAAGCCAAAGAACAGATTTTCCTCCTGCATCATTTTAGGAGGCTGACTCGATGTTGAGGTGTGTCAGCTGCGTGTGAGGAGGCAAATTGTCAGGCAGGGTGTGCCCTTCTCCGCAGACCTCCTGAGTCTCATGAGTCTTAGCCCCAACCCCTACTCCAGTCCCCCACCTGCCCAGCAGTCCCTCCTTTCCCTGTAACATCCTCTTCCCATTATAGGTCAATGGGCCCATTATCACACAATGAGATGGGAAAATATTTCATAAATAGGCTAAGGGCCACTTTAACTCTGTGAAAAGTTTTAGTTAATCTTAGTTCTCTATTTTACTTCTCTTTGTATCTGAACTACCAGGAAAATAACCTATGGTTGGTAAGTGCTTGATGAATATTTGTCAAATGGGTGCATCAAAAAATTACACAGCGACGCATGGGTAGGAACTCAGGGACTGAATGTCAAGCATGCTTTCTCCCAGGAGTCCTTCTTCTGCGGGACTATCCGGGCAGGGCTGGGACGTGCCAAGGGCATTGGGACCATCAGGGTGAGGGTGGCAGGACCTGTGTCCTTGGCCTCTGGCCTACATAGACAGGCATATCACTGAATTTTCAATTCCAAAAAAAACCCTTCTATAGGGTATATTGACACAATTGGGGTCAATGAGAGGAGTATTTTTGTGATGTCGAGCAAAATAATTACTTGCTTCCAGTGCAATCCAGACTTCTTACCAATGGAACAGGAAATTGGTTAAGCTTTAGAAGCACATATGAAGCCATAGTTTATGGCAAATAGAGAAAGGACCAGAAACTTTTTGGAGGAAGAAAAGACACACATATACAGTGACCCAGAACAAAAGAATGACCAGAACCAAGCATGAATGTTACACCTGAATGTTCTCACAGCCAAGATGAAAATGAGAAAACTGGCCGGTGATGGTTATATCGTTCTTCCTATGTTATGCTAAGGAGGGTTGTCATGGTCAGTGCTGAGATGAATGCCTCCTTTTCCACACTGGGCATAAAGGACAATATCTTCAGCCATGAAACTGTAAAACATGCAGTTATGTACTCCACAGGGGTGGTTTTCCAGCATGCAATAATTGCCCCTCAGTCAGGGAAATGCAAAAAATCTTGCAGGGCAAGCTCCAATTCTTCCATCCTCCTTTCAGACTGCTTCTCTTAGTTCTTCTACGGGGCTCTTTTCCTCCTCTCTCTCTCTCTCTCTCAATCACTACAGCCTCACATTCCTGCTCTTAGACCTTTTTATGCCACCAATGCCCTGTCCTCCTCCCCAGCTCATAAGCCTCCTCCCCTGCCCCCTGGCACTTTGAGGTTCCTTGCTGATTCTCTCCTCTCTCGGCTCACCTGGCAGGGCATGAAGGCTCCTTTCTGTTTGATAGTAAGGAAGATTGCCATGGCCAGTGCTTCTGGATGGGTCGGGCTTTGTTCTCTCCCTGATCCAGCACCTGACCATCTCTTTTGAACTCCTTTCTCTAAATGTATCTGCAGCCACATTATTCTTCCTTCAGTCTGGAATTGAGACAGACTGCCTCTCTGTATTCATTTCTCAGTTTTTATCCGCAAGCAATGGGAGCCTGATGTGTGTTAGCTGGGGAGAAGGTGGAGTTAATCTGAAGATATAGGATTCTCTTTCTGCAAGAAAGATGCCAAGAAAAACAATTTTTAAAAAAGATATAGGATTCTCCTGAAAGTCCAAAGATAGAAACTTCAGTTCATCCAGGCCTTCCAGGACCTGGGACAAGAGGAACATTTTGGATTTAAGATGACCCTCCAAACAGTCTCCCTCCCTCCTGCCCATCCTTCCTTCCTCCTTCCCTTTCTTTTTTTTTTTTTTTTTTTTTTTTTTGAGGCGGAGTCTCGCTCTGTCGCCCGGACTGGAGTGCAGTGGCCGGATCTCAGCTCACTGCAAGCTCTGCCTCCCGGGTTTATGCCATTCTCCTGCCTCAGCCTCCGGAGTAGCTGGGACTACAGGCGCCCGCCACCTCGCCCGGCTAGTTTTTTTGTATTTTTTTAGTAGAGACGGGGTTTCACCGTGTTAGCCAGGATGGTCTCGATCTCCTGACCTCGTGATCCACCCGTCTCGGCCTCCCAAAGTGCTGGGATTACAGGCTTGAGCCACCGCGCCCGGCCTCCTCCTTCCCTTTCTTCCTTCCTCCCTCCCTCCTTCCCGTCCTTCCTTTCTTCCTCCCTTCCTCCTTTCCCTACTTCTCTCCTTCCCTTCTCGCTCCCTCTTTCTCTGTCTGAAGGACTGAGGACAGGCAGCTTCCTTTACTAAGGAATAGACAATGGTTGACATCTCTTGCACAGGGAACCCAATGAAGCCACGCACTCCACGGACAGGCCTGAGGGGCCCCAGGCAGCTCATTCCCCTGAGATTGCAGGAGTGGGGATGGCTGTGAGCAACCTCTTGAGCCCTGCCGTTTGTTCTAATGGAGTAGATGTCTCTGCCATTCATTTCTCACGTTGGTTTTTGGACCACGGAGCTAAAAGACATCTCCTAGCTGCAGTCTTCCTTTGCTGCCTCTTGCATGGAGTAAAAGCCTGAAGGCCATGCTCAGAGCATTCCTGGAAGGGAGGCTGGTGTTCAGAACTCTGTGCAGCCTGAGCTCTGGCTCTGGGCCATGCCCAGGGGAGAATAAGGCCCGGGTCTCTGTGCACTATGTTAGGGCTGAAGGACAGACGGCTTGGCAGGTGGGAAGTTCAGATTTTGGGAGCAGGAGACAGGGGTTTCAGGTTAGCTCCGTGACTAATGTACTGAGTGGCATGTCAGTTTCCTGGGCCTCAATTTCCCTGTCTATAAATAGGTACTAAAGACTTCTTTCTTCTAAAACTTAATGAATCAATTGTCACACACAAACCCAGACTGTAGGAGCCAATTCAGGAGCAAAGCAGCAGGATCTGAGAACTGTTTTCAGTTGGATTTTGTGTGTGTGTGTGTTGTTTTTTGTTTTGTTTTGTTTCTAGACAGGATCTTACTCTGTCACCCAGGTTGAAGTGCTGTCGCATGATCACAGCTCACCGCAACCTCTACTTCCTGGGCTCAAACGATCCTCCCACCTCAGCCTCCTGAGGAGCTGGGATTACAGGCATGCACCATCATGCCCAGCTAGTTTTAGTATTTTGTAGAGATGAGGTTTCACCATGTTGTCCAGGCTGGTCTCGAACTCCTGAGCCCAGGAGATCCCCCCCACCTTGGCCTCCCAAAGTGTTGGGATTACAGGTATGAGCCACTGTGCCTGGCCCTGTTTTCAGTTTTTGTTGCCTGGCAATTTTGTCCAAAGTGGGCTAAATATTTATCAGCTATTTCTGAATTCTATAGAAGACAGTCTGGGTAAATTAGAATGACAAATATACCTTGGCCTCAAGATGGGAACTTCGGATTTAAATTGTGTCTGCAGAAGTAGAGGCACAGCAAGTATAATCACAATTTCCCTCCTGTGTTTGAATGAAAGTGGCTACGAAAGCCTGTGACACTCGAGGCCCAGGCTCCTGCCTGGGTCTGAATCCTGGAATTATAGGGCCTTGTGCCTGCAGGACACTGTTTCCTCAGAGTCCTACAGCTCTGCTGCTTCACTTTAGCCATGTCCAAGCCAAAAGATAGGGGCTTGGGGTACCAGCTGAGGGCCCAGTGTTCACATCTGTCAAATCTTCTTCCTGCTGGTGCCAGCCAGGCTCCCTTCTCTGTGGCTGTCAGAGGGGGACCAGTGCCAGGGGTCACAGTCAGTCCCTGGACTTGCCCTCTGTGTCACAGCAGAGCCTCTGACCTGGAAAGCTGTTTGCTTGTCATTATGTAACTGATCTGTGCTTTTGAGCCTGCCAAAGCTCAGGGTTTTTCTATTAACTGAAAAGGGATTGGATGTCACCAGAGGGCCTGGGCTGGAGATGTCGGGAAGAGGATTTTGTAAAGCAATGTTGTCCTGGTAACCCTGAGTGGCTGATGTGCTGCTGGGAAGAGGGGAGGAGATCAGGGCAGTGGGCCATCTGGGAAAGGGTGCTCACAACCCTGGTGGCCACTGTGTGGGGAGTAGACAGTGTCCCCAACTATGAACCTGTGGTTTGTCCAGCAAACACAGGTGCATGTTTCAAAGAAGTGGGGTGCAAGCAGCCATTCATTAACCAAGCAAATGCCTTGGGCGAGGCTAGCCATTGCCAACCCACAGCCCAGCCTGCCCTACCCTGACTTGTGCTTGTGCCACCTTGTACATCTCTTCTGAGTAGTGACCAGCAGAATTGATTGGCATGCTTGATAAAATCATAGGCTTTGGCATCATTTTGGACCCAGTGAGTGAAAACCTTAGAAATCTGTCATCTTCATGGGTTTCTCAGGTGATCCGGATGTTTGGCCAGTTTTGAAACCCCTGCCCCAAGAAATACAGACACCACAGTGGCTTTCTGCCTGCCTCTCACCATACAGGGCGGCCCTGGAGCCTGGAAGCCAGCATTTTCCCATTTCCCATTCCTCATGGCACCCCCTATAAGGGGGTGCTGCTTAACTGTATAGTGTCAGACCCCAAACAATCTCCCTCAACGGACTAGCGCCCCAGTAGTGAAAACCAGCTGCAGACCCAAACCTTCCTATTTCCAGGGTCTCACTGCTTCCTGTGACTTTAGGGAGGGGGTCTGGGATTTGAACAGCTCTGAGGAGCTTCAGAGCACATGAGGCACTGGATGTGTGAGACCTTGATGGGGGAATTGTGTACACATGGGCTTGGGGATGTTTGTGTGTGTTGTTATGCATGTGTGAGTGTGTATTGAGTGCCTGTATGGAAACCAGCAGGCCCAGTGCTTGAGGTTCTCAGCATCCTGCCACTGGGGGGCTCAGCCCCTACCTCCCCAAGACTGTCTCCAGGTCCACATCTGCATACTCCCCGCTGAAGAACATTGGCTCGGGCTGACCCCAGAGACTTTGGGTGAGTCGGGGTGCTTGGTCATAGACAAAAGGTCCTCCGTAAGAGGTCATAAGCTGTGTTCTAGGACACCGGGGGGTCCACAGAGATTGAGCACTAATATGATCCTCTTCCCCTGCCAGGTCTTAGATCGTATGTCACCATTCCCCCACCACCCGAGTCCCTGCCTGACCACTGAAGCTAAGGTTGCTCCAACCCCAGTCACCATTACAACACTCCTTTTTATTTTCTTCTAAGAATTATGGTTATCTGACGTCGTCGTGGCCATCTGCTCAAGTTATGTCAGTGTTGCAAAGTCATTAAGAATAAGGAATCTAGCCAGGGTCAGTGGCTCACGCCTGTAACCCCAGCAGTTTGGGAGGCTGAGGTGGGCAGATCATCTGAGCTCAGGATTTTGAGACCAGCCTGGGCAACATGGCCAAACCCCACCTCTACTAAAAATACAAAAAATTAGGCGAGCATGGTGGTGCATGCCTGTAACCCTACCTACTCAGGAGGCTGAAGCAAGAGGATTACTTGAGCCCAGGAAGCACAGGTTTCAGTGAACAGAGATCCTGCCACTGTGCCCCAGTTGGGGCAATGGAGTGAGACTCTGTCTCAAAAAAAAAAAAAAAAAAAAAAAAGAGTGAGGATTCTGGAGTCAGACTACCTGGATTCAAATCCTGGTTCTAGGCCGGGCGCAGTGGCTCACGCCTGTAATCCCAGCACTTTGGGAGGCCGAGGCGGGTGGATCACCTGAGGTTGGGAGTTCGAGACCAGCCTGACCAACATGGAGAAACCCCGTCTCTACTAAAAATACAAAATTAGCTGGGCCTGGTGGCACATGCCTATAATCCCAGCTACTAGGGAGGCTGAGGCAGGAGAATTGCTTGAACCTGGGAGGCGGAGGTTGTGGTGAGCCGAGATCGTGCCATTGCACTCCAGTCTGGGCAACAAGAGTGAAACTCCGCCTCAAAAAAAAAAAAAAAAATCCTGGTTCTACCAGTTTGCACCTGTGTGACCCTGGGCAAGTCACATAATACACTCTCTGTGTGTTAGCTCCCTTCTTGGTAAAATTGGGATCATGACATTGTCCACCTCAGAGGGTTGTTGAAGGAATCGATGAACTGATATAAGCAAGGCGATTAGGACAGCACTGGCCTGCAATAAAGGCAATGCCAACATTAGTTCCTGCTGTTGTGATGAGTACAAGACCATATCACTCACCTCTGCAGTCCTTGAAAAGGGCTGGGAACCACATACACACTCAATCAATGACTATTGAGTGAATAAGTGAGTGAATGAATAATAAATTAATGAATCTGAGTCCTCCACCAAGATGTGTGACCCAATTCCCTTCTCTGGAGCTTAACTCAGCTCTAAGCTGGATCCAAGAGAGAAACAGCAAAACTCATTTTGGAATATGGTTACAGGCACAGCCTCCTTTCTCTGATAATTGAGTATCCCTGGCCCCAGCAGCAGTGGCCATGCGCAGCCGGTGCTATGGCCTCGTGCTGTCCCCTGCTGGTTGCCTCCAAGACAAGGCCAGCAAATCCAGAGAGACGCAAGCCCAGCCAGGTGACTGGTGGGATCACATGAGCACCTTGTCTGCAACTTCGGATGCTCCTGCTTTCCTCCTCTCCATGATTGTCCTGGTTGCTTTGCTCACTTGGCTTGTGTTCCCACCCTGCAGGGTCAGGGCCAGATACACGCTCCTACTGCGTGACCGCAGGTCTTCAGCATGCTGGATCCCGACACCCTCAGTGCACAGCAAGCACCAGGGACTGGCGGGATGCTCTGCTCCTTGTCTATGCATCTGTCTCCTTTCCAAGCCTAGAATGTGATCTCTTTAGGGCAGGACTCACAGGACACCCGCAGACTCGCCTTGCCTGCCCCTCCACAGGTCTGTGTCCAAAGCAATTTCAGAATCCCCTCAAGACAGGACTTTGCTGCTGCTCTTGCCTGAGTCATGTCGGGGCTGGATTTGGGGGTTGCTCTCTGGGTTCCCTTTGTGGACTTTTTGGGTATCTCTCTCAAATGCAGTCACTTTTTTCTTTCGTCAGCATCAGCAGGGAAAGAATCTGGACTTTTCTCTGAATCAGGTTCTTTTGGAGAACACTACTAAGCATTTGCTTGTGATTTTCCTGTGATGACCCCACATCATTTCAAAAGGACAAAGGGGTTCAGGCTGGGAACCTGCAACCCAGGACACTTTAGGGACTCTGCCTGGGACCCATTAGGCCACCAGCAGAGGGTCCGGTGCACAGAGGGATGGTGGGGATCTCCTGGGGGGTCTCAAATGGAAATGACATTGTTGTTCCACCAGATTCAGCACTGTCCTTGTTTCTTGTTCTTGGGCTTCCTGGGAAGCCAACTGGTGGAAGCACAGTATTCTTGCAGAAGTCCCAGAAAGTGCCTTCACTGGGCGCATGATGAAGCTCAGGGCAACCCCCTTGCTGGGTTCCCTCTGGACCTGCAGGGCAGTGCCCTCTTAAGCCAAGGATGACAAACATTAGCACACATCCTGACCCTCACCTCCCCCTTATCTGTACCAGACAGCTGATCAACTATCTCCTACACAGCCTGGAAAAGACCCTGAAAGCCATTTAACCCCACAGTCATTACCAAGGGATGTCAGATGGTGTGGGGAAAAGGACTCATTGTCCAGCCCTCTGGCCCTGCCCAGAGCTCCTGATGTGTCCAGCTTCCTATCCCCATGAGAATTTATGGCCTTGACAATCACAGAAGTACTACCAGAAGCCATATGCCGAGTTGCATGTGAGACCCTTTTCCCCAGTGAGAGCATCCTCTGGAGACCTCACCTTGCCCAGCAGTGCTGACCCTTTCCTGTGCTGTCTGCAAGCAGTTCCTGGGTGGTCATCTCTCCTACACTGATGGGGTCTGGTTCCCAAGCACCCCAAGGGCAGGAATCAGAAAAGGTCATGAACATTTTGGATTCCCTATGTGAAAAGGGTCTGGGGAGTCCAGAAGTAGAAGCTCCCAACCATGCCTGAGATGGAAGGTGGCGAGAGATGGTTTAACATCACACTCACTGTTATATGGTCATGCTTGCCTAATGCACCAAGGTTATGAGTTAAATTCCACATCAGATAAAAAGCAGTGCCACTTTCCTCCTCCTTAGCCAGGAGCTATAAACCACCTGGAGCTTTAGGGCAAAGAGTATAGTATCTGACCCCAGGCCACAGAGCAAAAGCAAGGGAAGGATGGGGAGGGATGCCAAATTCCCTGAGTTCTTGCTGCTTTCAATTCTGATCAATGCCTAAAAGGAAATGAATACATTATCTCAAAATTCTTTTTATTTTTTTCATATCTCTATTCTTTTCTTATCGCTACTACTCTGTATGTTGGCTTTTTTCTTCTTATACAAATTTATCAACATGTATTTGTCTAATCCAACTCTTAAAAAGTCTAGTTTCTGAGATAATTTGTCATATCTATTATTGTTTTGTTGTTGTTGTTGCTGTTTTGACACAGGGTCTTGCTCTGTCTTCCAGGCTGAAGTGCAGTGGTGCAATCATGGCTCACTTGCAGCCTCGACTTCCTGGGCTCAAGTGATCCTCCTGCCTCAGCCTCACAAGTATCTGGGACAAGTGCACACCACCACACCTGGCTATTTTTTAATTTTTTTTTTTCTTTGGTAGAGACAGGATCTCCCTATGTTGTCCAGGCTGGTCTTGAACTCCTGACCGCAAGTGATCCTCCCCTTCTCAGCCTCCCAAAGTGCTGGAATTACAGGTCTGAGCCACCATGCTCAATTTATTTCTATTATTGTTATTTTATATTTCATTAATTTCACTTTTATATTTATTTGTTTTGTCCTTCCTTTTTTTGTTGTTGTTTTAAAAATTTGTTTTAAAAAGTGAACACTTAGTTCAACTATTTTCAGTCCACTTTCTTTGTTTTTTAATTTTTAATAATGAAAGCGAAGTTACTTATTTCCTCTGAGTATAGCTGTAACTCTATCTTATAGATTTTCAGATGCATATTACTGTTTCATTAAGGTTTAAAAATTACTACTAAGATTATGCATTTTTCACGTATCAGTACTATTGGCCATTAGTATTTCTTCCTTTATTAATTTCCTTTTCTCATTCTTATGCCATTTTCCTATTTAGATATTCATAATTTTCTTATTGATGTATCTGTTATGTACATTGCAAATACATAACCATTTTTCTTTTATGTTGTGTTTTACTTTTCAGTAGAAAAGTTTTATGTATTTCTTATGTAGTCAGATATGTCAATATTATCACTTTGGGTTCCTCTGTCTGATAGCATTCTTAGATAGATCTTTTTCCTTCCTACATAAATCGTTACTTATATTTTCTTCTATTTTAATTTGTATATGTAATAAAATAATCTGATTTTACACTTCCTCTAAATGTTTAACTATTTAACACGGAATGATTCATTGGTAAGTCATTGTATTCCTATAATTTTGGCATTCTCTCTTTATCATGCGTATAGGATACATACATGTATATATACATACTTGAGCCCATTTTTAGCCTTTCTGTTCTTTTTCATTATTCTGTCTATTTCTGTGTCATTAATATACAACTTCAATTATGCTAGTTTTATAAAAACCCTCTAACATAGATGGGTCAAATCCATTCTAATTATCCTATTTTAAGCGATTTTCCTAACCCTTGAGAGTCATTCTTTCATGAGCTTTAGAATCACTTCATGAAGTCCTCACACCTTCCTCCACTCCCTCTTTTCTTTCCTGTGAACATTTATAGGGGTGCACCAAGTGTCTAGGTTCTCTGCAGGATCCCCATCCCTCTCATCCTCTCTCTGTTCTCTCAGGCCATCTCTCTAGCTAGGGGTCGAGCATCCCCTTCCTGTCCTGATCCTTCCCTCTGCTCACAGAATGCATTTGCTTGGCTTGAAGTTGCCATCTGACCTTTCGGCCCTGGCCTGGCCCCAGGCACTTACCCCTCAAATGAAGTATTAAGGGAATTTTAAAATAAATATGTAGAAGGGCTGGCAATGAGGCCACTCTGCAATTTCCTCAGATCAAAGGGCCTAGAGACATCTTAAAAACACTTTATTCAGCCCTACAAACAGGACTTACATAAGGACCATTCTGCTTAGGCAGGGTGCTCATAAGTCCCTCTCTGTGGCTCAAAGGTGTTTCAGCCAAGTAGTCTGAGATTGCCTACAGACTTTTAAGTAAATAGAGGGCAAATATGTTAATATGCAAATGTATGCAGGAAGGATAGACACTGCAGTAACAACCCCCAAATATCACTCAGAGTACAAGTCCATTGCCTAGATCCAGGCAACCCCCAAGGGCAGTTGCTTTCCATGCATTTACTCAGATTCCAGAATGTTTGATTGTACAATTTATTATTATTATTATTATTATTATTGAGACAGGGTCTCACTCTGTCGCCCAGGCTGGAGTGCAGTGGCACAATCTCTGCCTACTGCAGTCTCCACCTCCCGGGTTCAAGTGATTCTCCTGCCTCAGCTTCCCAAGTAGCTGGGATTACAGGCACATGCCAGCACTCCCAACTAATTTTTGTATTTTCAGTAGAGACAGGGTTTTGCCCACGTTAGTCAGGCTGGTCTTAAACTCCTGACCTCAAAGTGATTCGCCTACCTCGGCCTCCCAAAGTGCTGGGATTATAGATGTGAGCCACCACGCCTGGCCTTGTATAAGAACTTTATATCTACCAATCTGTCTGTAATCACAGAAGACATGGCAGCAGACGAGAGGGCATTTCAGAAGCGTATACCCACTCTTTTCTGCTTCTCCCCAGGAGTGACCCACATCACCGGTTCATGCCTGCCTTCAAAACTCTTCTCAGTGAAAGATTGGCGAGAAGCGGTAAAACCTACCATAAGAAGCCAGGCCTGCTGTTAGCCATAGAGAAGCCTAATAGTCACAGGCAATTAGAGTGGACAGTAATGAAGACTGCCTTGGTCTCTGAGTGGCTTGGTAATTGCACAAAGAGAGGTATCTTCTCTATTCTCACCGTTAAAACTCTTATCATCCATCCATTCATTCTAAATCCACTTGCTAAGCGCCGCTATTGTCCATTGCCAGAACAATCCTGCAGCTTACTCATCTTGTTATGTTAGGGAAGTGCAGGATCATGAGGGCATGACTAACCATGTCTATCGTCATATCCAATGCCTGGATAAATATTTGACATACAAATTAAGACCCTATTTCTCTAATAGATAACTAGTTTCTTTGCTCTAGGTAGGTAACTTGAAAAGGTCAAGCACATCATTAAACTTGAATTTTAAGGTGAATATCTGGAAAGAAAGAGTGGTTGAGAATGCCCTGAACTTACGCAACTCAAGGTTCAGTGATGTGTATCAAGGGCATTCAGAACATTGACAGGATCCTAGAAAAGCCAACATCAAAGCGCTCCACATCAGCTGCTCATTATGGAATGTGGGCTGGGTTGGTGACAGAAGGTTGAAAACCAGGATGAGACTTGAGAATATACTTTTCAACTGAACAGGGGTTTCTCTATGAAACTGCTGTGAAAGTTCCCACTTCAGACATGGATGGGTCCCAGCCTGCTCTCAGGGTGTCCATGATGAGAGTCACAACATCACCTGAGAGCGTAAATCACTTGACACACAGGCTACTAAACAAGGGACCCTGACTGCTACAGTTGAGGCAGGGCAGACACTGAGGTCTGTGTTGACCTTGGCCTATGTGTGTTAGTGCAAGGGAGACCTCTGTGCTCAGGAATGGGTTAGGACCTGAATTTCTGAAATAACTGCTTCAGTCCTCTACTCTAATCAGCCTGTGCCTACAGATCTCAAGTGGCCCTCCCTGCTTGCTCTCTGTGCTGGAGAGCAAAGCAGACACCTGTGGCCCATGGCACTGATGGATCTGAAAATTCTTCTTGGGGTTTGAAGTATCCATATTGCAGGCCTTCATCATCATAGGAGATTTTTTTCTCTCCACACACTCAGCTACGCTGACTTTTCCCTTAGCAAGAAGTAGGTTTGGCTTAAATATTGGGGTGGGTAGTGGTAATTTTCAGGGGGTCTTCCCAGACCATCATGATCTTGCATCTATCCTAGTGGCCATATCATACCATGTGGTCCCACTCCCCAAGTTTAGTTGATTGGACTAGAGGTGGGCATCTGAGACAGAAAGACTCATTTCCACAGGAGTTTCCGATTGATTCCATTGGAGAGTTTCTGATTTCTGTGCAGCAGTCTTTAGGACACATGATTCTTAATGCTTGGGTAGTCAAGAGACCAGTAAGCAGAGGAAGCTGGTGTGCAAAAGAGGGAAAGATGCAAAGATGCACAGAGAGAAGCAAAAGCCAGGGAGACAGCATGCCGTTACCTGAGTCCCCCTAGTCCTTTTTGAGCCCATATGGTTAAAAAAAAAAACACTTAAGTGTGGCTTTTGTTTTATAGACATGCTGTCCTATATATAAGATATACTTGTAGGAGTGCTAGGAAGAGGGATGGGACCAGGGGGAGTCCCATTCAGAAAGAGAAGTCCCCCTGGTTTGTGTGAACTAAGGAAAAAGTGGCTGGTTTTCTATCAGGAGAGAGCTTATTTGTTTGCCCCTTTTACGGGGCCATGGTTCATCCAGGTGTCATTGCCATCTTTTGAACACAGGTATCATTTAAATCATTAGGTGTGACAATATGTCAAATCAGCTAAATATGCATGATCTTTGGTCTATATATTTATGGCCTAAATGTATAGGCTTTAGGGTCAAAATGACCTTGCTAATGACCCAGCTGTAACACTGACACCCCTTTTTGTCCCTGCAGTTTCATCCCTCTCTGTGCCTTGGTTTTCATATTTGGAAAACGAGGAGGAAGATTTCACTAGATTATCTCTAAGGTTGAGTGGGGAAAGAACATTGCTGGAATCACCAGGCAAGAAGAGGATTGGAGGTAAATCCGAGCTTGGCCAGAGACCCTTTGTTCCAAAGTTCCCTAAGATTTCAGACAGCTTTAGGATTATGCAGCTGGTACTCCTCCCATTAGTCAAGAGGCAGTCATGTTGGCAGGGATGGAGAGAGATCCTGGGCAGTGCAGGGGTGAGGAAGAGCCTACTGAGTGCAGGGCCATGTGGCCTTGCTGGTGAGGCAGACATTCTCTTCCAGGTCACCCTGCTATGCTGTGCATCTTCCTGGGCTCAGACCTTGAAATAAGAGGCAGTCATGGAGGCTGGGAGCCTCCTTTTATCCCTGGGTTCCTGTCTGAGCTGGCTAGAGGAATCTGGGGTTCAGGAAGAGATGCTGAATAGGGATATACCTGGGGGAGCCACCAGCCTGTAGAAGGCATTTGAAGCAGGAGACAGGATGAGCTCATCTCTGGAGTGAGTGTAAGAAAAGAAGACAGCTGAGAGCTGAGACTTTGGCACTACACCATTAACTGGTCAAGGAGAGAAAGAGGGACAAGCTAAAAAGACTAATAAGGGACCGGGGTGGTGGCCTATGCCTGTAATCCCAGCACTTTGGGAGCCCAAGGCAGGCAGATTACTTGAGCCCAGGAGTTCAAGACCAGCCTGAGCAACGTGGCAAAACATCATCTCTACCAAAAATACAAAAAATTAGCTGGACTTGGTGGCTCATGCCTGTGGTCTCAACTACTTGGGAGGCAGAGCTTGCAGTGAGCCCAGATCACACCACTGCACTCCAATCTTGGTGACAGAATAAGACCTAGTCTCAAAAAAAAAAAAAAAAATGTCAGAGCAGGCAAGAGGGGTATCCAGAAGCTGGGAGGAGGAAGTGCTTGAAAGAGGAGGGAGAGATCCGCAGGGTCAAATGCAGCTGATGGTTTGAGAAAAGAGGCTGAAAGGGAGTCATCAGGTTTGGAGACAGGAAGGTCATTGGAGACCCACTTTTATCACTTATAGAGAAAGCAGGCTGGCCCCTTCTTCCCCTGAATGGAGTTTTAGTGTGAAAGCAGCCTCACATTTCACTCTGCGGTGTCCTGCAGCAGCCCTGCCTTTTGGCCATGTTCTGTAGAGAAGTCCTTCCGGCACAGATGGTCAGCTTTTTATTAGGATATTGGCAGCATGAGGGTCTAAGCTTTGACTTCCTGGCCAAACTCCTGGGCCAAGCACTGCCTTACCCACCCCAGTTGACTCAGAACTCGCAGACCACGAGACGCTTTTCTCCACAAGCCCTGTCATTCCACTTGCCATTGGTGAAGATCTCCACACAGTCCTCTGACCCTCCGTCATCGTTGGGCTCCCCTGGGGCCCAGTTGGAATAGACCAGGGACTCTCCTGTGGGGTAGGTGAACTTGCCCTCCGTCTTGGAGTCAGTCATGCTCAGGAAAGCAGCCTCGTTCTGAGCTATGACCAGCTGTTGCAAGGCGGCATTCTCAGCGGCAGAGCGTGGAGAGGCCAACTGCCCACCAGCCTGTGTGCACACCAGCTGTGCCTCCGTAAACGGTTTGACAAAGCCTGCTGTCTTGAAAATCTTCTCCCCGACACTTTGGCCATTTGGGAAGAGCTCAGCTAGGAGAAGAAGAGAGTCAGGTTGGGGTTGTGATATCACCTGGCCAAAGCTCAGGGGCTCTGAGACCTCTGTGCTCCAACCTGAGCCTCTCAGACCTCCCAAACAGGCACCACATGAGGATGCCAGAGAGAATGCAAGACAGACTGTTCCCGAACAGTCCCCGTCCCATGACCTACCCTGTGAGGTGACACCATGATTCGCCACTTACAGATGAGAGCACTGGAGTTGAGAGAAGCTAAGAGGCCCAAAGTCACACAAGCAGCAAACGTGCAGTTAGGGATTCAACCTCACTCAGTCTGACACCAAAGCTCAGACATGCTCTTTCTATTTCGGCACATGCTATATACCAGAATCAATTTCCCAATTACTGTGTAGAATTGAACAGCTTTTCCCAAGTTGATCACGGTGTAGACTAGGCCAGTTTCTGAGAGTACAGAAAACACCTACAACGAGCCCACTGTCACCCTGTACAACAGTAGGGGATGTGGGGTTGTCGGAGAGAGTCTGTGCTGTGTGATGGGGTGAGGAAAGGGGAGAGACAGGAAGAGGAGAGGACATCTGAAAGCTGCCAGATGCTAATCTCTGCTCTGGGTCTGGCCTCATGTCGGCCTCTTAGTATGCACGTGGGTGATGCCCCAGCCAGTCAGCCTGCCTGGGAGGTGCTGAGGGAGTGGAGGAGGGCATCTGAAGGGCATGTGTGAGTGAGGCACAGGGGAATGGTGTTAGTGCTAGAGTCAGCCCTGGGTGGGAACTGGAAGACCAGGCATTCAGATCCACCCTGGCAACGGCTGTTGCGTGGGCAAGAGAAAGTCACTTTCCTTTTCAGGATTTCCATTTCCTCGTCTCTAAAATGAGGGCTCACTTCACAAAAGCATTGCCTGTGTGACATGTCAAGTATCTCTTCTTCGTCTGTCCTTGTGGCTCCTAGACCCATGCATGGAAATATTCTGCAAAGGACTGGAAGCTCCAGGGAAGGCTGTGCCCCTGGCTTTGTTGGGCTGCTCAGAATGCAGGCTGCACCCTGACTCATTGTCTTTAAGATTCTCCATGGGCTCAGGGTGGCACCCAGAGCAGCCCTGAACAAAGTCAGCATAAGAGTTCATGTACCATTACTAGGTTTATGTGACATGCACATATGTGGGCATGCCTTTGAATACATGTGCATCTATCCAAAGGTACATGGGAGTATGTAAGGTTCATCTGGATGTGTGTGCATATTTGTATGTGCTTTATAGAAAACATATGAGCTCACGTATGTAGATGAAGGTGGAGTGAGTGATGGTGTTTAAGTGTGCACACATGCGGCGGGTACATATGGACGTGTTCCTCTGTGTGTTTCTGTCACTGTGCCTCTGAGTGAATTAGAGCATATGTAGAAAGAGAGATATACCAAATGCTTGAAACTCTCATCTCAGAGCTTGGGTACTTAGAAGCCAAACCTATGTTGCACCCAGTCAGCCCTTTATGCTCTACTACTTCAGAAAATTTTTATCTTTTATTTTTTGGCTCAATGAGATTCGCCTGAACTCAAAGCTGATGTCAGGAAGGGCAGAGGAGAGGAGGGACTGTTGGGCACTGATGTGGAGATTCAAAAAGGCACCAGGCCCTCAGGTGTGTGCCCCTGGAGGCCTCTGACTCTTCAGGATTCCAGGGTCAGGGCAAACACTCTGCTATAAAACACCTCCAGAGCTGCAGGCAGAGCCCAGCAGTGGCTGGAGCCCAGAAGTAGCCCACCCGCTGTTTGAACCAGGAGCATGTCTAAGGTGAGATAACTGATGGCCACATACCAAGGTCAGGTCTCCACCTGCCTTGGACCCCCAGAGCAGAACGCCAGTCCTAGCTCCCAGAACAGTATCTGGTTTCTGTGCTGCCTTGGGATGTGCAGCAGCATCCCTGGGCACTCCCATACCTGGCCCCTCTGAGGTAAGAAATGCAACCGGTCTTGGGTAGCCCCTTGTCTATCAGAGGCACCAGCACAGGGTAGGCAGGAGAGAGGCTCTAGTGAATTGCACTGGACTCAGGACAACAGTTTGTCTCAGGGCACAGGTGGCATTGAGGTTGGTGGGTGGTTCAGGAGCCTGATGGCCTTGACTATGCTACTGCCGGCCTGGTGAGCTGGTGATAGGGGCCACATCCTCCTCCTTTGCCCCCTTGGGTCTACTTCCAGCTCCAGGAGCAGGTGGCTGCCTTGTTCTAGCCCCATCCCAGCCTGAGCCCTACTCCCTGCCACAGTTCCAGGTACAGCCCTGCACAGGTCCCAGCTCATTCCCATCCTAGACCCAGGACAGGCACTGCCTCAGGCCCAGCTAAAGGTCTAGCCCCAGCCCAAGTCCAAACCAAGGTCGAGATCTAGCGTGGGGCCCAATGCCAGTGCTGGGTCCAGGTTCAGATCCAGGAACTCACCTTTCTTATACTGAGAGAAAGCAGCCTGGAGGTGCTGTACTTGTTTCTGTAAGGCCTCAACCTGCTGCCTCAGGGAAGCGACATCTGGAGGGGAGAAAATGGCCAAGTAAAGACTTGTCCAGAGAGCAAAGGTAGAGCTCAGAGTCTGGGCTCCAAGGGAAAGGTGTCTAGTTGTGGGCACATATTGTGGGACTGACCCACAGCAAGCCCACATCTGCTGACACAGCTGGCCCCTGCTGTGCAAGGATGTCTTATGGTTCGGCTATGGACAAATTGTTCCTAGTACTTCACTAACACTGAACCAGATGGCATTGTGACTTTAAAGTCTTGGAATATAATGGGATCTCCATTGGGTGGGGCGGGGAGTGGGTGCTGGGCAGGAATACACACTCATGTGTTTCCTACTCACCAGATTTTTAATGCCCTAATCTGTCCCATGAATTGGGAAGGCAGCTATAGTTTTCCCGATAGTCAGATGGAGAAGCTGTCCAGGTTGCCTTCCCATGAGTACTAAGCGGCTAAGACCAGAGCTCAGTGCTCCTGCCTTCCAGCCTGTCCACCTTTCCTGAGTTCCACCCATCAGCTGCCATTGATGGGGCACACATCCCAGAACCCCTCCTCTGGCATGGGGAGGGCTTCTCTCTGCACACCCATGTCCCAGCGGGGTTTCCCTGAGCCGGGAGCTGCTACCTTACCTGGAAGCCCACTTTCTCCCTTTGCTCCTTTATCTCCAGGAACGCCTTTGTCCCCCTTCAATCCTGGGGGTCCCCTGGCACCTGGACTTCCCTGAGGACCCATGAATCCAGCAGACCCTGGGGTGAAAGAAGAACTGGGTGAGCTATGTACCCATTTTTTTTTTTTTTTTTTTTTAGCATTTTTACCTTCCCGTACATGGATTAACTATCTTTATTGCCCAGAAATAGATAGGCGGTCCCCAATACCCAGCCATGCAGCTCTCTGTACACTGACTGTCCCTGTCACCAAGCACTCAACCTCGCTGTATAAAACTGCCCCGCCACCCAACAACTAATCTTCCCTGAACACACTTCTCCATTGCTGAGGACCCCAATCTCTCTAGATAGGAACCGTCCCCAGAGCTTCCTCATGCACCCTTCTTGGATACAGATTCTCCCCGTGGTCCAGCAATGCCACCTTTGCCTTTACAGGTGGTTGGGGGGTGGGGGAAGGCATTGACAGCTCCAAGCAGGCACAGGAGAACTGGACCCAGCTCAGCCTAGCTCTTTCCACTGCTCACCTGCTGCCCCTGCGTTTCCAGGGGCTCCACGCTCACCAGGGATGCCACGATCTCCCTTAGGGCCTACGGGGCCTCTTGCCCCTGCCGTGCCCTGCATGCCGGGGGCACCTACTTCTCCTGAGGAAGGAACACACAGGAACAAACACAGCTAAGAGTACGTTCAGCAGGTGTGGTTTTCTTAGCAATGGAGCTTTTTGCCCACAACTCTAGGGTCAGAGAGAAAAGTGGGGAGACTCTCCTTGCTTTCTGGGGCTCCTCTGTGGAGGGTGAGAGGAAAATATTGCAATTGTGGGGATTGGGAGGGTGCATGGCAAGGCCTTTGCAGCATCGAGGGTCTGCGCTCTCCCTGGCACTCTGAGCACACCTCAGGTCACATCATGGACCTTTGGCCTTCCTCCTTTCCCGTCTTAGATTGGCCACAGACCAGCCACCTACCTTTGGGCCCAGCTTCTCCTTTTGGGCCTGGCTTGCCCTGAGGTCCCATGTTCCCCTGCTTCCCCAGGGGACCTTCTCTTCCAGCTGGACCAGGCACACCGGGAGGTCCTGGAGGTCCTGAGGAAAAGCACCAGCCCGGTCAGTAATAATGAAGCCTCTTGGCAGGAGGAGTGTAGTAAGGTGAGGGTAATAACAGAGGTCAGGGAGGCAGCATAGTTGTCCTCCCAACAGCAGGCCCTATCTGTCCTGAAATGACCCAGTGCCTTCTTCCTGGGATGGGCTCTATGCGTGCCCACTGGCATATCCTTGCAGCTGCACCACCACCTGGAAACACCAGAAGTTGACACTCAGTTGCTCACCACTTGGCCCGGCGTCTCCCTTTGGTCCAGGTTCTCCAATGGAGCCATTGTCCCCTTTGGGCCCAACTGGGCCAGCTTCTCCAGGTGTCCCTGCTTTCCCTGCAGCTCCTGGCAAACCTGTAGCAGCAGAAGAAATGGACAAAGACCTGGCCCTAGACCCAGAAAGGGCCAGCTGCCTGCGGGATCAGCCCCCAGCATTCCTTCAGGATTCTGCAGAGCGTGAGACTTCCACTGTCACACACCCGGGTCCAGTGGTGATCCAGGAAATGGGTATCAACATCCCCATTTTATAGATGAGGAAGAAGCCTTCCAGAGTTGGAGGTGGATTAAAGCCAAGACCTATCTGACCTTCTATGCTGTGCTCCTTCCCCTGCCCCAAGGCCATTGTATTGATGGCAGGCAATCTGTCAGCTCTTACCTGTGATCATGGACTTCTTGCATTCCATATACCAGGGAAATCTACCAAAAATGGCACCAAACAGGTGGTGCTAACATGTTCATTCAGTTATTGGTCCATTTGCTCATTTATTTGTTCACTAAGAGCCATCTATGCAGTACCTACTTTATACCTAGCACTAGGCCACATGTAAATCTGAGCTTAGCCTCAGGTCCTGCTCAGCAGGGGGTTCATAATACACTGTGAGACAAGCGAGAAGAAAGACAATGCATGAAGTGTCCCTTATCTCATCCCAGCGTCCCCACCCCAGCACTCACACACTCAGAGCTGTCTTCCTCAAAGAGAAAGTGGGATTTTAAGGGCAAGGAGAATTGAGGGAGATTTGCAGAGAGGAAGTGATATTTCAGAGTTGGAAGTCATGCTCCCATGGCAGAGGAGGCCGGGACTCCGTGGCAAGCAAGCATATGGTTGTGGGTGAATTTGCTGGGTGGGTGGAAGAGTATGTGCTGGCGTATCCCAGCAGCATCACCACCTGGAAACATCTGAATTCCACGCCCAGTGGAATTCCATGCCCTGGGTCCGTCCGTTGGTTACAATCCTTATTAGGGATGAAATGGAAGCACAGATGGGCCCCAACCCCAACACCCAACAGCACATTGTGCTCCAGGCAGGATGTCCTGACCCCAGGTGGAGCCTCTTGGGCTTCACCCTGGCCAAGCTGGCAGCAGGAAGATGGACCAAGAGAAAAACAACACTCTCCAGAAGGGAGCGTTAGAGCCCACTTCTTCTCGGTACACAAACTATGGAGGCCATGAGAGCACTGGGATGGAGGAGGGACACCTCCCCAGATGCTTTCCCGTGCCTTTCAAAACACTCACTGTGTATCTTAGTGTCCCCAGAGACCTAGCCCTGCACCCGACTGCCACCTGAATGGAGCTTTATGGCCCAGCCTTTTGGCTGTTTTGACTCCTAAAATTCCTCCTCCCCTTCCATCTTCCATTCACTCATTCCATAAATATCTCTGGAGCCTCTAATACATGCCAGGCACTGTCCTAAATACCGGGGATAAACAGCCCTTATCTGGGGAGCTTCAACTCTATCTCAAAGAGACAGGTAATAAAACATTTAAAATGTACAACATATGGTATGTTAGATATAATGCCACAGGGAAAAGTAAAGCATGGGGTGTGTTGGGGTAGGGTCCGTTTTTGGTAGGGTGGTCGGGGAGCACCTCACTGTGAGGGTGATCGGGGAGTAAATCCCTGAAGGAGGTGAAGTGTGAGCCGCAGGGACAGCTATGAGAAGAGCAAATGGCAAGCACCCAAGGAGGGAGGAGGCTGAGCATGGCCGGGGGCCAGAAAGGAGCTATGTAGTTGGAGCTGACTAGGGGTGGGGGCACCAAAGTCAGAGGAGCAGCAGGGGTACAGGGTGGTCCTGCCGGGACTCATGGGCTGCTGTAAGGTGTGTGATTTGTCCAGGGGAGATGAGCATCCCTGGAGGGACTCCCCCATGGAATATTGCTGAGCAGGAATGCTGGAGGTGCTGAGGAATAAGAAATTGTTCCCCCCCGAAGGTAGGATCTGGGTCATATTTGCCCTCCATGATGTCGGGGGTGTTACTAGAGTGACTCAAGCTCCACCCTCCACCTCTGCTCAAAGATCTCTTCTTTCAAGTCCCAATTTTCCTCGTAGTAGGTTCTGGGGACCACATGCTTCCAACTCTGCAGGGGTGTTGGTCACAAGCGCAGACTTTGGCCCCACACAGACTTATTCTGGGTGGATTCTGGGAATCCTGAGGGTTCTGAGGGAACCCAGCCCTCAGACCTATAACAGCGGAGTGACTGGAGAGACTACAATTGAGGAACCAGAGTGGAGCCTCATCCTGCAGCCCCACTGTGCACTGTCCTCTGTCCAAGTACTGACCCAAAGCCAGGCCTGGAATGTGCATGGGTTGAGGCACGTATGTGGGGAAGGGAGGCCTTGACCATGCTTCAGGCGGCAAGCTCCCAAGGCCATTGTGGGAAAGATCCCTGAGATTCAAATCCGGGGCCCCACTAGAAGCCAGACTGAGTTGGGAGTCTCTGAGAAAGAGCTGCCAAGGAGCCACTTTCTGTCTGTAAGGGACAGGCAGATGCTCACTTGCCCCTTACCCCACAAAGCCTGGGGATTCGTTCCAGAAAGTTAAAGACTGTATGTGATCCCTTTGAAGCCCTGCCCAGTGACACAGAGGTCCCTTGGTTCATGCTGCTGGCTCATGGAATTCTCCTTTCTTGCCAGTAAGACCCAGATCCTTCCCTACAAGCAGGGAGCAGTATTTCCAGGGACAATTCCCTTACTTATCAGTACCTCTGCTAAGCTCAAGATAATTCACCTATTTGGTGCAGCAGGAAATGCAACTTTATCCCAAAGACTCAATAAAAAATAAAGCCTTTGGCTCAATTATTCATCACTGGGTATAGATACCACTCCCATTACCAGATAAAAAAACAGACTCAGTGACACTGAGGGGCTCGCCCAGGTGTAGAGATGGAGCCAGCAGTAAAGCCCAGGCCAGCCTGATGCAGGGCCTTCGTCCTTTCCACCTCTAGAATGGTTGTTACTTAGCCTCTTTGCATCATCATTTTCTTACCTGTCAAAGGAGATTAATATGTCCCCTGTAAGACTCTTGGGAGGATTAAATGAACTACTCAAATGAATGCCCAAGCACGGGGGTGGACAAAGAAATGTGAGTTCCTTTTCTCTCCCTGTAATGTATTAGAGCAAATCCTCTTGATTAGGCTTGAGAATGGAGCCATGGAGCCCCATTTTTTCCTACCCTTCATGCAGTGGTGTCTAGTTAAATATTTAAAATATTTAATGCCCTGCACAGGCATCATTTAATTGGAATGAACAACTGCTAACTGCTGGTACAGGGCTCTAGAAGGCCCCAAATATCAGTAATTTACCACTGTTTGCTTGCTCTTGGGATGGGAAGGATCCGGGGATCCTAGAGGAGGAGCTAGGGCAGTTGGGTACCGGAGGAGGCACATGGGGGCTCAGCACAGCCACTTGTTTGCCAGCTGGTGGAGCAGTGTGGAACTCACCTTCTTGGGAGGAAGAAACACATCTCCAAACTTGCATAAGAAAGTACCCAGAGTTGCTGGGCTGGTTAGAATTCCAATGACCATTCCTCCCCAGCAGGATAAGCCCAGGGCCCCACACTACCTGGATCCCCCTTCTCGCCCCGAGGGCCCTCTCTCCCATCCCGTCCATCACGACCAGGCAGGCCACTCTCCACTGAGCTACACATGACCAGTGTGCAAGCACTGGGCGCTGTTCTTTGGGAGTAGGTCTTCATGTCTGCTTCCAGGTAGCCCAGGGACTGTGTGAGCAGGACCAGTGCAGAGAGGAGGAAGAGAAGCATGGCCTGGAGAGGTTAACAGAAAGAGAAACGACATGCTTATGCTTCGTGGACATGGTTTAGGGCTTGGCTCAGCTTCAAGAGGTGACAAGAAGCCCTCATTCCCACCTTCTCTCCTCTGCTATGGGGCCTAGAGCAGCAGGAATCCAAAAGCAGTTTAAGGACAAGGTGGGCACATGGTCTGGGTGGAGGGCAAGAGTTACCCAGCTGGAACTCTGACATAGGTTGACAGCAGCATCCCCCATTCCCAGGTGCTCATGTCTTCCCTTCTTGTGCCTTCCCTTGGGCACTAAGTTTGGCTCAGTGGCTAGGATGTAACATTCCTCACTGGGGCCATCTGTCACATCAAGAAGGGTTCATTGAGTGCCTCTGGGCAGGACCCCCCACCACTCCCTAGACCTGTCTGTACCACTGAGGCAATTGGCTTAGCTCAGACAAGGCAAGCCTGTTTCTTCTCTCTTGCTGCCTTGCATGGACTAGCACTGTCATTGACAGTGCTGGTATGAAAATGAGCCAGAGTCCTGAGTGCTTAGCGATGTCCTTCCTGAGCACAGGCTGGGAGTGTGATGCACATTTGCCTGGCTATTTGCCACGTGCTGTCTCTAGAGAAAAGTCCCTGAGGGAACCCAGGTGAAAGTTTTCAGACACTAAACTAGCAGTGGAAGAAATCCTGAGACACCTAGCGTTCTTCCCAGACCTGAGAGGGTTTGGAAAATAAGTCTTATGTGGAGGCCAGGCACGGTGGTTCATGCCTGTAATCCCAGCACTTTGGGAGGCCAAGGCAGGCGGATCACTTGAAGTCAGGAGTTTAAGACCAGCCTGGCCAACATGGCAATACCCCATCTCTACCAAAAATATAAAAAATTAGCTGGATGTGGTGGTGTGTGCTGTAATCCCAGGTACTCAGGATGCTGAGGCAGAGAATCACTTGAACCTGGGAGGTGGAGGTTGCAGTGAGCCGAGATCGTACCACTGCACTCTAGCCTGGGCAGGAGAGTGAGACTCCATCTCAAAAAAAAAAAAGAAGTCTTATATGGAAAGAGGACATGCCAGATAGGCTCAGTCAGGCTGAGTCAGGCTGCAGGTAAGCAAGAGCAGCTATCCAACAGGGCACTCATTTATTATCTAAGATAGTCAGGAATTGAGATTAGGATAAAAGCAGGACCTGGGACATTCCCTGTTTTGCATATCTTTTCTCTCAGTGAGAACCCATAAAGTTATGAGAGTGAAAAGAGCTGATCAGATTTGCAGAGGCTGGGAACAAAGCCAGAGGGACTTGTGCAAAGAAAGGGGTCAGCAGGCCAACTGGGGTGGTGGCAAGTGGGGGGCTTCCTGCTGAGGAGTGCTTTCTTCTCTGACTGCTGGTGATTCTGGGCTGTGGATGACCCCTATTTCTCACTAGCCTCTTTCAATTTTGAATTCACCACTTCCTCGGGTATCCTGGTAGTCTCTAGAAACACCTGGGTGAGTTCACTGCCAGCAGCAGCTACCTGGTTGTACCTGTTCTGGCAGAGACTCAATCATGAGCACCAAGGGCCAGACCAAGGCCAGAGCAAGGGCAGTGTTCTGTGCCCTGCAGCTGCCTCAACCCTGGGGCCTTATGTCTGATTCTGGGGACGAATGAAAGGCAATAGGCATTCTGCCTACAGGCTCAAGATAGCACAGAAGGCACCAGCAGCCACTGTGGCTTGAAGGACCCTTGGAGAGGGCAGACCCGAGTTTTCAGACCCAAGATTCAGATGAGGCATCTTAGATGAGGCATCTTAGCTGGGGCAGCAGATGGAGTAGGCAGAGTCATGGTCGCCCTCAACCCCTGCAGTGCCCAGTTTATCCTAAGCTTTCAGAGTATTATTTCATTGAAAAGGGTGTCTCCTCTGAACATGGATTGGAAAATCAGAGACCTACTCCAGTAAGTATATTTTTTAAAGTAAAGACCTGAAGCTATGAGAAAAACATGTTTGCCCTGCTTTTCCACAGGCAGTTGGCACCAAGATGGGTTTAGAACCCAGGCCAACTGCTTTTCCACAGGCAGTTGGCACCAAGATGGGTTTAGGCCCCTGGGTTTGTCTCTCTTCCACTGTCCTTTCTGAAGAAATCAGGACAGAAAAGAGCCTAGAGAGAAATTAGAATTGCATTTTTCCACCCGAAGCTTCCACACTGTGGCATCCCAGGTCTAGATGGTATCACACCCACTCTTCCACCCTGTGCTCCCCAGCTCAGAAAACAAATCCTCCCCTGGGCTGAGGCCACTGAATAAGGTACAGAAGAGCACCATAAGACCTCCTGTGCTCCCCACCTCCCACACCTATGCCTCCTAGACCAGAACAGCTACACGTACTCGCCACACCAATAGGTCAAACTGCCCAGATTGGCAGGGGGATATTTGCAGGATGTGGAGAAAACAAAAAGGCAAGAACAGAGACACTTACAGGTTTCTTTTTCTTAGGCCCCAGGAGCTCCAAGCAAACTAGGCTTTGCTTGGCAGGCACTCACTATTTATGCCTGCCCTGTACCCTGAGCTGCCCAGCCCCAAAAACTCCCTTCAAGAAGTGGGGCAATTTTCTTCTTTATTGACTCACTCACTCTTATCCCCACCTGCATTCTGGAAACCTGCCACTCATATTCACAACACTATGCACATCCATCACTATAGTTTGCAGAGCACTATCAGGCCTTGATCTCATCTGCACCCTTCTCACTGCAGCTCTGTGAGTTAAGTGGCATCATTAGTATCTGTATTTTATAGATATCTAGAAATCAGGAGTCCAGAAACCAGCAAGTTGCACAATGACCTACCGTGATTGCAAAAGGAACTCACAACTGCAGATCTTAAGAGTCAAGACCCACTGTGTCCACTTCTCCTCTTCCTTTATCTCAACAGCACTGCTCAGATATTGGGAAAGAGCTGAGAGCTGCTTGGAATACCTGGGCAGGGGTGGGGCAGGTAGAGTGGCTGCAGAGGCAGCAGCATGTAGTGGCAGCAGCTAGGCAGCTGCCACCTGGAAAGACTTGCTGTTTTGCATGCTGCTCTAGGCCTCAGAGAGCCCCTGCCTCACTTGTCTTTTATGGGATGGATTTCCCTTAGCCTTGCCGAAGGACCTGTGCCTTGCCTCATTCAGGCTTGTTCTCCCTGTCCTCTTAGCTAGTGTTTGTCTTATGCACTGCTCTTGTGACTAGTTAGGACCCCTGAGCTGATGCTACCCTTATCCAATCTTCTAGTCTACATCTATTTTTTTTTTTTTTGAGATAGTCTCACTCTGTCACCCAGACTACAGTGCCATAATGCATTTATAGCTCACTGCAGCCTCAAACTCCTGGGCTCAAGTGATTGTCCTGCCTCAGCCTCTTAAGTAGCTAGGACTACAGGTGAGCATGATCACACCTGGCTAATTTTTCTTTTTAATTTTTTACAGAGATGGGGTCTCGCTATGTTGCCCACGCTGGTCTCAAACTCCTGGTCTCAAGCAATTCTCCTGCCTCAGCCTACTGAAGTTCTGAGATTACAAGTGTAAGCCATCACACCCATCTCCAATCTGTGTCTTTTAAGTGGAACATTTACTCCATTTATGATCAAGGTTAATATTGATATGTGATGTTTTGTTCCTGTCATGATCATTGTTACCCAGTTGCTTTTTAGTCTCAATTGTGTCATTGCTTTATATAATCTGTGAGTTTTTCACTTTAATGTGCTTTTTTGATGGGGAGTATTATCCATTCATTCCCATGTTTAGAACTTTAAGCATTTCTTGTAGTGCTGGTCTAGTGGTGACAAATTCCCTTTGCATTTGTTTGTATGGGAAAAACTTTATTTCTCCTTCATTTATGCAGCTTAGTTTAGCAGGATACAAAATTCTTGGCTGGAAGGATTTTTGTTTAAGAAGATTAAACATAAGACTTCAATCTCTTCTGGCTTGCAAGGTTTCTGCTGAGAAGTCCATTGTTAGTCTGTTGGGTTTTCCTTTATAGATTAGACATTTCTCTGGTGCTGCTTTTAGGATATTTTCCTTCACATTGACTTTGGATAGTCTGATGACAATATGCCTTTATCAGGTTTCTCTTGTAGAGCATCTTCCAGATATTCTGAGTGTCTTCTATCTGGATGTCTAATTCGCTAGCAAGACCAGGGAAGTTTTCCTCAATTATTCCCTCAAATAGATTTTCCAGGCTTTTAATATTTTTTCTTCTCCCTCAGGAATGTCTATATATTGTATGTTCGGTAACTTTATATAATTCTATATTTTTCAAAGTCTTTGTTCATTTTTAAAAATTTATTTTTTTTTTTTATTTCTGTCTGACTAGGTTAATTCAAATGACTGGCCTTCAGGTTCTGAAATTATTTCTTCTGCTTTGTCTAGTCTTTTGTTAAAGGTTTCAACTATATTTTATAGTTCCTTCAATAAATTTTTATTTCTAGAAATTCTATTTTGTTTTTTAATATCTGTCTCTTTAGTAAATTTTTCATTCATATCCTGAATTATTTTTCTGATTTCCTTATGTTAGTTTTCAACTTTCTCTTGTATCTCCTTGAGCTTCCTTACAATTCATAGTTTAATTTTTTTATTTGTTATTTCAAAATTTTTATACTGGTTAGAATCCATTGCTCAGGAGCTGGTGTGATCCTTTAGGAATGTCAAAATACTAGTTTTTCATACTTCCAGAGTGCTTATGCTGATTTCTTCTCATCTAGAGAAGTTGTTACTTCTTACTTTTGAACTTACTCTCATTTGAATGGGATTTTCCCCTCTTTGAAGGTGTGACTGTATGTTGTGTATGATCATTTGGCTTCAATTTTGGGTGCCTTCCGTGGGTCACAGCTCTGTATGAGTTCCTTGGATATAGACAGCTTTTGTGTGGTGGCTTTATTATGCTGTATAGATAGCTTTTGTGTGGCGGCTTTATTATGCTCATTGTAGTAGCAATGTATTGGGCATATGAGCAGGAATACTACCTTCTGAGGGTCTGGGAATGTGGAAATCTCTGGAAGTTTATCTCATTCCCTAGCACTATGCCCTCTGTCAGTCTGTTTTTTACTTGGTTGTGCAATTCAATCTGCATCCCAATAAAAGCTGGCTGTGGCAGAAGCTGAGGGGTACTTGGTCTTTGTTTTCTGGGAGGGGATCTCCCAGAAATCCCTGTTGTCACAGGCAGTTGGCTGGACTGTGGATGGCCTGATTCCCTGAAGAGAACACAAAGCTTTGGAGGGGGACACAAAACTGAGTAGAATTAAATGACCAAGCTCCCCCTGGGAAACCCCAATTATGAGCAGAAGCACCTGCCCTGATGGGGATGGAAAGGCGAGCTCATGGTGAAATGCACTGATGTCTCCACCACAGTGGTAAGGAGTTACCAGCTCCACACCCTGGGCAGGCAGGAAAGCAATTCACTTTCTTATCACCCCCTTGTCCCAGAGCTTGTGACCTTCAGTTCAGATAGATATTGTCCTTCATCTCCAGTCTGCAATGCAATGGAGGTCTGCAGAAAACACCCATCCTGGGGCTACCACCAAAATGGCCTTGGGATAGTACCTCTTCCTTCAGCAGCTCTGATACTCATCTGCATTCTGCTATGGGAACTCTACTGCTCCATATGGGGAGGAGGATAAACTCTGCCCTTCGTGCAAGACTTGGCCAGCAGGCACCCCATCAATGGGAGTGCAGCAGCCCCCAGTAGCCCTGAAAAGCCATCCCCAGGTGCACTTGTGCCAACTCCCGGTAGGGACAGCCAAGGGTCTATCTGGAGCAGTGAGTGAGGAGGTAGGAGAAGACTCCCTTTCCATGTTTATTCCCAGGCACCAGTGTCACCTGCCTACTGGTGCAGAACCACACTCCTCCCCTTCCAACCCCAGCACCATGGCTGTGTCTCTGCTGGGAGGGGCATGGCCAGCCTCTTTTCACAAGTGGGGAGCTCTCAGGCAGAGGAGAGCAAATTAACTGAGTTCTTTTATTCGAAGGGGTACATTGACACACACACTCTCCCTTCTCCTGAGGGCTAGACTTCTAGGAATCCCATAGCTCCCCAGGGTCCCACCTATCCCTTGTGGTTGCTGCAGTCTACGTGGTTTCTGGGGAATGTTTTTGGAGGATCTAGTGATGCAGAAACACAAGGGCTGAGATTCCCTGGGAAGAATAGAGACCCATAATGGGTGCATAACCAGTATGGCACCTGCCACTTCAACTCAGGTTTTGTGGGAGAGCGAGCAAGCCTGCATGAGCTGGCCACCCAATGCTCTGCCCTCAAGAAGTTCCCAAATTGCCACTGACAGCAGTGCCTGGGCTCACAGGTGCAGAGGCATTCTCCAACAAGTTCAGCCATCCATAGTCTGCCACAGGAGTGAGGGCGGCAACTCCCCCACCTACCCTCTCCATGGGACTCTATGTTCCTTGGCAGTCAATCTCTGCAAAACTCTTGCTGTCTTCTTTTTCTGTACCACAGCTTTTTCCTGTGGGTTCTCCAGTAGGTCAAGTCACTCCTTCCTCAGTATTCTACTCAGACCATGATTATTCAACTGCAATTTTGGTTCTTTGTTCTGAGGAGAACTGGTGTCCAATGTCTCTAGACAGCCGTCTTGGGGAAAGGAAAACTCTACTTGTCTTTATAATTACTTTTACCAGTGAAACTTACACTTTTGTATACATTTGTGTTTCTGTTTAACCTCTTTTTATTTCAGCTTCAAGAACTTCCCTTAGCACTTCTTGCAAGGTGGACCTAGTGGTGACAAACTCCCTCAGTATGTGTTTATCTGGGATAGTTTTTATCTCTCCTTCACTAATAAAAGACACTTTGCTTGGTATAGAATTATTGATTGACAGGTGGGGTTTTTTTCTTTCAGTACTTTTAATGTATCATTTCATTCTCTCCTGGTCTGCAGGGTTTCCACTGAGAAATCTTGTCTTTTGGAGGTTCCCTTTTATGTGACAAGTCAGTTTTCTCCTGCTGCTTTCAGTTTATTTTCTTTGTATTTGACTTTGGACAAACTAATTATAAAGTGTTCAGTATAGACCTCTTTGGGTTTGTCCTATTTGGGAAATTTTGGGCTTCATGAATCTAGATATCTATTTCCTTCCCTAAATTTGGGAAGTTTAAAGTTACTATTTCTTTAAATTTAAATTCTTTAAATTACTTTAAGTTCTAACCCCTTTTCTCTGTCTTCTACTTCTGTGACACCCATAATACATAGAAAAGTTTGTTTCATGGTGTCCCATAAGTCCCATAGACTTTCTTTACTCTTTTTAATTCTTTTTTTTCTCTTTGTTCCTCTGACTGGATAATTTCAAATGAACTGTCTATGAATTTGCTAATTCTTTCTTCCACTTGATTGAATCTGCTGTTGAAGTGCTCTATTCAATTTTCAATTCAGTCATTGTAGTCTTCAGTTCCAGGATTTTTTTGTGTTTCTTTTAATAGTTTTTATTTCTTTGTTAAACTTCTAATTTTGTTTATGTATGGTTTTCCTGTTATTTTTCATCGCCTTTCTGTGTTCTCTTGTATCTTGTTGAGCTTCTTTAAGATGATTATCTGAAATTATCTGTCAAGTGGTTTGTAGATCTTCATCTCTTTTGGTTTGGTTACTGGAGTTTTGTTAGATTTATTTCATGGTGTCATGTTTGCGTGATTCTTTATGATCCTTGTATGCTTGCATTGGTGAGTCTATATTTGTAGAAGCAGCCAGATCAGAGATTCTGGGTGGGTTGTCTGATAGGGTCAGCAGACAACCAGCTGTTGGTGACCACAGTTGGGCCTATTGCTGAAATTTGTGAGTAGGTTTGCTGCTGTGATCTATGTGTGTGCTTGCTGCACATGTCCACACATGGGAGGACCTGCTGCTGGGGTCCATATTTGAGCAGGCCTATTGCCATGGTCTGCAGATGGGGTCTGCCTGCTGTCAGTATCTGCAGGTATATTTGGCTAATGGTTGTGTTGCGGGGGGGGGGGGGTGCTGCAGTAGGGGTCTGCAGGTGGACAGGTTGCCTTGGAGTTTGTTGGTGGAAAGGATCACTACCAGGTCTGCTAGTGTGCATGGTCACTGCTGGTTTGAAGGAGGTGGAGCTGCTTTGAGTTCTGTTGATTAGCCTTCTATTGGGGCCTTGGATGGACAGGCCTGTTACTAAGAGCATAGGGTTTCCTTCTCAATGAGACTTTTTGCAGTCTTAGGTCCCCCAAGTGTTGGGAGAAAAGCTGAGTGTTGGAATAGAAGCCGAGGCAGGGCTTGAAACAGGTACGGGATCCAGAGTCTAAAACCCCTCATGGCCTTTGGAATGTGTCTAGACTTGCTGGCTCCTTGCTTCTAGCACTCCCACTATCTTAGGTAGCCATATGTTTCAAAGAAAATGCTAAACCATCACAGTTATAGCTCATTCACTTGATACACCACTTCCTTTCAACCCCCACATCTTCACCACCTGTTTCTTTGTTTGATCACCAGTAGATAGCATGGGCTCCCAGAGCTTGTGGCCTTCACAGCCTCCATGCCAGCATTAGCCCCCTGGTCCCACTTTCTCATTTAACTTGTCTTTTCTCATTCTTTGACTCCGCCAGACTTTGTAGCCCCCATGGCCTGGTGTTGGGTCTGATCACCCCAACATTCCTGGCACCCAATGCGGGGCAATGAAGACCCCAGTGAAGGAATGCTAGAGTGTGTGAAAGCAGAGGATGCATCATCAGAGGACAACCGAGGACGACTGAAAGAAGCTTTGTAGGAAAGCTGAGTGCTTGGAAGAACCAGGGTAACAATGGGACAAAGTGAAAGCAAACATTCTGCTTATTTGAATTTCTTAAGACATTTATTAGGAAGAGGGGGCGTAAAAGTTAGTACTCAGAATTTGTTATCATATGACTCTTTAGTACAGTAAAGCAGTTTTGCCCATGGTTTCCAGAACAAGGGATTATGGAGTTGGATGAATGAGGGAGAACTGGAAGAGATTTTAAAAAGGCATGTAAAGATGGAGCAAAAATTCCAGTTTCCATTTGGTCAGTGTGAGTGCTAATAAAGACAGCTCTTCAGCCATTTCAAACAGATGATGAGGCAGATTCAGGTGAGGAAGAGGAGTATGAGTGTAAAAAAATAACTTCTGATTCTGAGTGTGAGGAATAGCTACAAGAAAAGATTATAGAAAAGAAAGAAAACTGAAAAAAGTATGTTTTACTAGCCCATCGGCTCTACCTGCTGAATTAAGTGAATGGCCACCTCCTCTCTCTCTCCCCTTAATGGGTGAGAAGATCAATTGGCTGAAAAATTTACTGCTCTTGTAGTTGCAACATTAAAACCTGGAGCAATTGGTGGTGCTATACAAAATTCTATTCAAAAAGCTAGAACTGAGGGAGACCTTGAAGCATGGCAATTTCCAGTTACTATAACCCAGCAAGGAGGACAGGATATATAGCTAATTAGGTTACTTTTCCTTTTAAGTTATTAAAGGAATTTAAGCAAGCCATTAGTCAATATGGACCAAACTCTCCTTTTGTGCAAACTTTGTTGAAAACTGTGGCTCTTGATCATAGGTTAATACCATATGATTGGGATACTTTAACAAAATCTGTTCTCACTCCATCTCAGTATTTACAGTTTAAAACCTGCTGGGCTGATGAAGCTCAAATTCAGGCAAGGGAAAACACACAAGTGCAGCCACCTGTGCCTGTTTCCTTTGAACAGTTAATGGGAGTTGGACCTAATTGGGGTCGATTAGAGAATCAAGCAGTAATGGAGGATGTCGTCATTGTTCAGCTGTGCTCCATGTGCTTATGGATGTGGGAAACGACAAATGTTATAGGGGAAAAATATCCTTCTCCCAGTTCTGTCTGACAAGGACCTAAAGGACCATACATTGATTTTATTGCTCGGCTCCAAGAAGCTGTGTATAAAGCCATAACTGATAAAACAGCTCAGGACGTTGTAATACAGTTTCTTGCATATGATAGTGCTAATGCAGAGTGTCAAGTTGCTATTAGACCCCTGAGAAGGCAGGTTCATTGAGCTAAATATATTAAGGCTTGCGATGGCATTAGAGGTAACTTACCCAAGGGTACTCTTTTAGCTCAGGCTATGGCTGGATCGAAAGTAGGAAAAAATATGCCCCATTTCTCAGGCTCTTGCTTTAATTGTGGGCAATTTGGGCACACAAAAAAGGAATGTAGAAAAGGAAGTCAAAAGGCAAAAACTACTACCATCAACCAACAGAAAAGTCCCAGTGTATGTCCCTGGTGTAAGACAGGCAATCACTGGGCAAATCAGTGTCATTCTAAATTTAGCAAAGATGGACAACGTCTTTCAGGAAATAGGAAGACAGGCCCACCTCAGGCCCCTCAATAAACTGAGGCATATCCAGCACAGCCAGTGCCCTTACAAATGTACAACAATTGTCCCCTGCCACAACTCCCCTGTCTGGGGAGCCACCAAAGAAGGTCCTCATGGGAATTAGGGGACCCTTACCCTCAGGAACAGTTGGTCTATTACTTGGAAGATCTAGTCTAAATTTAAAAGGTGTCACTGTGCATATGGGAATAATTGACTCTGATTATTCCAGAAAGATTCAACTAGTTATTAGTTCCTCAACTCCATGGTCTGCCTCCTCAGGAGAAAGAATTGCTCAGTTGTTGCTGCTACCCTACATAAAACTAGGAAGCAGCACAGTGAAAAGAAAGAAGGCTTTGGTAGTACTAATCCAGCAGGAAAAGCGGTATATTGGATTAATCAAGTATCTGACAAAAGACCTATTTGCATAGTAACTATTCAGGGAAAGGATTTTGAAGGGCTAGTAGATACTGGAGCTGATGTCTCTATTACTGCTTTAAATCAATGGCCCCAACAGTGGCCCAAACAAAAGGCTTCCATGGGTATCATTGGCATAGGGACTGCCTCAGAAATTTTTCAAAGTTCCTTGATTTTACCATGTCAAGGGCCAGATGGCCAGGAAGGGACAATCAAACCTATTATTACACCTATTCCTGGCAATTTATGGGGTAGAGACTTATTGCAACAATGGGGTGCTGAAATATCTATTCTTATGGATCAATATAGTAATAATAGTAGGCAAATGATGAAAAATATGGGATATCACCCAGGAGAAGGACTAGGAAAAAATAAAAATGGCCAATCACAACCTTTAGAAGGACAAACAGATCGGACCAGACTGGGGTATAATTTTTAGAAGTGGCCATTTTTGAGCCGCTGGCTCCCATTCCTCTTGTTTGGCTAACTTCCAAACAGGTTAGGGTGGAGCAATGGCCACTGAAACAGGAAAAACTGGAGGCTTTAAAAGAACTGGTGCAGGAACAATTGCAAAAGGGACATACAGAGCCTACTTTCTCCCCTTAAAATTCTCCTGTATTTGTTATTAAGGAAAAATCCGGTAAATGGAGAATGCTAAAGGATTTGAGGGCTGTTAATGCTGTAATTCATCCCATAGGCATGCTACAACCAGGGCTGCCCTCCCGAACAATGATTCCAAAATACTGGCCTCTTATAGTGATAGATCTAAAGGATTGCTTTTTTACCATTCCTTTAGCTGCCCAAGATTATGAAAAATTTGCTTTTACTGTTCCTGCCATAAACAATAATGAACCAGCAGACAGATACCATTGGAAAGTACTGCCACAAGGCATGTTAAATAGCCCAACTATTTGTCAGACTTATGTCAGGAAAGCTATTAAGCCAGTTAGAGAACAATTTAGAAAATGTTATATTATCCATTACATGGATGATATTCTGTGTGCAGCTGAAAGTAGGGAAGAATTGATGTTGTGCTACAAACAGAAAAGGCTGTAAATGCAGCAGGGTTAATGATAGCCCCTGATAAAATCCAAACTTCTATTCCCTTTCAGTATCTAGGAATGAAGGTAGAACAAAGTGCTATTAAACTTCAAAAGGTTCAAATTTGAAGAGATGATTTAGAAACCTTAAATGATATCCAAAAATTATTAGGAGACATTAATTGGATTTGTCCAACTTTAGGCATTCCTACCTATGCTATGTCTCACCGCTTTTCTACTTTACAAGGTGATTCTAACCTTAACAGTAAATGCTCCCTGTCCAAAGTAGCATTGGAGGAACTTCAATTATTTGAGGAAAAAATTCAGCAAGCACAAGTAGAATGAATTAATCTGATACAGCCATTACAGCTTTTAGTTTTTCCTACTAAGCATTCACCTACAGGAGTTATAGTTCAACAGGATGATCTGGGTCTGTGGCTTTTTCTACCTCACAGTACAACCAAAATGCTCACTCTGAACTTAGATCAAATTGCTGTGCTGGTAGGACAAGTGAGGCTGTGCACAACAAAGCTAATGGAATATGATCCAAATCAGATTACAGTTCCATTAACAAAACAACAAATTAAACAAGCCTATATCAGTTCCCAAGAACGGCAAGTTTATTTGGTCAGTTTTGTTGGCATTCTTGATAACCATTATCCTAAATCTAAGATATTTCAGTTTCTAAAATTAACATCCTGGATATAGCCTTCTATTACTCAAAAAGCCCCTATTGAAGGGGGCATTACTGTTTTTACTGATGGATCTAGTAATGGAAAAGTCTCATGTGCAGGACCTCAACAGCAAGTCTTTCAAACTGACTTTGCTTCTGCTCAAAGGGCTGAACTTTTGGCTATGATAACAGTGTTAAAAACTTTTAAATAGCCAGTAAACATTGTTTCTGATTCAGCCTATGTAGTACAAGCCACACAAAATATTGAATGTGCCTTAATTAGAAATGTGACTGATAAAAAACCTAATCTTTAATTTCATTCTTTACAGCAAGCAGTACAACAAAGGCATTCCCCTTTCTATGTCATTCATATGAGAGCACATACTAACCTCCCTGGCCCTTTAACTAAACTTAATCAAAGGGCAGATGCATTGGTGTCTACGATCTTTGCTGAGGCACAAACATTTCATTCTTTAACCCATGTTAATGCTGTAAGCCTTAGAAAACAATATGGTCTATCATGGAAACGAGCTAAAGAAATTGTGCAGGAGGGGCGGAGCAAGATGGCCGAATAGGAACTGCTTCAGTCTCCATCTCCCAGCGCGAGCGACACAGAAGACTGGTGATTTCTGCATTTTCGACTGAGGTACTGGGGTTATCTCACTCGGGAGTGCCGGACAATCCGTGCGGGTCAGCTGCTGCAGCCTGACCAGTGAGAGCTGAAGCAGGGCGAGGCATCGCCTCACCTGGGAAGCGCAAGGGGGAAGGAAGTCCCTTTTCCTAGCCAGGGGAACTGAGACACACAACACCTGGAAAATCGGGTAACTCCCACCCCAATACTGTGCTGTAACACCGGCACACCGGAGATTATATCCCACACCTGGCCGGGAGGGTCCCACGCCCACGGAGCCTCCCTCCTTGCTAACACAGCAGTCTGCGGCAATCTAACCGCAAGGCAGCAGCGAGGCTGGGGGAGGGGCGCCCGCCATCGATGAGGCTTAAGTAGGTAAATAAAGCCGCTGGGAAGCTCGAACTGGGTGGAGCTCACAGCAGCTCAAGGAAAGCTACCTGTCTCTGTAGACTCCACCTCTGGGGACAGGGCTCAGCTAAAGGAGCTGAAGCCTGTGCAGACGCGAACGACTCTGTCTGACAGCTTTGAAGAGAGCAGTGGATCTCCCAACACGGAGGTTGAGATCAGAGAAGGGGCAGTCTGCCTGCTCAAGTGGGTCCCTGACCCCTGAGTAGCCTAACTGGGAGACATCCCCCACTAGGGGCAGTCTGACACCCCACACCTCACAGGGCGGAGTACACCCCTGAGAGGAAGCTTCCAAAGCAAGAATCAGACAGGTGCACTCGCTGTTCAGCAATATTCTATCTTCTGCAACCTCTGCTGCTGATACCCAGGCAAACAGGGTCTGGAGTGGACCTCAAGCAATCTCCAACAGACCTATAGCTGAGGGTCCTGACTGTCAGAAGGAAAACTATCAAACAGGAAGGACACCTATACCAAAACCCCATCAGTATGTCACCATCATCAAAGACCAGAGACAGATAAAACCACAAAGATTGGGAAAAAGCAGGGCAGAAAAGCTGGAAATTAAAAAAATAAAAGCGCATCTCCTCCTGCAAAGGAGCACAGCCCATCGCCAGCAACGGATCAAAGCTGGTCAGAGAATGATTTTGATGAGATGAGAGAAGAAGGCTTCAGTCCATCAAACCTCTCAGAGCTAAAGGAGGAATTACGTACCCAGCGCAAAGAAACTAAAAATCTTGAAAAAAGAGTGGAAGAATTGACAGCTAGACTAATTAATGCAGAGAAGGTCATAAACGAAATGACAGAGATGAAAACCATGACACGAGAAATATGTGACAAATGCACAAGCTTCAGTAACCGACTCGATCAACTGGAAGAAAGAGTATCAGCAATGGAGGATCAAATGAATGAAATGAAGCAAGAAGAGAAACCAAAAGAAAAAAGAAGAAAAAGAAATGAACAAAGCCTGCAAGAAGTATGGGATTATGTCAAAAGACCAAATCTACGTCTGATTGGGGTGCCTGAAAGTGAGGGGGAAAATGGAACCAAATTGGAAAACACTCTACAGGATATCATCCAGGAGAACTTCCCCAACCTAGCAGGGCAGGCCAACATTCAAATTCAGGAAATACAGAGAACGCCACAAAGATACTCCTCCAGAAGAGCAACTCCAAGACACATAATTGCCAGATTCACCAAAGTTGAAATGAAGGAAAAAATCTTAAGGGCAGCCAGAGAGAAAGGTCGGGTTACCCACAAAGGGAAGCCCATCAGACTGACAGCAGATCTCTCGGCAGAAACTCTACAAGCCAGAAGAGAGTGGGGGCCAATATTCAACGTTCTTAAAGAAAAGAATTTTAAACCCAGAATTTCATATCCAGCCAAACTAAGTTTCATAAGTGAAGGAGAAATAAAATTCTTTACAGATAAGCAAATGCTTAGAGATTTTGTCACCACCAGGCCTGCCTTACAAGAGACCCTGAAGGAAGCCCTAAACATGGAAAGGAACAACCGGTACCAGCCATTGCAAAAACATGCCAAAATGTAAAGACCATCGAGCCTAGGAAGAAACTGCATCAACTAATGAGCAAAATAACCAGTTAATATCATAATGGCAGGATCAAGTTCACACATAACAATATTAACCTTAAATGTAAATGGACTAAATGCTCCAATTAAAAGACACAGACTGGCAAACTGGATAAAGAGTCAAGACCCATCAGTCTGCTGTCTTCAGGAGACCCATCTCACATGCAGAGACATACATAGGCTCAAAATAAAGGGATGGAGGAAGATCTACCAAGCAAATGGAGAACAAAAAAAAGCAGGGGTTGCAATCCTAGTCTCTGATAAAACAGACCTTAAACCACCAAAGATCAAAAGAGACAAAGAAGGCCATTACATAATGGTAAAGGGATCAATTCAACAGGAAGAGCTAACTATCCTAAATATATATGCACCCAATACAGGAGCACCCAGATTCATAAAGCAAGTCCTTAGAGACTTACAAAGAGACTTAGACTCCCATACAATAATAATGGGAGACTTCAACACTCCACTGTCAACATTAGACAGATCAACGAGACAGAAAGTTAACAAGGATATCCAGGAATTGAACTCATCTCTGCACCAAGCGGACCTAATAGACATCTATAGAACTCTCCACCCCAAGTCAACAGAATATACATTCTTCTCAGCACCACATCACTCTTATTCCAAAATTGACCACATAATTGGAAGTAAAGCACTTCTCAGCAAATGTAAAAGAACAGAAATTATAACAAACTGACTCTCTGACCACAGTGCAATCAAACTAGAACTCAGGACTAAGAAACTCAATCAAAACCGCTCAACTACATGGAAACTGAACAACCTGCTCCTGAATGACTACTGGGTACATAACGAAATGAAAGCAGAAATAAAGATGTTCTTTGAAACCAATGAGAACAAAGATACAACATACCAGAATCTCTGGGACACATTTAAAGCAGTGTGTAGAGGGAAATTTATAGCACTAAATGCCCACAAGAGAAAGCAGGAAAGATCTAAAATTGACACCCTAACATCACAATTAAAAGAACAAGAGAGGCAAGAGGAAACACATTCAAAAGCTAGCAGAAGGCAAGAAATAACTAAGATCAGAGCAGAACTGAAGGAGATAGAGACACAAAAAACCCTCCAAAAAATCAATGAATCCAGGAGTTGGTTTTTTGAAAAGATCAACAAAATTGACAGACCACTAGCAAGGCTAATAAAGAAGAAAAGAGAGAGGAATCAAATAGACACAATAAAAAATGATAAAGGGGATATCACCACCGACCCCACAGAAATACAAACTACCATCAGAGAATACTGTAAACACCTCTACACAAATCAACTAGAAAATCTAGAAGAAATGGATAATTTCCTGGACATGTACACTCTTCCAAGACTAAACCAGGAAGAAGTTGAATCCCTGAATAGACCAATAGCAGCCTCTGAAATTGAGGCAACAATTAATAGCCTACCCACCAAAAAAAGCCCAGGACCAGATGGATTCACAGCTGAATTCTACCAGAGGTACAAGGAGGAGCTGGTACCATTCCTTCTGAAACTATTCCAATCAATAGAAAAAGAGGGAATCCTCCCTAACTCATTTTATGAGGCCAACATCATCCTGATACCAAAGCCTGGCAGAGACACAACAAAAAAAGAGAATTTTAGACCAATCTCCCTGATGAACATCGATGCAAAAATCCTCAATAAAATACTGGCAAACCGGATTCAGCAGCACATCAAAAAGCTTATCCACCATGATCAAGTGGGCTTCATCCCTGGGATGCAAGGCTGGTTCAACATTCGCAAATCAATAAATGTAATCCAGCATATAAACAGAACCAAAGACAAGAACCACATGATTATCTCTATAGATGCAGAAAAGGCTTTTGACAAAATTCAACAGCCCTTCATGCTAAAAACGCTCAACAAATTCGGTATTGATGGAACGTACCTCAAAATAATAAGAGCTATTTATGACAAACCCACAGCTAATATCATACTGAATGGGAAAAAACTGGAAACATTCCCTTTGAAAACTGGCACAAGACAGGGATGCCCTCTCTCACCACTCCTATTCAACATAGTGTTGGAAGTTCTGGCTAGGGCAATCAAGCAAGAGAAAGAAATCAAGCATATTCAGTTAGGAAAAGAAGAAGTCAAATTGTCCCTGTTTGCAGATGACATGATTGTATATTTAGAAAACCCCATCGTCTCAGCCCAAAATCTTCTTAAGCTGATAAGCAACTTCAGCAAAGTCTCAGGATACAAAATTAATGTGCAAAAATCACAAGCATTCTTATACAC
Source organism: Piliocolobus tephrosceles (assembly GCF_002776525.5). Taxonomy (NCBI): domain Eukaryota; kingdom Metazoa; phylum Chordata; class Mammalia; order Primates; family Cercopithecidae; genus Piliocolobus; species Piliocolobus tephrosceles. The sequence goes on along the minus strand of NC_045442.1, from coordinate 76,039,939 downwards.
CAGTAACAGACAAGCAGAGAGCCAAATCAGGAATGAACTTTCATTCACAATTGCTTCAAAGAGAATAAAATACCTAGGAATCCAACTTACAAGGGATGTAAAGGACCTCTTCAAGGAGAACTACAAACCACTGCTCAGTGAAATCAAAGAGGACACAAACAAATGGAAGAACATACCATGCTCATGGATAGGCAGAATCAATATTGTGAAAATGGCCATACTGCCCAAGGTAATTTATAGATTCAATGCCATCCCCATCAAGCTACCAATGAGTTTCTTCACCGAATTGGAAAAAACTGCTTTAAAGTTCATATGGAACCAAAAAAGAGCCCGTATTGCCAAGACAATCCTAAGTCAAAAGGACAAAGCCGGAGGCGTCACGCTACCTGACTTCAAACTATACTACAAGGCTACAGTAACCAAAACAGCATGGTACTGGTACCAAAACAGAGATATAGACCAATGGAACAGAACGGAGCCTTCAGAAATAATGCCACACATCTACAACCATCTGATATTTGACAAACCTGAGAAAAACAAGAAATGGGGAAAGGATTCCCTATTTAATAAATGGTGCTGGGAAAATTGGCTAGCCATAAGTAGAAAGCTGAAACTGGATCCTTTCCTTATTCCTTATACGAAAATTAATTCAAGATGGATTAGAGACTTAAATGTTAGACCTAAAACCATAAAAACCCTAGAAGAAAACCTAGGTAATACCATTCAGGACATAGGCATGGGCAAGGACTTCATGTCTAAAACACCAAAAGCAACGGCAGCAAAAGCCAAAATTGACAAATGGGATCTAATTAAACTAAAGAGCTTCTGCACAGCAAAAGAAACTGCCATCAGAGTGAACAGGCAACCTACAGAATGGGAGAAAATTTTTGCAATCTACTCATCTGACAAAGGGCTAATTTCCAGAATCTACAAAGAACTCAAACAAATATACAAGAAAAAAACAAACAACCCCATCCAAAAGTGGGGAAAGGATATGAACAGACATTTCTCAAAAGAAGACATTCATACAGCCAACAGACACATGAAAAAATGCTCATCATCACTGGCCATCAGAGAAATGCAAATCAAAACCACAATGAGATACCATCTCACACCAGTTAGAATGGCAATCATTAAAAAATCAGGAAACAACAGGTGTTGGAGAGGATGTGGAGAAATAGGAACACTTTTACACTGTTGGTGGGATTGTAAACTAGTTCAACCATTATGGAAAACAGTATGGCAATTCCTCAAGGATCTAGAACTAGATGTACCATATGACCCAGCCATCCCACTACTGGGTATATACCCAAAGGATTATAAATTATGCTACTACAAAGACACATGCACACGTATGTTTATTGCGGCACTATTCACAATAGCAAAGACTTGGAATCAACCCAAATGTCCATCAGTGACAGACTGGATTAAGAAAATGTGGCACATATACATCATGGAATACTATGCAGCCATAAAAAAGGATGAGTTTGCGTCCTTTGTAGGGACATGGATGCAGCTGGAAACCATCATTCTTAGCAAACTATCACAAGAAGAGAAAACCAAACACCGCATGTTCTCACTCATAGGTGGGAACTGAACAATGAGCTCACTTGGACTCGGGAAGGGGAACATCACACACTGGGGCCTATCATGGGGAGGGGGGAGGGATTGCATTGGGAGTTATACCTGATATAAATGATGAATTGATGGGTGCTGACGAGTTGATGGGTGCAGCACACCAACATGGCACATGTATACATATGTAACAAACCTGCACGTCATGCACATGTACCCTAGAACTTAAAGTATAATTAAAAAAAAAGAAAAAGAAATTGTGCAGCACTGTTCTGCCTGCCAAGTCCTGCATCTGCCACATCAAGGAACAGGAGTTAACCCTAGAGGTTTATCTCCAAATTCCATCTGGCAGATGGATGTAACACATATTCCTGCTTTTGGAGAATTGTCCTGTGTTCATGTTTCAGTAGATACTTATTCACATTTTTATCTGGGCCACATGTCAAACAGGGGAAGCTGCAGCTCATGTTAAAAGACACCTTTTATCTTGCTTTTCAGTTATGGGAATCCCAGAAAAAATCAAAACTCATAATGGCCCAGGATACTGTAGTAAAGCCATGGCTACATTTTTTTCAACAATGGACTATTACCCATACTACAGGTATTCCATGTAACTCACAAGGACAGGCAATAGTGGAAAGAGCTAATAGTACTTTAAAACTCAAATACAAAAGCAAAAGGGAGGGGACCAGGAATATAAGACACCACTTATGCAATTGCATTTAGCTTTATTAACATTAAACTTTTTAAATTTACAAAAAGATCAACCCATGACTGCAGCTGAACAACACCTGACAGGACAAAAGGAAAATAAAAAGGCTAGACAAGATATATGGTGGAGGGATGCACACACAAAGAGCTGGGAAAAAGAAAGATAATTAGCTGGGAAAAAGGAAAGATAATTATATGGGGAAGAGGATTTGTTTGTGTCTCTCCAGGTGATAATCAGGTGCCTCTGTGGGTGCTCACCAAACATCTGAAGATCTATCATGAACCACAGCATCTAGTGGATCCACCTGTACAGTGCAAATCGAAGGTTTAAGGATTGCTTTTTTGCTATACTGTTGCACAAAAGGATAAGCCTCAATTTGCTTTCTCTATGCCTTCTGTTAATCAGAAAAAGTCTGCTTCTCATTATCAATGGTAAGTTTTACACTATGATAATTAACCAAAGAGGCAGAAGCTGAGTTACAAATGCTTCAGCAATGGCATGCCTCCCGGCTATGAAAAAATAAAAATAAAAAGAGGTCTTTGTTTCAGTAGATTTACTAATGTGGGGGTGAGGGTATGTTTGTGCTTTTGCAGTAGATGAACAAACTGTGTGGGTGCCCTCAAGGTGTGTAAGACTATGGAACAGGAGACTGGAGGGACCCACGGATCCCAACCATGGACCAGGTTCCCCCAGTACGAGCCATGAGCCAGTTGAATCTGAATGCGAAGATGGAACGAGAACTGACCAGAGTCATGCTAACATCAATCCCCATAACATGGGGACAGATCAAGAAAACCACACAGGAAGCTGAGAAACTGTTGGAGCACCAGGGTTTTACCTTTTGTTGAGATTCAGAGATAAAACAGATGCTTAATGGACCAATGCTTTCCGACTGAACTCTCTACCCTGAATACAAGAGACCCTAATAGGAAGACAGGAATATCATCACCCATATTCAGCATGAAGAATTTACGGAAGACGGACCTTCACCATTCTGCAACCCTTAGAATTAAGGGTCCTCTTATAAAAGGGAAGTCGAAATATGTAAGAAGCATTCAAACCAGAGTGAGTTCATTTTGAATAAGGGCTAAGAAAAATGAAGCTGGATCACCAACCAGCAATTAAGGGCTGCACGGCCTGCAATTGCCTTGCTCAATTAATTTAAAAACAAAGAGAGGACCTTTTGCATTCAAAGTTGTGTTATGTTACTCTTAAATGCCATCTATGAGAGGGGAAGCCAGCTGGACTTCCTGGTTTGAGTAGGGACTTGGAGAACTTTTCTGTCTAGCTAGAGGATTGTAAATGCACCAATCAGCACTCTGTAAAAACACATCAATCAGTGCTCTGTGTCCAGCTAAAGATAGTAAACGCACCAATCGGCTGGGCGCGGTGGCTCAAGCCTGTAATCCCAGCACTTTGGGAGGCCGAGACGGGCGGATCACAAGGTCAGGAGATCGAGACCATCCTGGCTAACCCGGTGAAACCCCGTCTCTACTAAAAAATACAAAAAACTAGCCAGACGTGGTGGCGGGCGCCTGTAGTCCCAGCTACTCAGGAGGCTGAGGCAGGAGAATGGCGTGAACCCAGGAGGCGGAGCTTGCAGTGAGCTGAGATCCAGCCACTGCACTCCAGCCTGGGCAACAGAGCAAGACTCCCTCTCAAAAAAAAAAAAAAAAAAAACGCACCAATCAGCACTTTGTAAAAACACATCAATCAGTACTCTGCGTCCAGCTAAAGATAGTAAATGCGCCAATCAGCACTCTGTAAAAATGCACCAATCAGCACTCTGTAAAAACGCACCAATCAGCACTCTGTGTCTAGCTAAAGGATTGTAAACACACCAATCAGCACTCTGTAAAAACACATGAATTGGCACTCTGTGTCTAGCTAAAGGATTGTAAACACACCAGTCAGCACTCTGTAAAATAGACCAATCAGTGCTCTGTAAAATGGATGAAGCAGCAGGACATGGTCAGGGCCAAATAAAAGAATAAAAGTTGGCCACCCGAACCAGCAGTGGCAACCCACTCGGCTCCCCTTCCACATCGTGGAAGCTTTGTTCTTTTGCTCTTCACAATAAAACTTGCTGCTGCTCACTCTTTGGGTCTGCACCACCTTTAAGAGCTGTAACACTCACTGAGAGGGTGTGCAGCTTCATTCCTGAAGTCAGCAAGACCACAAACCCACTGGGGGGAACAAACAACTCTGGACACGCCACCTTTAACAGCTGTAACACTCACTGCAAAGGTCTATGACTTCACTCCTGAAGTCAGCAAGACCATGAACCCATTGGAAGGAAGAAACTCCAGACACATCTGAACATCTGAAGGAGCAGACTCTGGACACACCATCTTCAAGAACTGCAACATTTACTGTGAGGATCCACGGCTTCATTCTTGAAGTAAGAGAGACCAAGAACCCACCAGAAGGAACTAATTTCAATTAATTTAAAAACAAAGAGAGGACCTTTTGGATTCAAAGTTGTGTTATGTCACTCTTAAATGCTATCTGGAGGGCAGAGATGAAAAACTCACCCTCGATATTGTAAAACTAAAAGAACAGGTTTTTGAAGCCTCTCAGACTTACTTGATCCTGCTCCCTGGAACTAATATTTTGAAGAAGACAGCTGATGGGTTATCTGCAACCAATCCTCTTAAATGGACTAGAGCCATTGAAAGCTCTACACTTGCAAATTCTGTTCTAATAATTATACACTTGTGCTATATCCTTTTAGTCTGCAGATGTGGAAGCCACCACTGGAGAGAAAGCAATGATAGCTGTGGCAGTTTTACAAAAAAGAAAAGGGGGGACATGTTGGAAGAAAAGCTGAGTGTTGGGAGAGAAGCCAAGAGGGGGCTTGGAACATGTCCAGGGTCCAGGATCCAGGGTCTAAAACCCCTTGTGGCCTTTGGAATGTGTCTAGACTTGCTGGCTTCTTGCTTCTATCACTCCCATTATCTCAAGTAGCCATATGTTTCAAAGTTAGCTATATAGCTAAACCATCACAGCTATAGCTCATTCATTTGATACACCGCTTCCTTTCAACACCCACATCCTCACCACCGGTTTCTTTGTTTGATCACCAATAAATAGTGTGGGCTCCCAGAGCTCAGGGTCTTCACAGCCTCCATACTAGCATTGGCCCCCTAGTCCCACTTTCTCTCTCAACTTGTCTTTTCTCATTCCTTTGACTCCACTGGACTTCGTAGCCCCCACAGCCTGGTTTTGGGTCTGATCACCCCAACACCAAGGAGCTTCAACCTTTTACTTGGATCCTAAAGGTTTTATAAAGGCATTTTGTCCATGAATCATTATTAAATGGGTATTTCTGAGCAGGAAGGAAGGCTGGGGATCTTCTATGCTGGTATCTTGTTGATGTCATGAGGCTATAATTATGTTTTGAAGGGTAAGGTTTTATCTTAAAATATTTACCACCTTGCTTTGCAACTAAATTGCAAAGAAAGACAAATATAGGGATCCTGAAGTAAAACAAAACAAAACAAACAATAAAAACCTGTCATACTTTATGTTCTATAAAATCTTGAAGCTTGATAATCTAAACCTGTAATCCTCCACCCTCTCTCTCCACCACAACCTCACAGAAAAGGTAGGATTGCTTACACTCAGGTGCTAGACTATTGATGCAATCTAATCTGTTCACTAGATTCCTGCAACAATTGTCAATGGGCTGAATCCAACTCACATGCATATGCATGTTCTATGAATGCCTAATCTAATAAAAATGACAAAGTGAGAGAGCTTGAAACTACCTTTTTGGATGAGAATTCTAGACACTTTACCCTTTGTTTCTTTAAATATTAACACATTCAATAAAGGAAAAACACTTCACTGTGTAGCTCTATCATTCACTAGAAAAAGGAGTGGTTAAAGGGAAATCTCTACTGCATCCTGACTGATATTACTTCTGTCTCCTGCATCATTTGAAACTACTGAAAAAGAGTGTGTCTTAATCTTACTGTTGATAACTAAGTCAAAGACAAAGAGGCAGAAAAAGAAATATGAGGCAAATGTTGGTGGGAAGTAAAGAGACACAACCATATTCGTTTCAGAAAAAAACAGAATTTTCATCTAAAAGCATGACTTAAAAAAAGTTATAGAATCCATCTGATTTTATATGAAAATGATTTATATATTTATTGTGAAAATTTAACATTGTTAGAAAAAAGTTTAAAATCACCAAAACTCCACCTTCCTTAGACAACCAATTTTAACATTTTGGTGATCATGTCTATATTATTTTCTCTATGTATATGTGAATCTGTGCTCTGTGTATGTAAATACACACACAAATGAATATTTTTATATATACTTACATCCAAAAATATACATTATATGATGAAAATCATGTAATGCATGCTATTTTTTACCTTATTAATAGCTTTCTAATTTTCTAAAGTTATTTTTTATTTCTTCTCCTGTCTTCCTCTCCTCCATTCAACTGTCTTATGTTTTTTTGTTTTGTTTTGTTTTTGTTTGTTTGGTTTTGGTTTTTTTTTGTTTTGTTTTTTTTTGAGATGGAGTCTCGCTCTGCTACCCAGGCTGGAGTGCAGTGGCGTAATCTTGGCTCACTGCAAGCTCTGCCTGCTGGGTTCAAGCCATTCTCCTGCCTCAGCCTCCCGAGTAGCTGGGACTACAGGAAACTACCACCATGCCTGGCTAATTTTTTTGTATTTTTAGTAGAGATGGGGTTTCACCGTGTTAGCCAGGATGGTCTCGATCTCCTGACCTCATGATCCACCTATCTCAGCCTCCCAAAGTGCTGGGATTACAGGCATGAACCACTGCGCCCGGCCTGTCTTATGTGTTTTAACTCCACTGTCCCCCACAACCAAGTAAGTAACATTTTCCGTGTGGACCTTTTCACATTCACTTGTCTATGCTTCTAAGCCAGCATATATGCACATATTTATGCTTGTAAGTGTGTTGGGAGAGTTTCCATTTTTTAAGGATCATATTAAACTTGCTTCTATTTGTTAAATTTTTCTTTTTAACAATACATTGTAAAAATTTATTCAACTCCATTCATATAAATTTAACCCACTCTTTTTTAAAGCAGTATAATTTTGTATGGTGTAAATTTATCAAAACTTTTTAAATGTTATTTCTATTAAAGTTGACTTTTTCAGGTTTTATAACCATGAAAATTATTACAATAAACTTCTTTGTCTCTATTCTATCTGTGTATGTATCTATCTGTCTTTTATCTATCAATCTGCCATCTATCTACCTACCTTTCCTTATTACTGGTGTCTTTGTTTCTATTAAAAAGATTTCCAGCTGGGCATAGTGGTTCACATCTATAATCCTAGCATTTTGGGAGGCTGAAGTGAGAGAATCATTTGAGGTTGGGAGTTTGACATAAGCCTTGGCAACATAGAGAGACCTTGTCTCTGCAAAAACTTTAAAAATTAGCTGAGCATGGTGGTACATTTCTGCAGTCCTAGCTACTTGGCAGGCTGAACCTGAGAGGCTGGAGGATCAGTTGAACCCAGGAGTTCCAGGCTGCAATGCGCTATGACCAACACTGCACTCTAGCCTGAGTGACAGAGTGAGACCATGTCTCCTTAAAAAAAAAAAAAAAAAAAATCTAGGAGTGAGACTACTGGATTGGAAGATATATGCAGTTTCATTTTAACAAATATTGCCAGAAACTTTCAAAAACCGAGTGTGGTATCTATTTCAACCAAGAACGTCAGAGTACTTATCCCTATCATCAGTGCTAATTCTAAAGTATTATTGCTTTCTCATTTTTGTGAATATGATGAATGAGGATTGAAATCTTATTGCTATTTTAGTTTGTATTTCTATGATTATTAGTGAGGTTGAATATTTTGTCATGTATTTATGACCATTTGGATTTTCACTTCTCTAAAACAACATTTACATAATCTCCTTTGTCCCTGTTTCTATTTGATTATTTGCACATTTTAGGAGCTTGTTATATAGAGTGAGCTTGTGTTTAACTCCCACTTATAAAGGAGAACATGTGGCATTTGTTTTTCTGTTCTCATGTTAGTTCACTCTAGGATAATGGCCTCCAGTTGCACCCATGTTGCTACAAAGGACATTTCATTCTTTTTTGTTGCTGTGTAGTATTCCATAGTGCATATGTATCCCGTTTTCTTTTTTATGTTTTATTTTCTTTAAAATGTTATTGATACATAATAGTTGTACATAGTTATGAAGTATATGTGATATCTTGACTCATGCATACAATGTATAACGGTCAAGTCAGGATAATTGGGATATCCATAACCTCAAATAGTAATGATTTCTTTTTGTTGGGAATTTTTTAAAATAATTTCAACTTTTATTTTAGATTTAGGGGGTACCTGTGCAGGTTTGTTACATGGGTATATGTATGAGGCTGAGGTTTATGGTACTAGAGCCCACTACCCATGTAGTTGGCATAGTACCCAATAGTTTTTCAGCACTTTCCCCATCCCCAGTGTCTATTGCTGCCATCTTTATGTACATGAGTATCCAATGTTTAGCTCCTATTTACCAGTGAGAACATGGTATTTGGTTTTCTATTGCTACATTAATTCTCTTAGGATAATGGCCTCCAGTTCTATTCATGCTGCTCCAAAGGACATTTTGTTCTTTTTTATAGCTGTGTGGTATTCCGTGATGTATACATACCACATTTTTTTTTTTTTATCCAATCCACTGTTGATGGGCACCTAGGCTGATTTCATGTCTTTGCTATTGTGAATAGTGTTACGATGAATATAAGAGTGCGTGTGTCTTTTCAGTGGAATTATTTATTTTCTTTTCGATATATACCCAGTAACGAGATTACTGGGTCAAAAGGTAGCTCTGTTTTAAGTTCTTTGAAAAACATCCAGACTGCTTTTCACAGTGGCTGAACTAATTTACATTCCCACCAACAGTGTGTAGGCATTCCCTTTTCTCTGCAGCCTTGCCAACATAGGTTTTCTTGTTTGTTTGTTTGTTTTTACTTTTTCATGATAGTCATTCTGACTGGTGTAAGATGGTATCTCATGGTTCTTATAACTCTGATGATTAGTGATATTGAGCATTTTTTCATATGCTTTTTGGCCACACTTATTTTGAAAAGTGTTTGCTCATGTCCTTTGCCCACCTTTTAATGGGGTTGTTTTTTGCCTGTTAATTTAATTTCCTTATAACTTCTGGATATTAGGCCAGGCGCAGTGGCTCATGCCTGTAATTCCAGCACTTTAGGAGGCTGGGGTGGGCAGATCACCTGAGGTCAGGAGTTCAAGGCCAGCGTGGCCAACATAGTGGACTGCCATCTCTAATAAAAAATAAAAAATAAAGGCCAGGTATGGTGGCTCAAGCCTGTAATCCCAGCACTTTGGGAGGCCAAGGCAGGTGGATCACGAGGTCAGGAGTTAGAGACCAGCCTGACCAACATGTTGAAGTGCCGTCTCTACCAAAAAATGCAAAAATTAGCTGGGCGTGGTGGTGGGTGCCTATAATCCCAGCTATTTGAGAGGCTGAGGCAGGGAAATCACTTGAAACTGGAAGCAGGAGGTTGCAGTGAGCTGAGATCGCGCCACTGAACTCCAGCCTAGGCGAAAGAGCGAAACTCTGTCTAAAAAAAAAAAAAAAATCTGGCTATTGGACCTTTGTCAGATGCATAGTTTGTGAATATTTTCATTTTCTCCACATCCTCAATGACACTTATTATCTTTGTCTTTTTTTATAATTGCCATTTTAAAAGGAGTGAGGTTATATCTTATAGCAGTTTTAATTTGCATTTCCTCAATGATTACTGATATTGAGTATTTTTTCATATACCTCTTGGCCTCTGTATGTCTTCTTTTGAGAAATGTCTGCTCAGATCACTTGCACATTTTAAATCAGGCTATTTGTTTTCTGGTTACGGAGTGTTTGAGTTCCTTATATAGTAACCCTTTATCAGATGTAGAGTTTACAAATATTTTCTCCCATTCTGTAGGTTCTTTTAACTCTGATGTTTTTCTTTGCTATACAGAAGGCTTTTAATTTGAGGTAATCATATTTGTCTATTTTTGCTTTGATTGCCCTTGCTTTTGGGGTCACATTCAAAAAAGAATTGCCCAGACCAATGTCATGGAGTGTCCCCCATGTTTTCTTCTAGTAGTTTTTTCAGGTCTTTTACTCTTTTCTCATTTTCTCTTTACTCTTTAACTCATTTTCAATTGATTTTAGTATAGGGTATGAAATAAGTGTCTAATTTCAATCGTCTGCATGTGGACATCCAGTTTTCCCAACATCATTTGTTGAAGAAACTGTTGTTTCCCCATTGAGTGTTCTTGGCATCTTTGTCAAAAATCAGTTGGCTGAGAATGCATGAATTTATTTTTGGGTTCTCTATTCTGTTCTGTTTATGTGTCTGGTTTTATGCCAGTACCATGCTGTTTTGGTTACTACAGCTTTGTAGTATGTTTTGAAATCAGGTAGTATGATGCTTCCAGCTGCATTCTTTTAGCTCCTGATTTCATTGGTTATTTGAGGTCTCCTGTGGTTCCATATGAATTTTAGGATTATTTTTTCTACTTCTGTGAAGAATAGCTCATATTTTTATAGGAACTATATTGAATCCATAGATCATTTTTGGTAGTATGGTCATTTTAACAATATTAATTTTTTCAAACTGTGAACATGGGATATCTCCATTTTTGCAATCTCTTCGATTTCTTTCATTAGTGTTTTACAGTTTGCCTTGTAGAGATCTGTTATCTCCTTGTTTAAATGTATTACTATGTATTTTATTTATTTTGTAGCTATTGTAAATAGAATTGCTTTTTTATTTCTTTTTCAACTAGTTCAATGTTGGCATATGGAAATGCTGCTGATTTTTGTTTGCTAATTTTGCATCCTACAACTTTACTGAATTTATCAGTTCTAAGAGTTTTTTGGAAATTCTTTAGGCTTTTCTATTTATAAGATCAAATGTCATCTGCAAACACATAAAATTTGATTTCCTCCTTTCCAATTTGGATGTCCTTTAATTATTTCTCTTACCTAATTCCTCTGGCTAGAACATCATCCAATACTGGGTTGAATTAAAGTGGTGAGAGTGGGCATCCTTGTCTCGTTCCAGTTTCTAGAGGAAAATACTTCAGCTTTTCCCTGTTCAGCATAATGCTACCTGTGGGTTTGTTATATGTGGTCTTTATTGCATTCATGTATGCTTCTTTCATATCTAGTTTGTTGAAGATTTTTATCATGAAAGGGTATTAAATTTTATCAAATGCTTTTTCTGTGTCTATTGAGACTGTCATTTTGTTTATGTCCATCATTTTGTAAATGTTATGTACCATGTTGATTGGTTTGCATATGTCAAACCAACCCTGTGATAAATCCCAATTGATTATTGTGAATGATATTTTTGATGTATTGTTGAATTCTGTTTGCTAGTATTTATTTTGAGGAATTTTGCATCTCTGCTCATCAGAAATATTAGCCTATAGTTTTCTTTTTTTGTTGTGCCCTTTTCATGTTTTGGTATCAAGGTAATGTTGTCATCATAGAACGAGTATAAAAGAATTTCCTCCACTTCAATTTTCTGGAAAATTTTGAGAAGAATTGGTATTAGTCCTTTCTTAAATATCTGGCATAATTCAACAATAAAGCCATCAGGTCCTTGGTTTTTCTTTGATGGGATACTTTTTATTACTGATTCAATCTTGTAGCTCGTAATTGGTCTGTTCAGATTTTCTATTACTTCTTGGTTCAATCTTGGTGGTTGCATGTGTCCAGGAATTTTTCCATTTCCATTAGGCTTTCCAATTTATTGGCATATGGTTGCTCATAATCGTCTTTAATGATCTCTTCTATTTCTGTGGTATCAATTGTAATGTCCCTGTTCATTTGCGAGAATGCTCTTATAAGTGACTTTATGCTTTTCTCTTGCTGTTTTTAGATTCCCTCTTTGTCTTTGACTTTTGATAGTTTGAATATAAGGTGCCTTGGAATTGACCATTTTAGTTTGAATCTATTTGGAAATCTTTGACCTTCATGTACCTGGATGTCTATATCTCTTGCAAGACTTAAGAAGTTTTTAGCTATTATTTTGTTAAATAGGTTTTCTATGCCTTTGTTCATCTTTTTTTCCTTCTGGAATCCATAGGAAGATGATTCTCCACTACCCAAACCCCCTCTCAATGAGGAATAATTTCAGACTCTGTTTGATGTGCTGCAAAGCTCACCAGGGCATCATCTTTAGGAGAAAGGTATCAGTCTTATTACACCAATTCAGGCCTCCCCTCCTTGGATTCAAATTTAGTATGATGCAAAGGATGGGGGAACAAGAAACACAATAAATTGGGGAGCAAAACTAAGGCAAGAAGAAGCCTCAGCTACTTTAAAACACAGAGGGAGCTGGGCACTGTGGTTCACGCCTATAATCCCAGCCCTTTGGGAGGCCAAGGTGGGCGGATCAGAAGGTCAGGAGTTCAAGACCAGCCTGACCAACATAGTGAAACCCCGTCTCTACTAAAAATACAAAAAATTAGCCAGGCCTGGTGGCGGGCACCTGTAATCCCAGCTACTCAGGATGCTGAAGCAGGAGAATTGCTTGAACCCAGGAGACGGAGGTTGCAGTGAGTGAAGATCGCACCACTGTACACCAGCCTGGGCGACAGTGTGAGACTCTGTCCCAAACACACACACACACACACACACACACACACACACACACACGGAGCATTTTGACTCAGTCCTATGGATAGCACCTAACTTCCATCCTCACTTCATGATAATCATTTCCAAGCTCCATATTGCCCCTAGAGAAAGCATGGGAACCAGGCTGTGAATGACTTCCCTGAATCCTGAATAACCAAAGCATTTTCATGGCAAATATGATCTCCTCTCCATGACCATCACTTCCTGGGAAGTCTGTACCATGTACAAACTGAAACCAAACAAAGGTGATGAGAATAGGTGAAAAGGGGACTTGTCCAGACTTTTCTCCCTTTTGACAAGTTCAAAAGTCAAACCTGAAGGCAGGTAAATGGGTAGAACATGGGGAGGATGCTAGATTTTCTCATCCTGTGAGTTCATGACAAGGAGTTTTTATCCTAGCTCTGAGAGTTCCAAATGGGAACTGGAAGTTACTTCACTCTCCATCTCTCAAGGATTGATTCAATGAGCTTATATCTATCCATAATACTGAGCTGTTTTCATGTGTGATTTTCCCTTTGAACATTGAAACAGAAAGAAAATGACAGGAAAAGTTATAATAGCCCCTCCATGAAATCATTAAACAAAGTCTGTGAACATTAATCTTCCCAAGTTGTTAGCATTTTTGTAAGTATTAACATGCATATCATGAAGATTCCCTTTTTATTATAAATAAATTGTACATCAAGTTCAAGCCTCTTGGTTGTCTTCCTTAATTTGTGTCTTCTCTTTTCTATTTTTGTACCTTCCAAGGATACATCATGGATCTTCAAGCTATAGGGGAGTTTCCACTGGTATGTTAAAAATATCTTTAAAGGCCAGGTGAAGTGGCTCACACCTGTAATCCCAGCATTTTGGGAGGCCGAGGCAGGTAAATCACAAGGTCAGGAGTTCAAGAGCAGCCTGGCCAAGATAGTGAAACCTCATTTCTACTAAAAATACAAAAATTAGCCAGGCATGGTGATGGGCGCCTATAATCCCAGCTACTCAGGAGGCTTAGGCAGGAGAATTGCTTGAACCCGGAAGGGAGAAGTTGCAGTGAGCCAGGATCCCGCCACTGCACTCCAGGCTGGGCGACAGAGCAAGACTCTGTCTCAAAAAAAAAAAAAAAAAGTCTTTGAAAACGAAATGTTAATTTCCTTGTATTATTTTATCACTATACCTTCTGTCTCATCTTTTTTACAATCTCATTAGTCCTTTGCATTGTCTTTTTCATATACACACGTGAGAGCAAGGACAGGGTGCCCAGCTCTAGTTCATAGCTTGCATCTACAAAGGTGCTGGTCTGGAATAACACCACAGTGTCATGCAGTGAACATCTTGGGATGACTCTGGATGCATTATGCCAAATGATTTCTTTGGTTTGTGTATGCGGAACACAAGTGCCAGAAAATCCCAAACTCATTCTTTACTGGCGGATTACTCCAAACAGAGGATACTTTTCCTCATAATGCTGATTATGTTAACTGTGAAATTAACTCTCTCTGTTTGTTTCGCAAACAGACATCCACACACACAAACAGTAGCATCACAGATTCCCCTTAAATAAACTGATAAATTTATTTGACAGCATTAGGACTATGCCATTAGTTGTTTTATTCTCAATTGTGCCCCCAGATATTTCTTATATGCCATCAGAGATGAGACAGTCTAGTATTTCTAGTCATGCCTATATTTTCAAGAGTGATATGATCATAGTTCTCTGGTTCATTAAAAAAATCTGATACTGGCCAATTGTAAGATATATACAAAATATATCCATATGTATGTATACCTCTCCATCAACCTCTAAATGCATATAAAATGTATCTCTCTGTGTCTATATCTACTTCGAAAATCCCTTCACCTCTCTCCTCATTACATCCTTCTATTCTTATTTGTATATATACAGATGTGCCTACAGCTAATGTTGAGACAGGAGAAGAGTCTTTTCTTTGGCAGAAGTGGTGGACTATACCTTGTGAAACAAGAGTTCTAGGCAGCGGCCTTAAGAAAAATAAGAGTTTCTCTTTTGTCAAAAGAATCAAAGTGACGGCCATTGGTTCTGAAAGGAAAGAGTGACTCCAGTAGCATGGAGACTAAGATTTGGGGGAACTTGAATTGCCAAAGGCAATAAATGGTGCTGAAAGCTGGAGTTCACCTGGTTTTGTGGTCCTGGCCAGCCAACCCAAAGAAGCCTGAGATCCAGGCTTGCACAGAGGATCCTATCCCATCACCTGACAGCCTGTGCAAAAACACACCTGCATGCTCCCAGAAGGCCCTGGCTACTGAGTCAATCATATCTACTGCTCTGGAAAACCACAGAGTTTGGGAGGGTAAGTGATAAAATGGCTGCTGAAGGAAGTCTGGTGCCAGAAGAGTGATGGCACTACCACTGCCACTGCTGCCAGAGTCCAAGTCCAGACTGAAAAAGAAGGGCTTTTCTCGGTAAAGCCATCTGCACCTAAAGGGAAAAACCCTGAGGATTCAACAAGAGCATAATGAAGCTTTCCCACCTTCCCCTTCTGAGAACTGGGGACAAGAAGTCTTCAAGACCAAGTTATGGTACTAGCAGGCCACTTCTAGTTCAAGTGGCATGGGTCATTGGGTGCTGCCTGGCAATCACCCTCTCAGAGTGGGTGATATGGTTTGACTGTGTCCCCACCCAAATCTCAAGTCGAATTGCATCTCCCAGAATTCCCACATGTTGTGGGAGGGACCCAGGGGGAGGTAATTGAATCATGAGGGCTGGTCTTTCCCATGCTATTCTCATGATAGTGTATAAGTCTCATGAGATCTGGTGGGTTTATCACAGGGTTCTGCTTTTGCTTTTTCCTCATTTTCTCTTGATAGCAGCCATGTAAGAAGTGCCTTTCTCCTCCCATCATGATTCTGAGGCCTCCCCAGCCATGTGGAACTGTAAGTCCAACTAAACTTCTTTTTCTTCCCAGTCTTGCATATGTCTTTATCAGCAGCATGAAAACAGCCTGTACAGTGGGGAAGACACTATAGGAGTGAGACGTGGCCATTTCACTTCTGGAGTCAAACTCAGCGTAGTTCCTGGCTGGGTGCCAGGGATTTATTCTTTAGCAAAAGTCTCTGCAATTAGTGACCCTCAATCAAGATGTTTTTACCCTGTGGAATCCCTCCCAACCACAGGACTCACTGTATTGGTGCTCTGCTCACAAACAAGTCCCAGCTGAAACTTGAGGTCAGAGAGCAACCTACTAGCTGTGAAGAATCCTAGAGTTCCACAGGACATTACTTTTATTAATACTCATAGTGTTTCATTTAGTTCAAGCAAGCAGCTTTTCTGGTACTCAATCATAAACAAGCAACAACAACAACACACACACACACACACACACATATAGTGCTCACACATGCACAAAGCAACATTGTAATCTATTTAATGTATCTGGTTTCACAGGTAATCAGTCTCATTTACAAATCAATCTGGCTAGTTTTTCTTGTCCTCATGGTAATATAAGGAACTTGAGTTTTTCAGGTATCTGTGGTGAAAGTACACATCCCATTATTTTTAATTATCTAGAGCCCTCTTGCCAGTTGGAATTATTTAAATGTTGCAGTTTGCATCCAGTCATTGCTTTATAACACAGATGTGATATCCACAGCCCACTAAGGAGTTGTTACAGGTTTTTTCTATTTATACATGAAGTAGGTCTTCAGATTTACTTCTTTTTTTCTTCTTTCTTTTCCACCTTTCTTTCCTCCTCCCTTTCATTATCTTCAATTTTGAGGAAAGTTTTATTTTTCACTAAAGAGATCTTGCATGATACTTCAAATCTTTCATTTAACCTGTTCTCCAGCACCACCCTTCTGCCAGCTTGTTAAGCAGTGCAATCCTTTTCTGAGCTCAAGAATTTCTTGACTTACCCTGACAGTAGCACTCAAGAACAGGTGAACCTAACCACTTGCAGTCTGTTTACCTTTCCTTTAAAGTGAAAAGGAGGATGTCCCATTTTTTGCCTTTTGGTTTTTATCAGATGATATAGCTTCGCCATAATTTGTAGTTACAGTAGATTAGTTACCATCTGTCCAAGATGCAATGCTGTTTGGTATAATCTATGGGACCTATCATAGGGGTGCAAGGATGGTTCAACATATGCATTGTTAGGGCAGTGTGATCATTTGGAAGTTAAAAGACACTCTGGCTTTTTAAGTTGCCAGAATGCAATGGTGCAATCTCAGCTCACCGCAACCTCCACCTCCTGGGTTCAAGCAATTCTCCTGCCTCAGCCTCCTGAGTAGCTGGGATTACAGGCCTGTGCCACCATGCCTGGCTAATTTTGTATTTTTAGTAGAGATGGGGTTTCTCCATGTTGGTCAGGCTGGTCTCAAACTCCTGACCTCAGGTGATCCGCCCGCCTCAGCCTCCCAAAGTGCTGGGATTACAGGTGTGAGCCACCGTGCCCGGCCGTGCTGGTTCTTTTTAATCTGTGTGGGCTCATGTCCCTTTAATCTTTGATGTTGCTGTCTTTTCCTTTATCTTTTTTGAGGCCCTTAGGGTTTTGATTGTGGTATAAGATGGGTTCAGTCAACTGGATTTAATTCTATATTTCAGAGGACCAAGACTCAGCTCAGTACTCCTGGGCTGTGCACTCTAGCTTTGGGGGACTGGTACCAGGTCCCTGAGTTTGTCTCTGGCCCATTAGATTAGAAACCTCCGGCACTGGATGGGCCGAGGTGTTTCCAGTCTGCTGGCCACAACACTCCATTGGGGGTTGCTGGCCAAAGTGCTCCACTGGAGCAGTGTCAGCAGGGTCCATGCTCACTTGTGTGCACCAGCAGCTGCAGTAGCACAGCAGGGTGCACATGCATCAGCTGCAGCAGGGTGCTGGCCCTAGCCTTTGCCTTATTTTTCACAGATGCTGTAACTGGCTAAATATTTTGATGTTGCATTTTGGGCTGCAATCCAGTAGGTAACACCTAAGAGTGTTAGCCAGCAGATAGGCTGTGGCTCTGTTGCTTGGCTGTTTGTGTTTTGGCACATTTAACAGTAGTGCTCTATGGTGGTGGGGGAGAGAGATGACTCCCTCACCTAGTCTGCTAGTGGGCCTTGGAGGTGTCCCTCTGATACTGGCCCCATGCCAGTGTTTCTTTTGTTAGGTGTTTGGTCCACGAGGCTCCCTCAAGCAGGAACCACAATTGGCAGACAGTCCATATCTTTGCCAAAGTCAGCCCTGCAGAAGGAGGCACAGCCCACTCCATCAGTCTGTGAACCTGGGCATCTCACCTCTCTCAGTGATCCAAAAGTGAGGGCTTTTGGATCACTGAGAGACTTCCAGAAAGCAGAACTGCTGGGCTGGAAGCTCTAGCAGGTGTGGCCTGCCTGGAGATAAGAGGGCAGGGGTGGGTGGAGTCCTGTCATCAGTATATTTCCCGAGACAACAGGAAGCTGCACTCACTGGCAAAATTCAGGCAGAAGCAAGAGTGGCCATTTGGCTACAAGCAGTGGGGGTGGGTAGAGTTGTCCACCCTGCTGTCCAGGTGTTTCCCAGGACAACAGGAGACTGTACCTGTCGGCTGACCTCAGACAGAAGTGGAACCATGGGGCTGGAAACTCTAGCAGGCATCACCTGCCTGGTTATCAGCAACAGGGGTGGGTAGAGTTGCACACCCTGCCATCAGGGTGTCTCCTAGGGCAACGGGAGGCTGCGACTGCTGGCTGAGTTCAGGCAGAAGCAGGACTGCTGAAGCCGGCACCAAACCTCGTCTGGCAAGGCAGGGTGTCATCTTACTGCTCCCAGGCACCACATCTGCAGCCTCTATTGGGGCTGTGACACTGGTACAGGTTTGTTCTGGGGTCCAAAGCTTATAGAGGTTCCCATTAACTTGAGAGTTGCCTTTACAAAAACTCCAGGTGGCTAGCTCTCTGCCACAGTTTAGAATCAAGGTTGGGGAGCATATGGAAGGGGGAGGTACCAGAGGGATTCTCCCATTCCCAGGCTTGCACGGGGCCCCCTGGAGGGTGTGAATTCCCTGGGGCGTGCTCACTCACTCTTTCCAGGTTTGGGGAGCTTCTCCTGGTTCCACATTGATCCCAGATGGCAGCTGCGTAGCTTCAGTCCTCTCTACCCTCTTCGTCCCCTTGCTGCCTTGGTGGATCCCAACATGGTCTATTCAATGATCAACTTGTAGGGTCAGTATTCACTAGCACTTTTGTTTCCTCTGCATGGGAGAGGCACATATGAGCTGCTTCTAGTCTGCCATCTTGACCCCTCCTTTCCTTCTAGTTTTTAAGAAGTCATCGATCATTTGGATTTTCCCAGAAATAGTTCTATTCATTTTATAACTTAGTAACAGAGTTACTTATATTTGTCTACATATTTTCCCTCCCAAACTTGATCTTAAATCCCCTTTCTAGACTACATTAATGATTAAATTCTTTCAGTTTTCAACCAACCAACAACTACAATAATCTTTGAGGAATTACAGAGCAGAAAGAACAGGGGAAATATTTGCAATACTGTTTATAAATAGCATAAATCTAACACAATTAGTTTTTGGTTTTTTGTTTGTTTGTTTGTTTTGAGACGGAGTCTTGCTCTGTCGCCTAGGCTGGAGTGCAGTGGCTCACAGCAAGCTCCGCCTCCCGGGTTCACGCCATTCTCCTGCCTCAGCCTCCCAAGTAGCTGGGACTACAGGCGCCCACCACCTCGCCCAGCGAGTTTTTTGTATTTTTCAGTAGAGACGGGGTTTCACCGTGTTAGCCAGGATGGTCTCGATCTCCTGACCTCGTGATCTGCCCGTCTCGGCCTCCCAAAGTGCTGGGATTACAGGCTTGAGCCACCGCGCCCGGCCGAGTTTTTGTTTTTTAACTAATTCTGTGGTATCAGAAAAAGTTACCAAAATGTTGGTTTGTGCAGCAAATAGAAAGGAACTACCATGCCACCAGGGACTGTGCCAAGTAATGGGCACACCACCAATGAACTGACAACTACCACATTTGGACCTGTCACTCCTCACCCTTGATTTTCAAACTTGCATACTCAAATATCCGCTTAATATCTCCACATGGATTTTACCCCACAAATAAAACTGTGTGTGTCTACAGTGCGACTTCAATCCCTCTGACACAAATCTACTCCTCTCCTAGATTTCTCCTCTAGTAAAAGGCAATTCCCCTTTTCCATTTACTCAAAACTTTGAAACTTGGGTCCCCTCTGTAGTCATCTTTGACTCTACCTTTTCTTTCACTGCATAACCAATATAGCAATAAACACCGTCCACTCTGTCTTTAAAATGTACTCAGAGTCTTACTAGTTCTCTCCATCTGCACAGCCAGCACCCTATCTATCCCAAGATACCATCACCCTACAAATTAGCCTCGCTGTACTTATGTTTTCCCAACACACATTGGTATCACATATAGATAAACAAGAAATGTGGCAAAATATCAATACCATTTTACCATGCGATTTATGCTATTACACTGCTTCATAATTCTTTTCATTTTCTATATCATCTGTAAAAATGCAGATATTATGATACTTTTATTATGTGAGAAAATTCATATTTTTTATTTTGGTTGACTACCACATTTTCTCTTTGATATTACTCAATTATTTGCCTCTCTATTAAAAAAGAAAAAAAAACTAGTACCTGAATACTGGTAGTATTCAGAGAGAAAATGATTAAACACAACAATGCTGGTACAACTGACTACCCACTTATAGTGTAAAATTAGAGCCTCACAGCCATTCACAATAACAATGTTACAAATGGAAGCAGAGGTTGGCAAACTATTACGAATGGGCCCTATCCAGCCAGTTTCAGTTTTTATAAATAGTTTTCTTGGGACACTAGCCACACCCATTTATTTATCTATTGTCTATGGCTGCTTTTAAGTCAAAATGGCAGAGTTGAGTACTTGAGACTCCACTTTGCCCAGTGCCCAAAAAGTTTACTTTTTGTTGTTTGTAGAGAAAGTTTGCCAAGCCCTGGAATACAGAATTTATCTTTAAAATTAGGAGTAAATAAGTGAGAATACTGTATAATTCCATTAATATTTTATATAAAACAGACAAAACTAATCTTTGCTGTGGTTAATTTATTTTATTTTATTTTGAGATGGAGTCTCACTCTGTTATCCAGGTTGGAGGGCAGTGGCACAATTTCGGCTCACTGCAACCTCTGCCTCTCGGGTTTAAGCAATTCTCCGGCCTCAGCTTCCCCAGTAGCTGGGATTACAGGCGTGTGCTGCCACACCCAGCTAGTTTTTTTTTTTTTTTTTTTTTTTTTTTTGTATTTTTAGTAGAGACGGGGTTTCACCATGTTGGCCAGGCTGGTGTCAAACTCCTGACCTCAAGTGATCCACCCACCTCGGCCTCCCGAAATGCTGGGAATACAGGCGTGAGCCACTGCACCTGGCTATGCTGTGGTAAGGATATGAGCTACTGAGGGAAGGGTATCAGTGCCTTAAAGGGAACCAAAAGTAGGCTCCTGAAGTCTGGTAATATTCTCTTTCTTTATCTGAATGCTTGTTCCATGAGTTTTGGTTGTTTCGTGAAAATTTATTAAACTGACCATGTATGATACATGGTCTTTCGGGTATGTGCACTATATTTCAATAAAGTTTATTTTTAATAGCCTGCATGTCTTATCTCACCTGTACCCCTCCTGCCTTTCCTCTCTGACATCATTTTCTACTGTCCACCCCGAGGCCTCACATAGGCACCATTCAGTGAAATGAAAGGAATCTAAAAACTATTATAGCAGGTAAACGAGGTTGTAGAATGCAAGATCAAAAATTTTAAAATTCAGGCCAGGCATGGCAGCTCGCGCCTGTAATCCCAGCATTTTGGGAAGCCCAGGTGGGCAGATTGCTTGAGTCCAGGAGGTCGAGATCAGCCTTGGCAACATGGTGAAACCCTGTCTCTATTTTAAAAAAAGAAATAAACAATCAGTTGTATTTCTGCATACTGGCAATGAACAATTCAAAAATGGAAAATAAGAAAGTAAACCTATACACAATATCATCAAAAAGAATAAAATACTTATATATATATATATACATTTTTTTTTTTTTTTTTTGAGACGGAGTCTCACTCTGTCACCTAGGCTGGAGTGCTGTGGCCAGATCTCAGCTCATTGCAAGCTCCGCCTCCCAGGTTCATGCCATTCTCCTGCCTCAGCCTCCTGGGTAGCTGGGACTACAGGCGCCGCCACGTCGCCCGGCTAGTTTTTTGTAGTTTTTAGTAGAGACAGGGTTTCACCGTGTTAGCCAGGATGGTCTCGATCTCCTGACCTCGTGATCTGCCCGTCTCGGCCTCCCAAAGTGCTGGGATTACAGGCTTGAGCCACTGCGCCCGGCCTAGAAATATATTTAACAAAAAGATTCAAGATGTGCACACTGAAAACTTCAAAATATCATTAAAAGAAAATATAAAAGATCTAAATAAATGGAGAAATAGCCCATGTTCATGGATTGGAAGATTTAATATTGTTAAGAGGGCAATACTCCCAAAAGGATCAACAGATTCAATTCGCTTGCTATCAAAATTCCAACAGCCTTTTTGCAGAAATTTACAAGCTGACCCTAAGGTTCATTTAGAAATGTAATGGACCCAGAATAGCCAAATTAATCTTGAAAAAGAAGTACAATATTGGAGGACTTACACTTCCCAAATTCAAAACTTACTACAAAGATATAATAATCAAGAAAGTGTGGGCCAGGCGTGGTGGCTCTCGCTTGTAATCCCAGCACTTTGGGAGGCTGAGGCAGGTGGATCACAAGGTCAGGAGATCGAGACCATCCTGGCTAACACAGTGAAACCCCATCTCTGCTAAAAAAAAAAAAAATACAAAAATTAGCCAGGAGTGGTGGTGGGCACCTGTAGTCCCAGCTACGTGGGAGGCTGAGGCAGGAGAATGGTGTGAACCCAGGAGGTGGAGGTTGCAGTGAGCCAAGATCGCACCACTATACTCCAGCCTGGGTGACACAGTGAGACTCCGTCTCAAAAAAAAAAAGAAAGTGTGGTACTGACGTAATACAAAACTTATAAATCAGTTGAATAGAATTTAGAGTCCAGAAATAAACCCACACATCTATGATCCATTAAGTTCAACACGAATGCCAAGACAAATTCAATGGGAAAAGTATAGTCTTTACAACAAAAGGTATTAGAACAACTGGCTATCCACAAGGAAAAGAATGAAGTTGGATATCTATCTGAAGTTACATATAAAAATTAATTCAAAAGGGAAGAAAGGCCTAAGCATGCAAGTCAAAACTATGAAACTACCAGAAGTAAGCTTACCTGACCTTAGATTAGGCAACAGTTTCTTAGATATGATACCTAAAGCACAAGTAACCAAACAAAAACTAGATAAATTGGCTTCACCAGAATTAAAAACTATTGTGCATCAAAGTACACTATCAAGAAAGTTAAATGTCATCACACGGTATGGGAGAAAATATTGACAAATCATTTATCTGTTATGGATTTAATATGCAGAATATACAAAGAATGGTTAAAACTCAACAATGAAAACACAAACAGCCCAATTTAAAAATGGGCAAAATGACAGGCCAGATACAGTGGCTCATGCCTGTAATTCCAGCATTTTGGGAGGCTACAGTGGGTGGATCACTTGAGGTCATGAGTTTGAGACCAGCCTGGCCAACATGGTGAAACCCTTTCTCTACTAAAAAAATACAAAATTAGCTGGGCATGGTGGCACATACCTGTAATCCCAGCTATTTGGGAGGCCCAGGCATGAGAATCATTTGAACCAGGAGGTGGAGGGTGCAATGAGCCAAGCTTGTGCCACTGCACTCCAACCTGGACAATAGAGCAAGACTCTGTCTCTAAATTAATTAATTAATTAATTTAATTTAATGGTCAAAATGAAAATATTTTTCTGGAAATAAGAAACACAAAGGCCAATAAGCACATTAAAAGATAGTCAACATCATTAAACACTAAGAAAATGCACATCAAAACCACAAAATGAGGCCTGGCATGGTGGCTCACACTTGTATTCCTAGCATTTTAGGAGGCCGAGGCAGGAGGATTGCTTGAGGTCAGTTGTTCAAGGCTAATCTGGCTAACATAGCAAGACCCCGTCTCAAAAATAAAAATAAAAAAAACCCACAAATAATACCATGGCACCTCTCACTAGAATGACTGTAAGTTTTTTTTAAAAACAACGTGTTGGCAAGGATGTAAGGAAACAGAAACGCTTACACGTCTCTGGTGAGAATGTAGAATGGTGAAGCTGAAGGTGGAAAACAATTTGGCAGTTCTTCAGAAGGGTTAAGTATAAAGTTACCATATAACCCAGCACTTCCTCTACCTAAGAAAACTAAACAAGCTGGGTGTGGTGGCTCACGCCTATAATCCCAGCACTTTGGGAGGCTGAGGCGGGCAGATCACCTGAGGTCAGGAGTTCGAGACCAGCCTGGCCACCATGGTGAAATCCCGTCTCTTCTAAAAATACAAAATTAGCCAGGTGTTGTGCCGGGCACCTGTAATCCCAGTTACTCAGGAGGCTGAGGCAGGAGAATCGCTTGAACCCAGGAGGCGGAGGCTGCCATGAGCCGAGATTGCGCCACTGCACTCCAGCTTGGACGAGATAAAGCGAGACTCCGTCTCAAAAAAAAAAAAAAGAAAACTGTAAACCTATGATGACACAAAAGCTTGTACACTAGTCTTCATAGTAACATTATTCATAAAAGCCAAAAGGTGAAAATAACCCAAATATTCATCAACTGATGAATGGATGAACAAAAAGAACATTAAAAGGAATAAGGTTAAGGTACATTGGGGGTGGGGGACACAGAAAGGGATAGCATTAGGAGAAATACCTAATGTAGATGATGGGTTGATGGGTGCAGCAAACCACCATGGCACATGTATACCTATGTAACAAACCTGTACACTCTGCACATGTTTCCCAGAACTTAAAGTGCAATTAAAAAATTAAAAAAGGAATAAAGTAAAATACAATATGGATGACCTTTGAAAATATCAAGCTAAGTGAATGAAGCCAGAAACAAAAGGCCACATATTGTGTTATTCCATTTATATGAAATGTCCAAGGCTGGGTACAGTAGCCCATGCCTGTAATCCTAACACTTTGGGAGGTCAAGGCAGAGGGATATCTTGCTTCCAGGAGTTCGAGACCAGTCTGGGCAACATAGCAAGACCTTGTCTCTACAGAACATTAAAGAAAGCCAGGGAGGATGGCTTGAGTGCTGTTGCCAGGGAAGGAGAGGAGTGTGGATGTGGAGTGGCTGCTAATAGATAAAGGATTTATTTTTGGAGTAAAGAATATGTTCTGAGTTTAGGGAGTGGTAATGATTGTACAACCTTTAGAATATACTTAAAGATGCTGAATTGTATAGTAGTTTAAATATATAGCATTTAAAATGGCAAATTTTATAGTATACAAATTTTATAGTATACAAATTTTTAAATAATTGACTATGCCACTACTTACCGAATCCACAATTTCCCCTCCAGAGGCTAAACAGTGATTTCAGCTCCAGAGGCAAAGTCCCCACATGGTCACCATGTACTTCTTCAAAACTGACAAAAACTTGACCAAGAGTGGTCTGCAAGAAGGGCAAACTTCTCCTTGACTCTTCCTTTCATGTAACTCTTCCTTTCATGTTTCTCAGGCCCAAGTTCAGATGAAGATGGGGAAGGCTTGATGGGGCCCGAGGGTCTTCCCAGAGGGTACAGAGGTCTTTCTGGAGGGGATGCAGAACACTGGAGATCCCAAGCCTCAGAAAGAACATTGACCTCCACCATGTGCTCACTGTGGGATACCCTTCTGCTCCTGCTCCGAAACCACTCAGTGCAGGATGAATCCTGGAGCAGCGGAATGGCTTACTGATTTGCCAGGGCCTCCCAGAACAGTACAAATGCCTTGAACCTCCAGGTCTGGGTACAGAGCCTCTTCTAGTCTCTTCAGCCTTGAACAAAAACCCAACAGGGCCCAGGACTTCACCCACCTTCTCACTCACATTCTACCATCCACATAACAAGATGTAAAGGTGCTCAATGCTGGCCGGGCACCATGGCTCATGCCTATAATCCCAGCACTTTGAGAGGCCGAGGTAGGCAGATCACCTGAGACTGGGAGTTTGTGACCAGCCTGGCCAACGTGGGGAAACCCCGTCTCTACTAAAAATACAAAAATTAGCCAGGCATGGTGGCGCACACCTGTAATCCCAGCAACTTGGGAGGCTGAGGCAGGAGAATCGCTTGAACCTGGGAGGCAGAGGTTGCAGTGAGCTGAGATAGCACCACTACACTCCAGACTGAGCAACAAGAGCAAAACTCCGTCTAAAAATAAATAAATAAATAAAGGCCAGGTGCGGTGGCTCACGCCTGTAATCCCAACACTTTGGGAGGCCAAGGCGGGTGGATCGCGAGATCAGGAGATCAAGACCATCTGGTTAACATGGTGAAACCCCGTCTCTACTAAAAATACAGAAAATTAGCCGGGCATAGTGGCACACACCTGTAGTTTCCACTACTAGGGAAACTGAGGCGGGAGAATTGCTTGAACCAGCCAGGTGCGGTGGCTCATGCCTGTAATCCCAGCACTTTGGGAGGCTGAGGCGGGCGGATCACAAGGTTAGGAGATCGAGACAATCCTGGCTAACACGGTGAAACCCCATCTCCACTAAAAATACAAAAAATTAGCTGGGCATGGTGGCAGGCGCCTGTAGTCCCAGTTACTTGGGAGGCTGAGACAGAAGAATGGCATGAACCCGGGAGGGGGAGCTTGCAGTGAGCCGAGATTGCGCCACTGCACTCCAGCCTGAGCGACAGAACCAGACTCCTTATCTAAAAAAAAAAGAATTGCTTGAACCCGGGAGGCAGAGGTTGCAGTCAGCTGAGATTGCACCAGTGCACTCCAGGCTGGGAGACAGAGTAAGACTCTGTCATAAATAAATAAATAAACAAACAAACAAACAAACCCAAGCTGTACATGCAACGATTTCCTAAAACTACCTGAAGAACAGGATATCTGATTGACTCAATGTGTAAAAGAGACATCTAATTTACATGAGATGCCAGATATATCTGGATTATTCTCTCCCCTGGCTGGACACTAATCCTCACCTGTAATCGCCAGTAACTTAGTCCCTACCTCTTGTTTCAAAAGCTGACATTCACCTTTTTTGTCCAGAAAATGCAAACCTGGATAACTCCCTTCAGAGGATATAAGTAAATTTGTAGGGAAGGTTAGGAATAGAGAGGAGGTAGGCAGGGGAGATGTAGATACAGCATAGATATAGATACAGGTGTAATTTACATAAAAAGAATATATATTTATACAGAGAGAGGTACATACAGATACAGGTTGAACATCCCAGATCTGAAATGCTCCAAATTTCAAACTTTTTGGACACTGACATGATGCTCAAAGAAAATGCTCATTGGAGCATTTCAGATTTTGGATTTTCAGATTTGGGATGCTCAGCCAATACAATGCAAATACTCCAAAATCTGAAGAAAAAAAAATTCAAAATCTGAAACACTTTTGGCCCCAACCATTTTAAATAAGTGATTCTTAACCTGTACAAATATGAATGAATATATGTCAACTGACAAACATTGGATTTGTTTTCATAACTTGGAGAACTCTTTCCACATTTGTGTTTCAAGTATTGGAATGTGACTAGTGATACTTGGAGTTCTCATCTCTGGATAAACTTGAGAACCGCTTATGGGAACGGAATGATCTCAGAAAACAACTTAAAACTAAAAAATAATTACATCAGACTCTCTTCAGACAGTTCTGTGCCATAAATATCCGTGTGGGCATGCCTGCACACACACACGTATATTAATCCCCTAGGTGGTTAATGAATGTACAGCTCATGTTAGGAGCAATAGCTTCTGATGAGTATACTTTGGTAATGAAGAGAGTTTAGAATATGCTGGCACTTGTGCTTCTGTGTGTAAACTCTTACACACATGTACCCAGATACAACATTTAAAATGTCTACTACATGGCTGGGTGCAGTGGTTCACACCTGTAATCCCAGCACTTTGGGAGACCAAGGTGGGTGGATCACCTGAGATCAGGAGTTTAAGAACAGCCTGGATAACATGGTGAAACACCATCTCTATTAAAAACACAAAAATTAGCTAGTCGTGGTGGCAGGCACCTGTAATCCCAGCTACTTGGGAGGCTGAGGCATTAGAAGGTTGAGGCATGAGAATCACTTGAACCCAGGAGGTGGAGGTTGCAATGAGCCAAGATGGCACCACTGAACTCCAGACTGAGCGACAAGAGTGAAACTCCGTCTCCAAAAAAAAAAAAAAAAAGTCCACTACATACTTGTAAGAAGTACAAAACTGGTATGTTTGCAGACATAAGCTATGAACTGGATCTATGTTGTGCACTTACCTCATTCCAACACTTCAAGTGCAAATGAAGAAGAAGGAAAATTACTGAAAACTTGTATAATGGGGACACAATGCAATTTGATAAAGTAACACAGGGAAGGGATAATAATTTTTTCAAAGATATTTTTATTGTATAAAACTAAAGCCACATATACTTTGTTACACTATGATGTATTTTCACATGTTATTACATCAAAAGAAGGTAGAAGACTGAAAAAAGGGATGATTATTGAAGAGATTTTAAGGTTATATATAATTTATTTGTAATAAAATAGGCTATTTTATGGCTAAGTATGGCAATAACTATCTCAGCATAAGATTGTATATGAAAAATCCACAGCTAGGCCCGGCACGGTGGCTCACACCTCTAATCCCAAAACTTTGGGAGACTGAGGTGGGTGGATCACAAGGTCAGGAGTTCGAGAACAGCCTGGCCAACATAGTGAAACCCTGTCTCTACTAAAAATACAAAAAAAAATTAGCTGGGCATGGTGGCGTGTGCCTATAGTCCCAGTTATTCAGGAGGCTGAGGCAGGAGAATCACTTGAACATGGGAGGCGGAGGTTGTGGTGAGCTGAGATCGCATCGCTGCAACTCCATCCTGGGCAACAGAGCAAGACTCTGTCTCAAAAAAAAAAAAAAAAAAATCCACATCATACTCAACAGTGAAAAACTCAAAGCTTTTCCTCTCAGGTAAGGAAAAGGTGAGGATGTCCACTCTTGCCACTTCTATTCAAGATAGACTGGAAGCCCTAGCCAGAGCAATTAGATAAGAAAAAGAAAAAAGGCATCCAAATTGGAAAGGAAGAAGTAAAATTATCTGTTTATGAATGATGTGGTCTCATAAATAGGAAAACCTAAATAAAGCTATTAGAAATAATAAACAAATTCATCAAAGTTACAGGATTTAAAAAAAATCAGCATACAAAAATCAAATGTCTTTCTATATATTAACAATTAACAATCTGAGTAGCCAGGTGCAGTGGCTCACACCTGTAATTCCAGCACTTTGGGAGGCTAAGGCAACAGATCATGAGGTCAGGAGTTCAAGACCGGCCTGACCAACATGGTGAAACCCCATCTCTACTAAAAATACAAAAATTAGCCGGGCATGGTGGCACGTGCCTGTAATCCCAGCTATTCAAGAGGCTAAGGCAGGAGAATTGTTTGAACCTGGGAGGCAGAGGTTGTGGTGAGCCTAGATGGTGCCGTTGTACTTCAGCCTGGGCGACAGAGTGAGACTCTGTCTCAAAAAAAAAAAAAAAATCTGAAGAAGAAAATGATCCCATTATGAAAGCATCAAAAAGATCACACCGCTGAGCTTACCTATATATTTTTTTAAAAGTATTAGAAGAAATAAAATATTTAAGAATAAATTTAACCAAGGAGGCAAAAGGCTTACATACTCAAAATTTCAAAACTTTGAGCAAAATTTAACAAAACACAAATAAATGAAAACAATATTGTGTTCATGAATTTCAAGATTTAATACTGCCAAGATTCTCATACTATTTAAAACCTACAGATTAAATGCAATCCCCATCAAAATTTCAATAGCATTTTTTATAGAAATAGGAAAAACTATCTTAAAATTCCTATGGAATTGGGGCCTGGTGCAGTGGCTCACACCCATAATCCCAACACTTTGGGAGGCCGAGGTGGGTGGATCACTTGAGGTCAGGAATTCGAGACCAGCCTGGCCAATGTAGTGAAACTCCACCTCTGCTAAAAATGCAAAAATTAGCTGGGTATGGTGGTGCATGCCTGTAATCCCAGCTACTTGGGAGGCTGAGGCAGGGGAATCACTTGAACCTGGGAGGCAGAGGTTGCAATGAATCAAGAAGGCATCAGTGCACTCCAGCCTGGGCAACTGTGAGTTGAGTGAGACTGTCTCAAAAAAACAAAAACAAAATTCCTGTGGAATCTCAGAGAAAAGCGAAATAGCCAAAACAATCTTGAAAAAGAAGAACAAAGTTGGAGATCTCACAATTTCTGATTTCAAAACTAATTATAAATCGATAGTAACCAACACAGTATGGTACTGGCCTAAAGACAAACATATAAACCAATAAAACAGAATACAGAGATCAGAAATAAACTCAGGAGTATGTGGTCGAATGGTCTTCAACAAGGGGACCAAGATCAGATAATGCAGAAAGGACAGTGTCTTTAAGATATAGTGTTGGGAAAATTGAATACCTACATGCAAAATAATGAAGTTGGATCCTTACCTTACATCATGTATGAAAATTTACATTTAAATATTCCATTCATTTTGAGCTAATTTTCATATTACAAATTTCATATTACACTTTTTTTTTTTTTTTTTTTTTTTTTTTTTTTTTTTTTTACGGAGCTTTCCTCTTGTTGCCCAGGCTGGAGTGCAATGGCGCAGTCTCGTCTCACCACAACCTCCACCTCCCAGGTTCAAGTGATTCTCCTGCCTCAGCCTCCCAAGTAGCTGTGATTAAAGACATGTGACACCACACCCAGTTAATTTTGGTCTCGAACTGGCTAGTCTCGAACTCCCCACCTCAGATGATCCTCCTGCTTTGGCCTCCCAAAGTGCTGGGATTACAGGCGTGAGCCACCATGCCCGGCCTCATGTTATACTTTGGAGTCTTACATTTAAATCTTCCATTCATTTTGAGTTAGACCTAAAAGTATAAAACTCCTATAAGAAATCGTAAGGGAGGGTAGCTTGTCCTCACTTGTAAAGGGGAAAAAAGAAATCATAAGGGAGGCCAGGCATGGTGGCTCACACCAATAATCTCAACATTTTGGGAGGCCAAAGCAGGAGGATTGCTCGAGCCCAGGAGTTCAAGACCAGCCTGAGCAACACAGGGAGACCTCACCTCTAAAAATAAAAATAAATAAATAAATAAATAAAAAGAAATCATAAGGGAAAAGCTTCATAAGGTTAAACTGTCCATGATTTCTTGGATTGACACTAAAAGCTCAGGCAACAAAAGCAGAAATAGACAAATAGGACTATATCCAACGTTAAAACCTATGTGGATCAAAGAACACAAAGTGAAAGGCGAGCTATGGGATGGGAGAAAATGTTTGCCAATTCTATCTGATAAGGGGTTAATATCAAGAATATATAAAGAATTCCAACTGGGCACCGTGGCTCACACCTGTAGTCCCAGCACTTTGAGAGGCCAAAGTGGGGAGATCACTTGAGCCCAGGAGCTCTAGATCAGCCTGGCCAACATGACAAAACCCTGTCTCTGTGAAAAATACAAAAATTAGCCAGGCATGGTGACACACACCTGTAGTCCCAGCTACTTGGGAGGCTGAGGTGGGAGGGTCACCTGAGCTCAAAGAGGTTGAGGCTGCAGTGAGCTGAGATCGCACCACATCACTACAGCCTGGGCACAGAATGAGACCCTGTCTCAAAAAATAAGATAAGTAACATAATATATAAGAATTCCTATAACTCAACAACAAAAAACTTGATTGAACAATGAACAAAGAACTTAAATAGACATTTATCCAAAAAAGGCATACACATGAAATGATGCTCAACATCACTAATCATTAGAGAGTTGGAAATCAAAAGCACAGTGAGATATCACCTGACACCCATGAGGACAGCCACTATGAAAGCAACAAAAAATGACACCTGTTGATGAGGATGTAGATAAATGAGAATTCTTGTACACTGTTTGTGGGAGTGTAAAAATGGTACAGCTGCTATGAAAAACAGTAAGAAGCTTCCTTAAACAATGAAAAATAGAATTACCAGGTACAGCAACCCCACTTCTGGGTATATGCCAATAGAATTAAAAGTAGGATCTCAAAGACATATTTGTACATCCATGTTCATTGCAGCATTATTCATGATAGCCAAGAGATGCAACCCAAATGTCCATTGATACATGAATGGATAAACAAAATGTGGCATATACATTAAATGGAATATTATTCAGCCTTCAACAAAGGAAATCCCACCACAGGCCACAACATAGAACCTTGAGGATATTATACTAAGTGAAATAAGCCAGTTACATAAAGTAAATGCTGTATGATTCCACTTATGTGAGGTATGTAAAGCAATTAAACTCATCGAAACAGACAGTAGAATGGTGGTTGGCAGGGGATAGGAAAAGGGGAAATCAGGAGTTGTAAATAAGAGCGTTACAGACCAAATTGTGTCCCTCCCAAATTCACGTGTTGAAGTCACAACCTCAACACAATTGTATTTGCAGATAAGACCTTTGAAGAAGTAACCATGATTAAGTGAGGCTATAAATGGCCAGGCGCAGTGGCTCACACCTGTAATCCCAGCACTTTGGGAGGCGGAGATGGACAGATCACCTGAGGTCAGGAGTTCGAGACTAGCCTGGCTGACATGGCAAAACCCTGTCTCTACTAAAAATACAAAAAATTAGCTGGGCGTGGTGGTGCATGCCTGTTGTCCCAGCTACTTGGGTGGCTGAAGCAGGAGAATTGCTTGAATCCAGGAGGCAGAGATTGCAGCGAGCCAAGATCGTACCACTGCACTCCAGCCTGGGTGACAGAGCGAGACTCTGTCTAACAAAAAAAAAAAAAAAAACTTATAGCTATCTATTGCACAACAATGTGAATATAATTAACATTACCGAACTGTACACTTAGTAATTGTCAAGATCGTAAATTTAGTATTTTATTTTTACAATTAAAAATAAAAAAGTAAACACTCCCCTTTGGGTTTCCAAATGGTAGGCGCTTCTTTCACTAATACCACAATGTGCTTGTTGTTCATTTTCCTTTCTATAACACTAATTTTGCATCCACGGAAAGGAGGCCTGGATCGAGGTCATAAAAAAAAACAATAATCCTCCTCCTACATCTGAAGCCTTGGTGAGCTTCCCAGCATGTGGAGCAGAATCTGAAAATCTTCACTAAAAGGTTATTCAGGTCATGGACTGTCATCTGCTTAGAAAAATGATATCTTTTCCTGAGAATCTGTGGCAGACAGGAGTTAACCTAAAAAGCTTCAAGTTTATCCATAGTGCTGGCATGGTCAGTCAAGTAGTGTGATGGCTTTTCAAGGGGTAGGGCTTGCGCTGTCACCGGTGTCTCGGTTTGTCCAGGATATGCAGGTCCTTTTACAAGGTTCCCATCAGCAATAAGAAACTGGAGACACTCATTATAGCATTGCATAGAGAGAGCTGTGTCTTGCTGACCCAGACCCTGCCATTGCTATTTAGGGTCACCAGGCTGAGGCTGAGCCAGATTCTTAAAGGGCAGCACTACCAGGCCAGTGTGCTTGTTCCCCTTGTCACCTTGGCATCTTCCTTGGTATGGGGGTCAGAAAGGAGTCTGCATGTGTGACAGCCCAACTCATAGAATTGGTACTACTGACACAGGACTTCTAAGTGTCAAAGGAGAGTGAGAGCTCTCTCCCTGCACAGCCTGGGTAGGCTGAAGCATCATAACCCCTGGTTCCTGGCTCATGCAGCCCCCAGAGGGATCCCAAGGAATCACGGACATGTAGAATGGGAGAAAAGCCAGTACAAGGGACTGTTTGCTGCTGAAAACCTTGGAAGGAGGAACGGGAGCAGAGCTGCGTGGGGCAGCGCACAGGTGGCTTTGCTCTAGCTTCACGGTCATGTGAGGTCTCCGACTTGGACCCGCTGCCAGGGAATTCACGGGTCCACCTCTGCTCCAGTCAGGGTGCCGAGCTCTTCGGTTCTGAAACCATATCTAAGACAGAAAAATGGAACAGAACAGAGCCCTCAGAAATAATACCACACATCTACAGCCATCTGATCTTTGACAAACCTGACAAAAACAAGAAATGGGGAAAGGATTCACTATTTAACAAATGGCACTGGGAAAATTGGCTAGCCATAAGTAGAAAGCTGAAACTGGATCCTTTCCTTATTCCTTATACGAAAATTAATTCAAGATGGATTAGAGACTTAAATGTTAGACCTAAAACCATAAAAACCCTAGAAGAAAACCTAGGTAATACCATTCAGGACATAGGCATGGGCAAGGACTTCATGTCTAAAACACCAAAAGCAACGGCAACAAAAGGCAAAATTGACAAGTGGGATCTAATTAAACTAAAAAGCTTCTGCACAGCAAAAGAAACTACCATCAGAGTGAACAGGCAACCTGCAGAATGGGAGAAAAGTTTTGCAATCTACTCATCTGACAAAGGGCTAATATCTAGAACCTATAAAGACCTCAATCAAATTTATAAGAAAAAAAACAAACAACCCCATCAAAAACAAACATGCCCCCATCAAAGGATATGAACAGACACTTCTCAAAAGAAGACATTCATACAGCCAACAGACACATGAAAAAATGTTCATCACCACTTGCCATCAGAGAAATGCAAATCAAAACCACAACGAGATACCATCTCACACCAGTTAAAATGGCAATCATTAAAAAAATCAGGAAACAACCGGTGCTGGAGAGGATGTGGAGAAATAGGAACACTTCTACACTGTTGGTGGTACTGTAAACTAGTTCAACCATTGTGGAAAACAGTGTGGCGATTCCTCAAGGATCTAGAACTAGAAATACCATTTGACCCAGCCATCCCGTTGCTGGGTATATACCCAAAGGATTATAAGTCATGCTGCTATAAAGACACATGCACACGTATGTTTATTGTGGCACTATTTACAATAGCAAAGACTTGGAATCAACCCAAATGTCCATCAGTGACAGACTGGATTAAGAAAATGTGGCACATATACATCATGGAATACTATGCAGCCATAAAAAAGGATGAGTTTGTGTCCTTTGTAGGGACATGGATGCAGCTGGAAACCATCATTCTCAGCAAACTATCGCAAGAACAGAAAACCAAATACCGCATGTTCTCACTCATAGGTGGCAATTGAACAATGAGATCACTTGGACACAGGAAGGGGAACATCACACACTGGGTCCTATTGTGGGGAGGGATAGCATTAGGAGATATACCTAATGTAAATGACGAGTTAATGGGTGCAGCACACCAACATGGCACATGTACACATATGTAACAAACCTGCACGTAGTGCACATGTACCCTAGAACTTAAAGTATAATTTAAAAAAAAGAAAGAAAGAAAAAGGGATACCTAGACATCAGCAGATGTAAGATTCCAGCTGCTTCTCAAAATCTGTTCAGCAAGGAGACTATCAACATAAGGCCTAATCTCAGGATTATCTGAGATATGTAAATTGTTCTTTAAAATATGTCCCAATTAAACAGGCCACTGTTTACTCCTTTTTTTTTCTTTTTTTCTTTCTTTTTTTTTGAGACTGAGTCTCGCTCTGTCACCCAGGCTGGAGTGCAGTGGCGTGATCTCAACTCACTGCAACCCACAGCCTCCCGGGTTCAAGAGATTCTCCTGCCTTAGCCACCCAAGTAACTGGAATTACAGGTGCCTACCACCATGCCCAGCAAATATTTGTATTTTTAATAAAGACAGGGGTTCACCATGATAGCCAGGCTGGTCTCGAATTCCTGACCTCAGGTGACCCACTGGTCTTGAGCTCCCAAAGTGCTGGGATTACAGGTATGAGGCACTCCGCCCAGCCAGTTTACTTCTGCTTTGGGATGTATTCTACACTGATTTTCTGAAATCCCAAAATTGTGAAACTTTATCCATGAATTATTTTCCCTTTATATTACTAGAATGATGTAATTTTATATTGCCCTCATTTTGTGTTGTGGAATGGGGGTTCCCAATTCCCAGGCCGTGAGCGCGTACTGGTCCATGGCTGCAGAGTAGGAAGTGAGCAGTAGGCAAGCAAGTATTACCACCTGAACTCTGCCTCCTGTCAGATCATCAGCAGCATTAGATTCTCAAAGGAGTGTGAACCCTATTGTGAACTGTGCATCTGAAGGATCTAGGTTGTATGCCCCTTATGATAATCTAACTAACGCCTGAGGATCTGAGGTGGAACAGTTTCATCCTGAAACTATTTCCCCCCAACCCCATCCATTGAAAAATTGTCTTCCATGCTGGGCACGGTGGCTCACGCCTGTAATCCCAGCACTTTGGGAGGCTAAGGTGGGCGAATCACCTCAGGTCAGGAGTTCAAGACCAGCCTGGACAACATGGTGAAACCCCATCTCTACTAAAAATACAAAAATTAGGTGGGCATGGTGGTGCACGCCTATGGTCCCAGCTACTCGAGAGGCTGAGGCACAAGAATCACTTGAATCCAGGAGGCAGAGGTTGCAGCGAGCCGACATGGTGCCACTGCACTGCACTCTAGTCTGGGCAACAGAGCGAAACTCCATCTCAAAAAAAAAAAAAAGAAAAGAAAAAGTTGTCTTCCACAAAAATGGTCCCTGACCACTCTTGTAGAACATATACTTGTAAATTCTTCACCCTCACCACTGAAATCTGCATGAATTTACACAAGCATTCATTTCTCAAAATGTTTTCCCTCTTGATAATTCCTGTAATCTGCTGGGTGCAGTGACTCACGCCTGTAATCCTAGCACTTTGGGAGGCCGAGGTGGGTGGATCACAAGGTCAGGCGATCAAGACCATCCTGGCTAACACAGTGAAACCCCATCTCTACTAAAAAAAAAAAAAAAAAAAAAAAGCAAATCATTAGCCAGGCATGGTGGTGGGCACCTATAGTCCCAGCTACTCGGGAGGCTGAGGCAGAGAATCACTTGAACCCGGAAGGCGGAGGTTGCAGTGAGCCGAGATCCCACCACTACACTCCAGCCTGGGTGACAGAGCGAGACTCTGTCTCAACAAACAAACAAAACAGATAATTCCTGTAATCCAAATCCATCTCTTCTAGTTGAGATGTGCCTTACTGATTTTTTTGCTCTTGTCGCCCAGGTTGGAGTGCAATGGGGCAATCTCTCGGCTCACTGGAACCTCCATCTCTCGGGTTCAAGTGATTCTCCTGCCTCAGCCTCCTGAGTAGCTGGGAGTACACAGGCATGTGTCACCACGGCTAATTTTGTATTTTTAGTCGAGACGGGGTTTCACCACGTTGGCCAGACTGATCTCGAACTCCTGACTTCAGGTGATCCACCTGCCTCGGCCTCCCAAAGTGCTGGGATTACAGGTGTGGGCCACCATGTCTGGCCCCTTTCTAAGTTTAAAGTCAAAATAATAAATCTGGGCCGTATGTGCAGTTGATACATACACCAACACTTCGATCAAGGATGGAAGTCATGACACATGCAGCCATGAGTTGTAGATGAAGCAATACTCTGGCTAAAAAGGCATAAGATCTCTCTTCTCCACCAGGGAGCACATTAAGAACACATCTGAACAGGTATAAGTATGATCATAGATATTCAAAAATACAGGCCAGGCGTGGTGGCTCACGCCTGTAATCCTAACACTTTGGGAGACCAAGGTGGGCCGATCACCTGAGGTCAGGAGTTCGAGACCAGCTTGGCCAACATGGTGAAACCCCATCTCTGCTAAAAATACAAAAATTAGCCAGGCATGGTCATGCAAGCCTGTAGTCCCAGCTACTTGGGAGGCTGAGGCATGAGAATTGCTTGAACCTGGGAGGTGGAGGTTGCAGTCAGCTGAGGTCATGCCATTGTACTCCAGCCTGGGCAACAGAGCAAGACTCTGTCTCAAAAAACAAAAAAAAATACATATGAAGGTTTTGAAAGTTTCTGTCTAGATTACCCTATAAATGTGCTTCAGAAATTATGAACATTTAATGTACACTTAACCACCACCTCGTAATTGGCAAAGCACAGGGATTCTTAACTGGGGCAATCTTATGCTTACCCTGATGGCAGGTCATTGGAAATATTCCTAGACTTTTTAGGTTATTACAATAGGGGGTGGGGTGAGGTCAGGGTCTCTACCGGCATTCTGTAGACCCTGGATGCTGATGAATATCCCACCACACACAGGACAAAGCCCTAATAACTCAGGCTGAATCAACACTACCAAGGCTTAGCAACCCTGACATAGACTGTTCTCAAAATATGTCAACTTTCACATTTTCCCACTTTTGTCCTGTTATTGCTTCTTGATGTATGCAATGTGATTAGAAAATACATCCCTTCACCAGACTTTAACTTGCAGTGCCACATGTTTACTCTCCCATGCCTTTGCCCTAGATAACCCCAAATAGCTCAAATATATCCAGCAACATCTCAGGAAGCAATACCA
Organism: Piliocolobus tephrosceles; assembly: GCF_002776525.5. Classification (NCBI taxonomy): domain Eukaryota; kingdom Metazoa; phylum Chordata; class Mammalia; order Primates; family Cercopithecidae; genus Piliocolobus; species Piliocolobus tephrosceles. Next base: position 76,001,487 of record NC_045442.1, on the reverse strand, counting down.
ATTCTAGACGGGTCAAATTTGGTGCCAAAAACATAAAACTTACCTGAATTCTGGATTCTGGAAGGCCCGTTTGTTTAGCCAGTTCTTCCCTGGTAGCAATTCCAGGGAACTGATTCTTCTCAAAGGCTTGAACTAGGATACTAACTTGAGATCTTGTGATAGATGTTCGAATTCGTCCAGCTTCTTTCGCTAAATAGAACATGGGCACAAAATAGGATTTTTAGGCCAGTTTTCACATTCAAACCTAAAAATCAAATTTTTGAATACCATTCTGACAACCTTTACTTTCTCTGTACACTCCCTGTGGAACTCAGCAGCCAGTCCTGTCCCTGGGATAGAACCCCAGATGTGACAGGAGAGCAGGACACGGCACTGCTTAGCAGCAGCAGAAATGAGAGATTCAAACCCTTCTCTCTTTTTTTTTTTTTTTTTTTTTTGTTTGTTTGTTTGTTTGTTTGTTTTGAAATGGAGTTTTGCTCAGGCTGGAGTGCAATGGTACAGATCTTGACTCACTGCAATCCGCCTCCCAGGTTCAAGCCACCCTCCTGCCTCGGCCTCCCAAGTAGCTAGGATTACAGGCATGTGCCACCACACTCAGCTAATTTTTGTATTTTTAGTAGAGACAGGGTTTTCAGCATATTGGCCAAGCTGGTCTCGAACTCCTGACCTCAGGTGATCTGCCCACCTCAGCCTCCCAGAGTGCTGGATTACAGGCATGAGCCACAGCACCTGGCCCAAAACCCTTCTTGGTAAGAAACTATCTTTCCCCTGAGACAAGAATAATACAGGGTGGTCACAGGAGAATAAAAAATTCCAGGCAGCAGTTACACATGAGTAGAGGCTATAGGCTGATAAGACCCTGAAAAAACTGGGTGTTGGCCAGGCACGGTGGCTCACACCTATAATCCCAACATTTTGGGAGACCAAGGCAGGAGGATCAATATTTTTCCTTTTTTTTTTTTCTTTGAGACAGAGTTTTGCTCTTATTGCCCAGGCTGGAGTGCAATCGCAGCTCACCACAACCTCCACCTCCCAGATTCAAGTGATTCTCCTGCCTCAGCCTCCCGAGTAGCTGGGATTACAAGCATGTGCCACCATGCCTGGCTAATTTTGTATTTTTAGTAGAGGTTGGGTTTCTCCATGTGGGTCAGACTGGTCTCAAACTCCCAACCTCAGGTGATCCGCCCGCCTTGGCCTCCCAAAGTGCTGGGATTATAGGCATGAGCCACAACACTCGGCCAAGGATCCCTATTTTTTTTTTTTTTTTTTTTGAGTGGAGACAGTTGTGTTTATTCAACCATGTAAAATGCGTACATAGGGAACCTCTGTTTAGGAACTGGTGGCCTGCACTCAGCATTGCACAGATAAAAATATACGACTTTCAACATAGATCCAAATACCTTCACATTTTAAAAACTCAAAATTCCCTACACAGGTTTAAGCTGACAGGATTCAAGTTCTGATTTTTATATATAGCTTTAACCTATATTAAACACATGTTTATTTACAACGCGGAGGGAGAATAAGGGGCAATTAAGGCCATTTTCTCTCGTGAAACACTGCAAAATATGCACATAAGTTCGAGATCAGTCTGAGCAACATGACAAAACCTCGTCTCTACAAAAAAAAATTAACCAGATGTGGTGGCATGTGCCTGTAGTCTCAGCTACTTGGGGGGAGGCTGAGGTGGGAGAATTGCTTGAACCAGGAGTTCAAGAAAGCAGTGAGCCATAATCATGCCACTACACTCCAGCCTGAATGACAAAGTGTGACCCTAGCTCAAAAAATAAAAATAAAATAAAACCCAGGGACCGGGCGCGGTGGCTCACGCCTGTAATCCCAACACTCTGGGAGGCCAAGGTGGGCGGATTATGAGGTCAGGCATTCAAGACCTGCCTGGCCAACATGGTGAAACCCCGTCTCTACTAAAAATACAAAAATTAGCTGGGTGTGGTGGCACGCGGCTATAATCCCAGCTACTCAGGAGGCTGAGGCAGAATTGCTTGAACCCAGGAGGCAGAGGTTACAGTGAGCCAAGATGGTACCACTGCACTCCAGCCTGGGAGACAGAACGAGACTCTGTCTCAGAAAAATAAATAAATAAATAAATAAATAAGCCAGATCTGTGGCCGGGCACAGTGGCTCATGCCTGTAATCCCAGCACTTTGGGAGCCCAAGGTGGGTGGATCATGTAAGCACAGGAGTTCAAGATCAGCCTGGACAACATGGGGAAACACCATCTCTACAAAAAAATACAAAAAATATACAAAAAATAAATTAAAAAAAAACAACAGACATGGACAAAACTGTCTGAGACTGACTGGACCCAACATGGTGCTGGATTTGAGCTGGGTTTCTCCTAGGACCTCCTTATATGCTCATTAATATACTAAATTACACACCCACCAGCATCATGATAGTTCTGGAAACACCCATATTTAGTGTAAAAAGGGGTGACACCATAGTTCTAAGAAATCTCCACCTTTTTCCAGGAATCTTCATGAATATTCCACCCCTTGGTTAAAGAAACCCATAAAGGTAGCAACCCAAACCCCTTGCACATAACTCGAGTACACCCACACTCCCCTTTCTTGAGTGTATACTGAAACTGAGGCAGGAGAATAGGGTCTGGAGACAGGAAACCAAAGACCAGTTTGTGTCAACTGCCCGGAACTAGATCAGAGGGGAAACCCCACCTCCATGCCCAAGTAACAGGGCACCAGAAGCCACTTCCCCGACATACCCCACCTCTCCACTCCACTACCTCACAAACAGAAATGCCTCTGATTAGCTGTGGGTCACTCTTATTTGCATAAGGCGCCAATTCACTCAATCCTCTGATTGGTCAAGGGCTGCTCCTTAGTTTGCATAGTGTGCCAACTCTGACAGTCTCTGGTCAATTCACTTCTGCCTCTGATTGGCCACAGGCCAAATCCTTCATTCACATAGTGGATAATCGATAGGAAACCTCTAAAGGGTACTTAAACCCCAGAAAACTTCGCAACCGTGGCTCTTGCAACCAGTGGGGCCCACTCCCACCCTGTAGAGTGTACTCTCGTTACCAATAAATCTCTGCTTTTGCTGTTTTATTCTCTGGTTGCTTTGTTTGTGCGTTTTGTTTAATCTAACATTCAAGACCTTCCTTCCAGTCACAAAACTGCCATTGGAGAATTATAACTGACATAGTGAAAGAGATCTGTCCTAACCAACTCTATCTTGCTTCTAACATCCAAGCTGCCCTTGTTCATTCCTGGGTGTAGGCCAAACTAAGATTGGGAGGAGCTTAGTTTATAGTTTAAAACAAAGATGATAACAGCGCTTTCCCAAAACAAACCTTCTTGCCAAATTAGCCACAAGATTAGAAATTATGGTTTAGGAGGTACACAGCTAGAAGCTACAAGGCTCTGACCCTCCCCAAATTCCTCCTGGGAAGAGCATCACTATTGTGAAACCTAAGATCAGTGTTTGAGATACTTTGCTGACCCTGCACTTGATGGATCAGCTGGCACCACCCAGATCAATAAACTGACTTATCTGATCTTGTGGCCCCCACCCAGGAACTGACTCAGCAGAAAAAGACACCTTCAATTCCCTATGATTTCATCACTGACCTGACCAATCAGCATTCCGGATTCAGTCCCCCAACCCACCAAATTATTCTTAAAAACTCTGATCCCTGAAGACTGAGGCAGACTGATTTGAGTAATATTAAAACTCTGGTATCCCACACAGCTGGCTCTGTGAGAATAACTCTTTCTCTATTGCAATTCCCCTGTCTTGATAAATTGGCTGTCTAGCCAGTGGGCAAGGTGAATCCATTGGGCAGTTACAATACCTTTCACTTTGCAATGAATCTCCCTACATTTACTATTTTCTGACTCATCCTTGAATTCCTTCATGCAATGGTGTCAAGAGCCTGGACACCAACTGGAGTCAAGGTCCCACCTGCATTTGAGGACTTCTCCCAGGCAACCAGTAATACCCCCACTCCAAATAGTGAGATGATGTCTATATCTCTGACACTAGGATGCCCAGGACTATTATTTGGTCCCTAGTCTAAGCATTCTTTGCAGAAAATGTGGGTACAACATGCAGAGTTGTTTATACACTCAAGGAGATCCACTGAGGAATTTTATTTGGACTTGTGGGTTCTTACCTTGAGTCCCAAACTGAGGATTAGTCTGTCCCTGGGTTTGATATTCCTCAAAGCAGCATTTTAACCCCAGTCGTCTCTGTCTCGATCTGTGGTTCTGAAACCAAACCTAAGTGGCCCAAGAAGATGTGGGGAGAGAAGACGTAACTCAGATCACTCTAAACAACAACCCAGTCAAACAAAACTGATTTGGCGTCTGCCCTTGGGGTAATATTCATGAGCAAAAAGCAATGTATTATTCTAACAATGATGCTATTGCCTTAAATTATTAACATGAAATTCAGGACAGCATCAGTTTGAGCTCAAATTAGCAGGTCCTCTAATGGCCTCTCCAGTGAAGTAAATTTTCTTGATTTAAGACACTGTTTTCAGCCGGGCACGGTGGCTCACACCTGTAATCTCAGCACTTTGGGAGACCAAGACAGGTGGATCACCTGAGGTCAGCAGTTTGAGACCAGCCTGGCCAACATGGTAAAAATCCTGTCTCTACTAAAAATACAAAAATTAGCCAGGTGTGGTGGTGGGCACCTGTAATCCCAGCTACTAGGGAGGCTGAGGCACAAGAATCATTTGAACCCTATAGGCAGACCCTGTCTCAAAAAAAGACACTGTTTTCTCTCTCTCTCCTTTATCAAATAGGTATTCAATGTCTTTTGTTGGCCCCGTCATCTCTTCATAAGAAATAATATTTCATAATATATGTATATATATATGTATATTTCAAAGATTAATTCCATATAGATATTTCCACATATATATCCACATATATATCCACATATATATCTGGCCCTGGAATGAAATAAGATATAAGTATGAAGGTATGTTAGTCCAACTGTTTTCTGTGGCCATTTTACCCCAAAATATATTTATTTGACATATTTTTAAATGGCTACCATTTGGCCAGCAGGCAGAAGGGGTCTTGAAAAGCTGGGGTGAAAATTTTCATCTGTAAAGAGTGTTCATTAATGCAATTATTTCCCCTTCCCTTTCTATGCCTTTCCCAGATCTAGGAGAATGAGTCTGACACCTTCATTTTTTATTTTATTTTATTTTATTTTTTTGAGACGGAGTTTCACTCTTGTTGCCCAGGTTGGAGTGCAATGGCTTGATCTCGGCTCACTGCAACCTCCGCCTCCTGGGTTCAAGCGATTCTCCTGCCTCAGCCTCCTGAATAGCTGGAATTACAGGCATGAGCCACCATGCCCGGCTAATTTTATATTTTTAGTAGAGATGGGGTTTCTCCATGTTGGTCAGGCTGGTCTCGAACACCTGACCTCAGGTGATCCGCCTGCCTCTGCCTCCCCAAGTGCTGGAATTACAGGCATGGGCCACTGTGCCCAACCGGCTCTGACACCTTTAAAAGTCTGAAAAGAAACATTTATCGCTGGGTGCAGTGGCTCATGCCTATAATGCTAGCACTTTGGGAGGCCAAGGCAGGCTGATCACTTGAGCTCAGGAGTTTGAGACCAGTCTGGGTAATATGGCAAAACCTCATCTCTACAAATTAAAAAAAAAAATAGAAAATTTGGCCAGGTGTGGTGGCATGCACCTGTAGTCCCAGCTACTCAGGAGGCTGAGGTGGGCACATTTATTATTTATTTTTTAGACAAGGTCTTGTTCTACCTCCCAGGCTGGAGTGCAGTGGTGCGATCTTGGCTCACTGCAACCTCTGCCTCCTGGATTCAAGTAATTCTCCTGCCTCAGCCTCCCGAGTAGCTGGGATTATAGGTGCCCGCCACCAGGCCCGGCTGTTTTGTATTTTTAGTGCAGATGGGGTTTCACCATGTTGGCCAGGCTGGTCTCGAATTCTTGACCTCAAGTAATCCAGCCGCCTTGGTCCTCCCAAAATGCTAGGATTACATGCGTGAGCGACTGCACCCGGCCTTTTTTAACTTTTAGTTTTTTTAACTTCTGCATAACATCTGTAAGATATTTAAAGAAATGCACTGAGCCAAGTATGAGTGATCCTGGCCCATGATGCAGCCCTCAGGAGGTCCTAAGAACACGTGCCCCAGGTAGTCAGGATGCAGCTTGGTTTTATACATTCTAGGGAGACATGAGACTTCAATTATACACTTTTAAGAAATACAGGCCAGGCCAGGTGCGGTGGCTCACGCCTGTAATCCTAGCACTTTGGGAGGCCGAGGTGGGTGGATTGCCTGAGCAACAGAGCAAAAACTCCTTCTCAAAAAAAAAGAAAAAACAAAAAGAGAAAGAGAAAAAGAAAAAAGAAGAAAAACCCAAAAAGTTAAAAAACAAAAAAATACAAAATATTTTATAGAGTTCGACTATTTTCGTAGGCACTATTGATCTGCTCTTAATTCCCAAGCATTGTGCTCAAAGCCTATATCTGTTCTCTAAATTAATTAATCAAAATATTTTTAGATAAAAAGTCTTACACACAGCTGGAATCTAAACTAATGAATATCTTTGTAAATACCATATGAGAGCTAACAGCACCTTACGTTGTTTCCTGGCCTTTCCTTCTCACCATAGGTTCCAACGAGCTCAGTGCCTCTCAGGCAGCCAATCACCAGTTGTTCTCACATGCAGCAATTTTATTACCGGAATTTGAGTAAGCCCTATCTCCCATACCCAGAATAGATCATCTAAACCCTATCTCCCATACCCAGAATAGATCATCTAAACAAGAAACTGCCTTTGCAAAAATTGTAACAGTGAGAAAATTATGACAATGGAAGAAATCTGACCTAACCAGCACCCACCTTGCTTTTGTTAATTAATTTATCTACTTTTGAGACAGGGTCTTGCTTTTTGGCCCAGTGTAGAGTGCAATGGTGCAATATTGGTTCACTGCCATCTCCAGCTCCCGGGCTCAGGCTATTCTCCTGCCTTAACCTCCCAAGTATCTGAGACTACAGATGCATGCCACCACACCCAGCCCAGTTTGCCTTTAGCCTCCAAACCATCCCTAGGCATTCCTGGGCTTGGGCGAAACTAACTTTGGGAGACATTTAGTTTATAGTTTAAATGATAACAGCCCTTCCCCCAAACCGCCTTTGTAAAGCTAATGAAAGACCACCAGGATAGGAGGATAAGAGGAGCCTGAATTCTACTGACGTGTAGACCTAAAGGATTACCAGCCATTATTCCACAGGTCACAAATTCCCCAATTATTCCTCCAGATAACATCACTATTGTAGAACCAAGATTGGCCTTTTGAGATGTCTTTACAGGTTTTTGACCTTCTGACAACTGATAGCTCCACCCAGACTGCCGACCACCCTGTGGGCCCACCCAGATGCAGACTCCACACAGAAGGACCATACTCCACACCCCTGTGATTACATTCCCAACTAATCAAGTACATCCATTCCCTTACCTGCCAAACTATCCTTGAAAAATCCTAGCCTCTGAATTTTCAGGGAGGTTGATTTAAGTAATAACTATATCTCCACGTGGTGTGGCCAACCTCATGTCAATTAAATTATTTATTGCAATGCCTTGGTCTCAGTGACTTGGTTTCATCTGCACAGTAAGCAGGAAGAACCCATCAGGCAATTAAAAACATAAGAAAATTTTATTCTCTTGAGCATTTTCAAAAATTGAGGTCATTATAACCAATTAATCAGAGATTATATATTAGATGCTAAAACCCGAACTCAATTTTTACCCCTAAAAAGACATATTCACTTGTCTTCATTGGTTTAAATACCACCTCACTTGGGACAATTATATACTTTATCTCTTTAATAAGTTAAAAAATTATCTTAGTTTAATTATTGCATCAATAATTTTATTTAAAATAATTCAATATAGAATTTCTTGTGTATGAATCAAATTAGGGACATTAGCTTAAAAAAAATTAGGGCCAGATGTGGTGGCTCACACCTATCATCTCAGCACTTTGGGAAACAGGTGGGAAGATTGCTTGAGCCCAGGAGTTTCAGACCAGCCTGGGCAAGATGGCAAGACCATATCGATACAAAAACTTTTTAAAATTAGCTGGGATGGGGTGCAGTGGCTCACGCCTGTAATCCCAACACTTTGGGAGGCCGAGGCAGGCAGATTACCTGAGGTCAGGAGTTCCAGAACAGCCTGGCCAACATGGCGAAGCCCTGTCTCTACTAAAAATACTAAAATTAGCCAGGTGTGGTGGTGCATGCCTGTAGTCCCAACTACTCGGGAGGCTGAGGAACCAGAATCGTTTGAACCTAGGAGGTGGAGGCTGCAGTGAGCCGAGATTGTGCCATTGCATTCCAGCCTGGACAACAGAGTGAGACTCGGTCTCAAAAAAAAAAAAATTAGCCGGTCATGGTGGCATATGCCTGTAGTCCCAGCTACTTGGAAGGGTGAGGTGGAAGGATTGATTGAGCCAAGGAAGTTGAGGCTGCAGTGAGCTGTGATTGAGTCATTACACTCCAGTCTGAGTGACAGAGTGGCATCCTTCTCAAAAAAAAAAAAAGAGAGAGAGATACACAGAGTTATTGATTTTGTTTTATTTTTTCCTTTACATAACAGGAATAAACTTCTTGGCAAAATACAAGAACTAAGAGAATTGTTTGAAAGTGCTTAGCCTAGCTTTTCTCTTTACCTAAATTTGAAAGAAAATAAATAGAAACCAAATGCCTACCTGAATTCTAGGCTCTGGAATGCCAATTTCTTTGGCCAGTTGATCCCTGGCAGCTATACCAGGATAAGGATTCTTTTCAAACCACGCCTGGAGGGTATCTTTTTGATGCTGGTTCAAAACAATCCTCTTTCGCCGGGCCTCTCTTTCTCGTGAGCCTAGCAAAGATGAAAAGGAATAAAAGAATATGAAGAATGTGCTTACAGATTAAAATTACTGGCTGAGCACATTACGTTTATTTCAGATGGAAAACCAATATATCCAGTGATGACTCTATGTTTTTACCTTAGCAACATATCTTAAGTCATGCTAGTAAGGATACATATAGGTGTAAATTCATATTTTAGGAAATAAGATAGGCAATGATCTAAGAATACAGAGCAAAAGCTTACAGAAATTCCACAACAGTACATGCAAGAAAATAAGAAGCAACAGAATTAGAAAAATTCATAAAATTAATAAAATAAGTAAATATCATGTAAAAAACTAAAAAGTTAAAGCATATCCTTCTAATCATGGTTTTTATTTCAACTTTTTTTTTTTTTTTTTTTAAGACAGAGTCTCGCTCTATCACCTAGGCTGGAGTGCAATGGCACCATCTCGATTCACTGCAACCTCCACTTCCTGGGTTCAAGCAATTCTCCTGCCTCAACCTACCGAGTAACTGGAATTACAGGTGCCTGTCACCACGTCCAGCTAATTTTTGTATTTTTAGTGGAGACGAGGTTTCACCATGTTGGCCAAGCTGGTCTCGAACTCCTGATCTCAGGTAATCCTCCCACCTCGGCCTCCCAAAGTGATGGGATTACAGGCGTGAGCCACTATGCTGAGCCATGATTTAAACTTTCATAAACTCTGGAAAACAAACAAGGCCTTTGGAACCAACACAGAGAACAGTGAGCAGGCTGATAGGAACTTACCATTCGAACTTTTGGCCAAATCCATACTGGGAAGGGTGGCCTGCATTCCAGAGTCTAGTGGCTTCACTGAAAAACTGCCAGGGACACAAGATACAACAAAACTCAGGATGGCCCACCCATCTCTCCAACTCCTGACCTCAGGTGATCCGCCCACCTGGCCACCCAAAGTGCTGGGATTACAGGCACGGGCCACTTGAACCTGGGCACACCCATTTGTTAAATACCTTTCTACTTAATCCCGTCATTAAATATTTAACACCATTATAAAAGGATTTTGAAGTAATTAGATTAAGGGTAAGTTGAATTTTAAGTAGAAGTACAGATTCTACTAGGTAGTTTTGCATCTATCATGATACTTTTCCAAATATGACTTTGGTTCTGTGCTCTCTAGTTTACACATATTTAAGCATTTTCTTCTCTGTGTTCAGGTTCTTTTACCTCTTAATTATTTTGGCTTGGCCATGTTATTTAACAAATGGAGGTTGGGCGCAGTGGTTCACGCCTGTAATCCCAGCACTTTGGGAGGCCAAAGCGGGTGGATCATCCTGGCTAACACGGCCCGTCTCTACTAAAAATACAAAAATTAGCCAGGCGTGGCGGCATGGGCCTGTAATCCCAGCTGCTGGGGAGGCCGAGGCAGGATAATGGCGTGAACCTGGGAGGTGGAGCTTGTAGTGAGCTGAGATCGCACCACTGCACTCCAGCCCAGGTGGCAGAGCAAGCGAGACAAAAAAAAAAAGGAGAGTCTCACCTTACTTTGTCCTTTTCACATTTTCCTCAGCTTTTCCTGAAACGTGTTTTATTCCATCATCAATGTGGTGGTCTGTGTTTGGACGAACAGAGGCAAGATGGTGCACATCCGGGTTCTTCATCCCCCCTCCCAAATTTTCCCCGCGCACGAAAATGCAGCCGGCGCCCAGGGAGGGTGCAGACCAACTGGGCATGCGCCAGGTGACGTCAATCTGAAGAGACCAAGATTTACCTGGTCGCACCTGCGGAACGCCCCTGACATGCCCATGCCCCACCTATTGCCCTCCCACTCCTAGAAAAGCCGCTCTCCGCCATTGAGCCACGCCGACCTCCCAGCTTCCCATCGCTGTGGGAACTGTTGGAACTCCGTCAGAGAGCTTGGGGGAGGGGAACTCTGCCGGCCTTCTTTGCCGGAGGCCGACAGACTTCTTCTCCACACTTTAGGTTACTAAAATAAACTTGCAGTTTTGCTCCTGACCTGTGCCTACTTGCTGGTTCTTTTGTGCTTGCTCTGGTGGTCTTAGAAAAACAAGACAGTCTGGCCATGTGTGAAGTTAGCTAGTCTAAGCTCTGCTGTTTATCAATCAAACATGAATGCAGGTGTTGCTATAAATGCATTTTGCACGTGTGATTAATATATAAAATCAATTGGCTTTACCTAAAACAGATTATTCAATATAATGTGGGTGGGACTGGAGAACAACTTTAGCTCCTGCCTGAGAGTGTCAGCTCACCTTTCCCTACAAATTTCCTTCCTGTCTAGTCAGTCCCCACAATTGTGTAAGTCAATTTCCTTGAAAACTGATTCTGTTTCTCTGGTTGAATTTTGACTGACAGATATTGGTACTGTTAGTGGCTGTATAACGAAGAATATTATAGATGAGTTTTCTGAATTGATTCTGGGTTTCTAAGATTGGTTCTCCAATCAAACAAACTTTAAGGGCACTGGTCAGGCACAGTGGCTCACGACTGTAATCCTAACACTTTGGGAGGCCAAGGCAAGTGAATCACGAGGTCAGGAGCTGAAGACCAGCCTGACTAACATGGTGAAACCCCCCGTCTCTACTAAAAACACAAAAATTTGCCAGGCATGGTGGCTGGCACCTGTAAGCCCAGCTACTCAGGAGGCTGAGGCAGGAGAATTGCTTGAGCCCGTAGGCAGAGGTTGCAGTGAGCCGAGATCACACCACTGCATTCCAGCCTGGGTGACAGCAAGACTCCATCTCAAAAAAAAAAAAAAAACTTTAAAAGCACTAATGACCAGTTCCAGTAATAGAGAGGGCACTGGGTTTGTGACTAAATGTGGCAATTTATCACCATTGGACACTCTTAATCATACCTACAGAAAGCATCAGAGGCTAACACTGAGTCCCCAGTGTGGCACCATCACCCATGGTGATAAGCTGTATCTAGAGGAAAAATAATTACATTCAACCACTACCACGGTAGAAGGAATGAAGTTTGTTCTTACTGGGATATACATGCTGGATATGCTTTTGCCTTCCCTGCACCCAATCCTTCAGCCAAAAGAATACTTTCTCTGCTGTCTTAGTACGCCATACAACATTGCTTCCAACCAAGGAGCTCACTTCCTAGCAAGTAAGTTACAGCAGTGGGCCCATGCTCATGGATTCACTGGTTTTGTCATGTTCCTCAGCATCCTAAAGCAGATGGCTTTTTTTTTTTTTTTAACAGTCTCACTGTGTTGCCCAGGCAGGAGTGCAGTGGCATGATCTTGGCTCCCTGCAACCTCCACTTCCCAGGTTCAAGCAATTCTCCTGCCTCAGCCTCCCGAGTAGCTGGAATTACAGGCATGTGCCATCACATGCCTGTAATTTTTGTACTTTTAGTAGATACAGGGTTTTGTCACGTTGGCCAGGCTGGTCTCGAACTTCTGACCTCAGGTGATCTGCCCGCCTCAGCCTCCCAAAGTGCTGAGATTACAGGCGTGAGCCACCATGCCTGGTCCAGTTGACTTTAAATAAGTGGTCCTGATTATTGAAATAATCAGTTGGAAAAAAGGCCTTCAAAGCAGAACTGAGTCTTCCATAAAAAAATTCTGCCTGTGAACAACAGCATCAGCTCTCACCCAACCTTTCCTATGGACTTTAGACTTTCTCAAGTGATCGTCCACAATCACATAAGCCAGTTCCTTGCAACACATCTCTAAATATATACTAGTTCTTTTTCTTGGTTGATACCCTGATGGATACTGTCAGGCCTCTGAGCCCAAGCTAAGCCATTGAATCTCCTGTGACTTGCACGGATATGCTCAGATGGCCTGAAGTAACTGAAGAATCACAAAAGAAGTGAAAATGCCCTGCCCTGCCTTAACTGATGACATTCCACCACAGAAGAAGTGAAAATGGCCGGTCCTTGCCTTAAGTGATGACATTACCTTGTGAAAGTCCTTTTCCTGGCTCATCCTGGCTCAGAAAGCTCCCCCACTGAGCACCTTGTGACTCCCACTCCTGCCCACCAGAGAACAACCCCCTTTTGACTGTAATTTTCCTTTACCTACCCAAATCCTATAAAACGGCCCCACCCTTATCTCCCTTCGCTGGCTCTCTTTTCAGACTCAGCCTGCCTGCACCCAGGTGATTAAAAAGCTTTATTGCTCACACAAAGCCTGTTTGGTGCTCTCTTCACACAGACTCGCATGACAGATACAATCATCCCGTTGCTTATTTTGGTAAAATGACATAATACGAAACCTTATATGGGTAGATTTGTCTCTGGAGATAGGCCATGGGTGATACATGGCCTGTCTCCTAGAATCCTAGAAAGATGGCAGACGGGCTGGGCACGGTGGCTCACACCTGTAATTCCGAGAGATTGGGAGGCCGAGGTGGGCGAATCACTTGAGGTCAGGAGTTTGAGACCAGCCTAGCCAACATGACAAAATCCCATCTCTACTAAAAATACAAAAATTAGCCTGGCGTGGTGGCACATGCCTGTAGTTCCGACTACTCAGGAGGCTGAGGCAGAGAATCACTTGAACCTGGGAGGTGGAGGTCGCAGTGAGCCAAGGTAGAACCACTGCACTCCAGGCTGGACAACAGAGACTCTGTCTCAACCAAAAAAAGAAAAGAAAAGAAAAGAAAAAAGAAAGATGGCAGACAATCTTATGCCACTGTAAATTTTTGGTAAATCTATGTCAGTTGTGAATACCTAGAAGGCAGAAGTGAGGAAAATAATGAAAGCAGAATATCATTATCATGACTCACCTGCTCTTAGCTGGTACTGTACATAGGGTACATATTATACATAGGGCATATGAAGAAAGAGATGAGTTCAGAAAGAAATATTTTGCTTAAGAGGGCGAAGGAAATGGAACAGAAAGGTAAGGTAAACCTACAGATTTTTTTTCTCATTTTAAATAAGGAAATTTAAAAAAAAATTATAGGCCCACATCCTAACAACAACTATATATATATATACTCAAACCCGGGTTATGGCCATCACACCATTGGTTTAAAGCAAAAAGAGGCAACACGGACAACTACAAGCCACTGGAGGGTGCTTCTTCCACAAAGAGGAACCAAAGTATTGAGGAAGCCTTCACATTTCAAGCATCTCTTGAGAAAACACCGAGGGTCAATGGAGAGGCCACGCAAACACCATGGTTTTAGAGGGAGGAAGTTCACAGCCTACTTGGAGTTGCTGGGTGCCAGGAACAGTTCCCGGACCTGGACCAAATCTAAGGAGCTGGTGATGAAAGAACTTCAGGCATCACATTCCATCCATGGACCCCTGTGGACCTAGCTACAGGAGCTCCCACGATCCCCATAAACACTTGGACTTCCAGGGAGAGCCGCCTGGAGAACAAGCAGAGGCACAGCTTGAATCTGGGCAAAGCCCAGAAGGCTTCGCTGTGTTGTGCCATGGTAGCAAAACACAACCACAAACGCTGATTTCGGAAGACGCTTTGTCTCACACTGAGCGTGGGACCGAGGTGCATCTGAACCACACTCCCCCTGCCACCTCACTCCCACTACCACCCAGCACCTCCCAAGACTGCCCACCTGGCCAGTCTCACAGAAGGATGCCCACAGCACACCTCCACTGCATTGCACAGAGAAGAGTGCTGTGCGGGTCCATGTGCCAGCATGGGAGCTGGGTGCCCCCCTCTTTGCAAGACTGGACCGGGAAGGGCAGGGCCTGATAGCCAAGGCTTCTCCCCCATGGGGTCTCATGGCTGAGAATACCTGGAATGGCTCAGCAACCTAGATGCAGACAGCTTGGAACAAGTCTAGCCAGTTGGGCCTGCTGCCAGTGTGGATGCCAGAAGAGACGCACCAGGTCAGGAGAGCATGAGCTGGGCAGGCCTCATGGCCACTTGCAGGACTGAAAACCCCAGGCCACAGGTACCATAACAATTGTACACCACTGGTGCCACTGCATTGTCTAACTGCCCACAGACATACCCCACAACCCACTTGACTCCAGCAAGTAGAGGGGACCAGAGAGAGGTCACTGGGGAGTTGCGGATCCCTTGGTGTCATAACCCTCAGTGCAGTCCACTCAAGGTTGGGGGAGTGCAGCCCACCAAAGCCCCCACTGGAGGAAAAGAAACATGGCCGCAGCACTAATCACTGAAGGAGTCAAGATAAGAGCCTGGGAATGGACGTGGAGAGGGTGTCATCTCTTGCCTCTCCCCTCCCCTCCCCACTGCACTGTTGCAGATGAGGCAGGGGCACTTCCACTTGGGACCCAGTAAGCATGTGATGAAAGAGGCTGCTCCAGCCAGGCATGGGGGCTTATCCCTGCAATCCCAACGCTTTGGGAGGTAGAGGTGGGCAGATCACCTGAGGTCAGGAGTTCGACACCAGCCTGACCAACATGGAGAAACCCCATCTCTACTAAAAATACAAAATTAGCCAGGTGTGGTGGTGCATGCCTGTAATCCCAGCTACTCAGGAGGCTGAAGCAGGAGAATTGCTTGAACTCAGGAGGCGGAGGTTGCAGTGAGCCAAGATGGCGCCATTGCACTCCAGCCTGGGCAACAAGAGCGAAACTCGGTCTCAAACAAACGAGAAAACTAAAAATAGAGTTACCATTTAACCCAGCAATCCCACTACTAGATATATGTCCAAAGGAAAATAAATCATTCTACCAAAAAGACACCTGCATTTGTATGTTTATCACAGCACTATTCACAATAGTAAAGACATGAAACCAACCTAGGTACCCATCAGTGGTGTACTGAACAAAGAAAATGTGGTATATATACACCATGGAATACTACACAGCCATAAAGGAATGAAATCATAGACTTTGTAGCAACATGGATGCAGCTAGAAACCATTATTCTAAGCAAATTAATGCAGAAAAAGAAAACTAAGTATTGCACGTTTTCACTTATAACTCAGAGTTAAACAATGGGTACATACAGACATAAAGATGAGAACAAAAGACACTGGGGACGCCAAAAGAGGAGGAGGAAGGGAGCGGGGAAGGGTTGAAAAACTATCTATAGGATACTAGGTTCACTTTTGAGTGACAGGATCAATAAAAGCCCAAACCTCAGCACCACACAATATATCCATGTAACTAACCTGCACATGAAACTCCGAATCTAAAATAAAAAAACAAAATAAAATAAAGCAATGACTGGATTAAAACTTCTACCAAGAGATTGTTTATGTTGTCTACACTACTGCAGAGGAAAAATAGTGTGTGCTTTTGCTACAACTGATAAGTTCAAAATAATCAAGAGAAAGAAGAAATAGACAATGAATTGGGGAAGTAACTGTATCTGGAGCTACGTGCAATCAACTACATTAATTGGCCTTTATTGAGTATTTTATATGTGTCTGTGGATGGTATAAGTGTGTTATTTCATTTAAAATAGTACAAATATTTACAAAGAACATTTCACTTAAATTTCACAGTTGCTTAGAAAATGGTACTTGCAAGACTGACCTATATAAAGAAATAAGAGTCTCATCAAAAGAGATGGTAAATTGTAAATATGAAATATATCACAATGTTAAAATCCTCATAGTGCAAATCAATAAAGATAGCACCCTTTGGAGAGGAAAATATTTAGCTTTACAAATTTACTGTACATTTACATATTAATTCAATAAGGAATACATTTAAACCTTGCACTACCACAGAATTATTTTGTGGGAAAAAAAAAGATGTACTTTCTGACTATGTGTACATAAAAACCAAAAAGTTAACTTTTACTTTTTTCTTTATTGGCAACTTTTGATGCATTTTTCGGTTTTGGTTCCCAGAGGGCATTTTTTACAAATCTTGAAGCTGCACCACTGTCCAGCTTGCCTGCCTTTTTCTTGTCTGTCATTTCCTTGACTCTGTTCATATATACTCTGATTCTTTCCAATTCCTGCTTTACTGGATGTTCCTTAGGATTCACTCCTTGAGTTGCCAAATAAACCCAAAACATTGAATTTAATGTGTATGCAGAAACCAAATCCACTTTTGCTTGTTCAAGTGGGTCCAACTTCTGCAACAACTCATTTCTAGAAACAGACATCATGTTCTTCAGCATCTCATCCACAGCATCAATGGAATTCCCAAACGCTGACAAATATTCGTGAATTTCTACTGGATAGTCCTCATTAATTTCTTCAGCTGCCATTATGGCTGACTCACAACCTTCCACTCCAGTCCTCCTAGAAAGCAGTCGGGCAACGATGACGTCAACGATGTGCCGGATCTGGAACTGAGTCTTTTAAAATATTTCTCTACATTCCCAGAAATACATTTATTATAATTGCATCTTATGGCCCTTTTTTCAACAGAAGTAAAATTCCTGAAACATTAGAAAAGCACAAAATTTATTTTTTAAATGAAATATTCTAAGATGCTTGTCATTCTCTCAGGCTCAAAGCCTAAAGAGGTACACCAGTAAGACACGATTCATTATAACATCCAAGATCATGGGGAGATGTTTGCTCAGGTGCTCACATGATGTGCAGAAACAGAGGGAGACACAATTGAACTAAATAAATAAAGACGCAGGCTGCGCGCAGTAGCTCACGCCTGTGATCCCGAGACTTTAGGAGGCCAAGGCAGCAGATTGGTTGAACCTAGGAGTTCTATATATATATACACACTATATATAGTATATATATGTTACATATATAGTACACTATATATAGTATATACATGTAACATATATATTATGGGGTGTGTGTGTGTATATAAATAATGTAATCCCAGCTACTCTGGAGGCTGAGGTAGGAGAATTGCTGGAACCCAGGAGGTGGAGGTTGCAGTGTGCCAAAATTGTGCCACTGCACTCCAACCTGGGAGACAGAGCAAGACTCCATCTCAGAAAAATATATACATATTTTATATAAATATTTTAAATATAAATATATAAATATAGTATATAAGTATATGTATTTTAAATATAAACATAAATATATATTTATATAGAAATATATTTCTTCAGCTTTTATGTATTTAATTTTATGTATTTAATACATAAAATACATAAATTAAACATTAAAATATATATTATAAATAATATATATTTATATATAAATATATATAAATAATATGTACATATAGTATATAAATATTTTTATATATTTATATAT
>NC_045442.1:75958683-75978496 GCF_002776525.5 Piliocolobus tephrosceles | reverse complement strand
CCCCATCTCTACTAAAAATACCAAAAAAATAGCCTGGCGTGGTGGCGGGTGCCTGCAGTCCCAGCTACTCGGGAGGCTGAGGCAGCAGAATGGTGTGAACCCAGAAGGCGGAGCTTTCAATGAGCAGAGATTGTGCCACTGCACTCCAGCCTGGGCAACAGAGCAAGACTCCATCTCAAAAAACAAAAAAAGAATCAAAGGGAATGTCCCTCTTATATGCCAAATCACTACTTAAAGTTTATCTGTTGGGGCATGGTGTCTCATACCTATAATCCCAGCACTTTGGGAGGTAGAGGAGGGAGGATCCCTTGAGCCCAGGAGTTTGAGACCCGCCCTGACAACACAGCAAGACCCCATCCCTACAAAAAATAGAACAACTAGCTGGTGTGGTGGTGGGCACCTGTAGTCCCAGCCACTCGGGAGGCTGAAGTGAGACGACCACGTGAGGCTGAGAGTCAGGGCTGCAGTAATTATAGGCATGAGCCACTGAGACCGGCCTTTTTTTTTTTTTCATCATATAATACATCCATGTAATAAAGTTTATTTCTTACAGTGCTGGAGGCTGGGAAGTCCACAGTCCATGGGCTACAGCTGGTTGGCTTCTGGTAAGGGCCTCATCCTGCATCATAACATGGTGGACAGCATCACATGGAGAGAGGTTTGCAGGAGAGAGCCAACCAGGCTTTTATAACAGTACCAGTCTCGTGATAATTCACTCCCTATTATTCCTACTCACCCGTTAACTCACTCATTTAGGAATGGATTAATCCATTCATGATCCAATTATCTCTTAAAGGACCCACCTCTTAATACTGTTACTTTGCAGATTAGGTTTCAGCATGAATTTCAGAGAGGACAAAAAAATCACAGCACCATTTTTGTCAATTACACCTCGGTAAGAATTTCACAATTTTACTTAATCTTTTCAGAGAGTAATGATTTTGCAATTAGATTTTGATTATGGGATATAATGCACAAAGAAATAAACTTTTGTAGAAACCATAATTGTTTCTTTTTCTTCCCCCTATGAGTCTAGGTATTTATAAAACTCAACTTGACTTTTTAAAAAATTATAGAATGGACTTGCAAATAGGCAGATATTCCTCCATGAGACTCAGCCTCTTCTATTCTTTTTTTTTTTTTTTTGAGACTGAGTCTTGCTCTGTTGCCCAGGCTGAAGTGTAGTGGCATGACCTCGGCTCACTGCAACCTCCACTTCCCAGGTTCAAGCGATCCTCCTGCCTCAGCCTCCCAAGTAGCTGGGATTACAGGCACAGGCCACCACGTCCAGCTAATTTTTTTGGTATTTTTAGTAGAGATGGGGTTTCACTATGTTGGTCAGGCTGGTCGCAAACTCCTGACCTCAAATGATCCGCCCACTCGGCCTCCCAAAGTGGCTTCTCCTATTCTTGAGGAAATCAACACATCTGCAGCTGACATTTCAACTATTGTGATGGGTTACCAAGGGCATGAAGTGACAGAAGAGCTAAGATCCAGATGGAACACTGTAAGCTGATAGAAACACCAGTGAAATTTCCTATAGGAATTTCTTTTGGCCACATCATATCTGAGCTAAGAACTATAACCCACTTTTCAAGAAAGTGAATATTTTATTCACCTGAAAGCTCTGCATAGCTGGACTCTACCTGGACAGGGGAGGCTGCAGAGGGGCAGGCTAGTTCCTTTAAGGAGACATCATGAGATGACCAGGGACTATCCAAACTATCTAAATCCCCACAGCAGGCTCCCCATTGCACCTGGACTGCCACCTGCCACCCTCCTATTTCTCTCCAACCTTGGTTTGCAGCCGGAGCTGGTTGGAGAGTGGAGGGACTACACTGTGAGCCCTCAATACTCTGTGTGGGGTACAAAGTCCTTTGTTTGAGACCAAACACAAATTATCCACTCCTGCTAGCAAGAGACCATGAGGTCTGTGAAAGAAAAAGAAAAAGCCTTTTTTTTTTTTTTTTCCTTTTTTTGAGACCAGGTCTCACACTGTCCCCTAGGCTGGAGTGCAGCAGCACGTTCTTGGTTCACTGCAAACTCTGCTCCTGAGCTCAAGCAATTCTCCAGCCTCAGCCTCCTGAGCAGCTGAGATGATAGGCATGGACCACCGAACCAGGCTGATTTTTATATTTTTTGTAGAAATGGGGTTTTGCCATGTTGTCCAGACTGGTCTCGAATTACCTAGCTCAAGTGATCTGCTCGCCTTAGCCTTCCAAAGTGCTGGGATTACAGGAATGACCCACTGTGCCCGGCCTAAAGGCTTTATTGTCTATAAAAATAAATAAATAAATAATCTATGGATCGGGGAGACACAGGCTCCAGTGTAAGACAAAGATTGAGCTCCATATGACAAAAAGAGGTCCTGGCTTAATTAGGGAAAGGTCCTGCCCTAGACCTCAATATGGTCTGTACATGCAAATGAAAGATTGAAACTGGTTCAGACCCAACTGGTTGAAAATAACTGCGTTTCAGTTGGGTAGTTTCTAAGCCCAAAGCCAGTGGTCTCTGTAGGGTGCCCCTTTCAGGCAGCTGGCAGATTTCCAGCCATGTGTCTCGGCTCTGGTTTCAGGAGCCATCTTAGCTCAGAGGTGCAAACATTATGTTTGTCTGGAGCTGCCCTCTCATGGAAAGAGGAATGCATGACTGCTCTTCCCTCACCCCACCATGGCCACTTAGCTCCCATCATCTTAATCTGTGTGTCTCTTTCAGCCACAAGAGGTGCATCTCCTCTGGAGAGCTTGGGGTCGTCTTTAGAGCTTCATTTCATACTCCCTACTTGCACAAAGTCCCAGTTGCCCCTGCCAGGGAATGAGGCCCAACATTCCCACCAGAACCAGGCTCAGACCTTTCTCTCCAGAGCTAAAATACAGTCTCAAGTAATGACAAGCCAATCCCAATTCTGACTCTAGGCACTAACTCCCCATTATTGGCTCCAAAGACAGTGCCACCTTCTGAAACCACCTTTGCAAAATTATAACAGTAATTTTAGTCTGACATAATTGACTTCATCTTGTTTCTGTCCTCCAAGCTATCCCCGGTCATTCCTGGACATAGACGAAGCTGCTGACTTTGGGAGAAATGTAGTTTATGGTTTTTTTTATTTGATTATTTTATTATTATTATTATTGAGATGGAGTTTCGCTCTGTCGCCCAGACTGGAGTGCAGTGCACTTGGCTCACTGCAACCTCCACCTCCCAGGTTCAAGCAATTCTCCTGCCTCAGCCTCCCGCGTAGCTGGGACTATAGGCACGTGCCACCACGTCTGGCTAATTTTTGTATTTTTAGTAGAGACAGGGATTCACCATATTGGCCAGGCTGGTCTTGAACTCCTGACTTCGTGAACCACCCACCTCGACCTTCGAAAGTGCTGGGATTACAGGCTTAAGCCACTGCACCCGGCCCTATAGTTGTTAAAATTGGCCTTTCGTCCAGGCACAGTGGCTCACACCTGTAATCCCAGCACTTTGGGAGGCCGAGGCAGGCAGATCACCTGAGGTCAGGAGTTCCAGACCAGCCTGAGCAACATGGAGAAACCCCATCTCTTCTAAAAGTACAAAATCAGCCGGGCATGGTGGTGCATGCCTGTAACCCCAGCTACTCGGGAGGCTGAGGCAGGAGAATTGCTTGAACCCGGGAGATGGAGGGTTGCAGTGAGCCAAGACTGCACCACTGTAATCCAGCCTGGGCAACAAGAGTGAAACTCCATCTCAAAAAAAAAAAAAAAAAAAAAATTGGCTTTTTGAGATGTTTTTTCAAGCTTTTGCATTTCTGACAATTGAATGGGCCTACCTGGACCTGTAACACATCCAGTCCTGTGGCCCCTACCCAGAAGCAGACTCAGCCCAGGAGGACCATTTTCCACACCCCTATGATTTCATCCCTAATCAGCAGCACCCATACCCTAGCCCCCTGCCCACCAATCTTTGAAAAACCCCTAACCTTTGACCCTTTGGAGAGATTGATTTGAGTGATAGCCTTATCTCCTGTGTGGGGTGGCCAGGTTCACAAAATTCAACTCTTTACCGCAATGCTGTGATCTCAGTGAATTGATTTTGTCTGAGCCTTGGGCAGGAAGACCCCATGGGGTAATTACACTTCTTTCTCCTAAGGCTTCCTCCATGTGCCTGACAACTATAGGGTCCAGTTCTATGTCTGGACGTGATGTAGAACTATGATCCAGTCCTGGACACTTCTGGTCCCCAGTTCTCAGGTCCCTGGGATCCTTCCCCTTGGGCATAGATGTCTTTGCAGAGAGTCTCCAAAACCCCTAGACTCCATCCCCTCAATCACACTCTGGCTGCCAAACCTCCTCCAGTTTTGTTTGGATGCTTCTTGTTGCAGGTTGAGGCGGAGAGAGGAGAGGAGTGAGTTTCACAGCCTCCAGGGCTTCCCGGGAGCATGCAGGTATCACTTGACAGAGCCCTACCAAGATGGGGCAAGATCTACTGCTCAAGACTGAGCCACAAGCCTCCTCTGGGTGCCCCTACCTGGGACCCCACCCCAGCAGAAGCCCTGCTGTCAGCACCATTGTTTGGCCCGCAGAGTGACTGCCCATGAAGAAATTTTATGACCTCCATACTACCTGAGCATCAATTTCAAACACTGATTCTTTGAAAAGAGAAACCTGTGGCAATCTAACAAAGAACAAAGCAAAAGGTGCAAATAAAAACATTAAAATAGTACATTACTACATGTACTCTAGGAATGAGCATTATGAGGATATTTCAAATGGCTTTATGGCAGTAAATCTGAAAATCTTGATGAAATAGGCATATTCTTGTTAAAATTTAACTTCCCAAAACGACTCGTGCAAAAATAAACTATTGTGATTTATAATCATTTAAACTATGGAATCAGTACTCAAAAATCTTCCCATCAAGAAAATGTCAGACCAGCCTGGAAAATTCAACCAAATGTTTAATAAAGGAATAAATGTCATTTTCCACAAGATTTTAAAAATTAGCATTCTCTGAAGTATAGTGTATAGACAGGGCATATAAAGAGAGGGGACCATAACTGATTCATACTAAAGCTAACATGGGGCCGGGCGTGGGGGTTCATGCCTCTAATCCCAGCAGTTTGGGAGGCCAAGGCAGGTGGATCACCTGAGGCCAGGAGTTCAAGATCAGCCTGGCCAACATGGTAAAACCCCATCTCTGCTAAAAATACAAAAGTTAGCCAGGCCTGGTGGCAGGAGCCTGTAATCCCAGCTACTTGGGAGGCTGAGGCATGAGAATCGCTTGAATACAGGAGCCGGAGGTTGCAGTTGAGCCAAGATTGCACCACTGCACTCCAGCCTGGGCAATTTGAGCCAAGATTGCACCACTGCACTCCAGCCTGGGCAACAGAGCAAGACTCCATCTCAAAATAAATAAAAAAATAAGTAAAATAAAGCTAACATGGCCCAAACCCCTAAAGACAGTATGTGTAAAATCTCATTCAGAAACACAGATATAAAAATTTTAATCAAAATATGAGTAACCCTAACCCAGCAACACATGAGAAGGATATATCACGTTATAGTGAGTTTTTCCAAGAATTTTTTCATGTCATGTGATTTCAGTGGATTTTTCTTATATCCTTTTTTTGAGATGGAGTCTTGTGTTCTTAGGTTCACGCCATTCTCCTGCCTCAACCGCCCGAGTAGCTGGGACTACAGGTGCCCACCACCATGCCCAGCTAATTTTTGTATTATTTTTAGTAGAGATGAGGTTTTACCATGTTGGCCAGGCTGGTCTCAAACTCCTGACCTCAAGTGATTCACCCCCCTTGGCCTCTCAAAATGCTGGGAATACAGGAGTGAGCCACTAGGCCTGGCCTTATATTCTTTAATAGAAAAAAATCCACTAAAATCACATGACAGGAAAAAGGTCATGATTCTAGCAATCACTGAAAAAAGCACTTAACTCAAAACCTATACAATGGGGAGATATAAAGCTGCACTAGGAACCAAAGGGGCTCTTCTGGCAGAAATTTATTAATATAAGCTAAAGATCATGTCAAATTTAGGAAATTTAGACAATGACGCCATCTCTCATCGTTCTGATTCCATATAGAGTGTTACTGGCAGTTTTCAGCTAATGCAGTAAAGTAAAAAAGATGAAGGAATAGGATCATATAGAAATAATGCCATCTTTGGTAGCTGAGGTAATTAGGTATATATGAAATCTGATGAATCAACGTTCTAGAATTTTTATTCACATTTACAAGGTATGTTTCATAACATTAAAGAAAAAAAAATTTTTTCTTCCTTATCCAAATGTAACTCTTAGTAATTTAGTGAATGTAAACCCTGTTCATGTTTTTCTATTTTTTTCCATATGTGAATGGATGTATATATGGAAGAATAATCATTACTTGCTGCTTTATCCTTTATTTTCATGATTATTATATTATCAAACTATTCAATAACTTGATTTTTTATAAACAGTATGTCCCAGAACACTCACACAATTACACAGCTCTAGGCTTTTCTTTTTTTTTAAGCTGCCTGTCTCCCTGCATACCACGAACACAGTGCATAGGGGAGATCCTTGCATGCTGGCTTTCCCCCATCTCAGGCTTGTCCCTTTCAGAATACTGAGGAGGAGACGCAGAAGGATGAGGAAATAACGCTGATCTACATCGAGAAGGGCCATTTTCTGTGTCACCTGGATACTCCAAATCACAGCTTAGTTTCCTTTTAATTCATAAGGCTACAGAATTATTTGAGCCATCGTGTTAATTGGGAATCCCCTGTGTCTCCACGGAAAAGTGGCCAGTTCCACCCAGTAGAACTTCCTGGGTACAAGAAGTTCTGCTCAGGGTCATCTTTGGGAGATTCCACCTGGTTTCCCTGGATTCTTGTAAATGGGTGGCCTTCGACAAAGGAATCATGCAGTTTCCCGGCAGCGAACATTCTGTGTCTCTCTCTAGGTCATAGTCTGGCTCTTTTATTTTGAAACCAGTTCTAAAGAGAAAGAACAGTTTGTTAATTCAATCTGTTTGTTAAGTTATATTGTACAATGCATTTCCACAATGTAGGAGAATTTTACAGTTAAGCATAGTCTCAGGATGATCACTGGCTTGTTTCCTGACTTGAATAAGACACAAATAATGAAGGCAATCCTTTGTGGGGCCGCACATTATGGAGGTTATAAATTGTGCACAATCCCAAAATCTCAACTGCCCCATAGTTGCAGTGGCCCTTTTGTACATGCAAACCCGGACCTTTCAAAATCTCCCAGCAACCTGTTTGCAATCCTCCGCATTTGGAAAGAACAGACTTCCAGCCTTTCCCTAACTTACTTATTTTACTCAAGCTGACCTACCAGGATAAACTTATGATTCAATACCCTCTAAATTATACTCTTAAATTCACTGTATTCAAATGCTATGCATAGAACAAGCAAGAGTTGGCCAGGCACAGTGGCTCATGCCTGTAATCCCCGCTCTTTGGGAGGCCGAGGCGGGCGGATCACAAGATCAGGAGTTCAAGACCATCCTGGCCAACATGGTAAAACCCCGTCTCCACTAAAAAAATACAAAAATTAGCTGGGCAGAGTGGCATGTGCCTGTAATCCCAGCTACTCGGGAGGCTGAGGCAGGAGAATTGCTTGAACCCAGGAAGCAGAGGTTGCAGTGAGCTGAGACTGTGCCACTGCACTCTGGCATGGGTGGCAGAGCAAGACTCTGTCTCAAAAAAAAAAAAAAAGAACAAGCAAGAGTTTGTAATAACCTGGACAAGGCATTTTATGTGTGACTCTAAGCATTCCATTTGACACCTCTAGTCTTCATTTTTTCCCCTCCCTCATAAAGAGAGGATAATTACACATGCCAATCCTAATCCCTAGGGGTTTGGGGAAGGGAGAAATGATCAACATTGTTTTAGACCCTCCATCCTAATAAGCTCTGGTTGTGGTAGGGCACCTAGAGCCCTACCATACAGGTAAGGATGCATGGGGGCCTTTTAATATTTGATCCCTCCTGGAACCCCTCTGTCTGCAAGTTCAGAATTGCTTTAGGTTAATAGCACTTAAAGTTAGAAAGATCTCTGATCCAAACCTATAATGACTGCTTAAAACAAAGTTGTGTGCCAGGCATGGTGGCTCATGCCTGTAATCCCAGCACTTTGGGAGGCTGAGGAGGGCAGATCACCTGAGGTCAGGAGTTTGAGACCAGCCTGGCCAACATGGGGAAACCCCATCTCTACTAAAAATACAAAAATTAGCTGGGCATCATGGTGCATGCCTGTAATCTCATCTACTCAGGAGGTGGGGGAGGAGAATCCCTTGAACCCGGGAGGCAGAAGCTGCAGTGAGCTGAGATTGTGCTGCTGCACTCCAGCCTGGGCAACAGAGTGAGACTCTATCTCAAAATAAATAAATAATAAATAAATAAAATTGCGACCATGCACAATAAACCTGGCACCTCCAAACATACTCATTTTCTTCTCACAACACCATCACAACATAATTATACATATTTTACAGAAAGATAAGGTGCAAGTCAACTTGTGCCTCTAGAAGTCAGACATCATACAGCCATTAGGAGGTAGATCTCATGAGGACCCAACCAAAAGACGAGAGCTCACTGTCTCATGACAGAGCCTCCTGTGGCCCTCCCCTCAACCAGGCTTGCTTCCTGATTACATCATAGGCACTTTCTTTAAGCACATGCAGGTCAGTTCAATTCAGTGTAATTTGACTAGCCATTATCTATGAACTGCCTTTTAGGAATCTATCCCTCTGACAAGTAGGAAGCATAAAAAATAATTAAAAAGCAGTTTTGACCATGAGCAACCCAATTGTCACAAAGTTGGAAATGTAAATAAATGAACAGTACAAGAATGTTTACTTAAATGTTTGACCAAGTCCAGGAGAAATGTCTTATGCTGTAATCCCAGCACTTTGGGAGGCTGAGGCGGGAGGATTCCTGGAAACCAGGAGTTTGAACCCAGGCTAGGCCATATGGCAAAACCCCATTTCTACATTAAAAAAAAAAAAAAAAAAAATTAGCCAGGCATCATGGCCTGTGGCCCCAACCACTCAGGAGGCTGAGGTGGGATCACTTAAGCCTGGGAAGTCGATGCTGCAATGAGCCATGATTGCACCACTGCACTCCAGCCTGGGCAAGAGTGAGACCCTGTCTCTTAAAAAAAAAAAAAAAAAAAAAAAATTGACCAGTCCTTCCATTTCTATCCTGGTTATTTATTTGGATTTTCTACTTATTTGCAGGAAAGCATTGGTTTGTATTTCCCTTGAAATATTTTCAGTTCATGGAACAGAGTGAGATGGAGTCTCACTCTGTTTACACTCTGATTACGTCATAGGCACTTTCTTTAAGCACATGCAGGTCAGTTCAATTCAGTGTAATTTGACTAGCCATTATCTATGAACTGCCTTTTAGGAATCTATCCCTCTGACAAGTAGGAAGCATAAAAAATAAGAGTGAGATGGAGTCTCACTCTGTCACCCAGGCTGAAGTATAGTGGCACCATCTCAGCTCACTGCAACCTCTGCCTCCCAGGTTCAAGCAATTCTCCTGCCTCCACCTCCTGAATAACTGGGATTACAGGTGTCTGCCACCACTTCCAGCTATTTTTGTATTTTTGTAGAGATGGAGTTTTGCCATGTTGGCCAGGCTGGTCTCAAACTCCTAACCTCAGGTGATCCACTTGGCCTCCCAAAGTGCTGGGATTACAGGCGTGAGCCACCATGCCTGGCCTACTTCACAAAATTTTTATAAAAATTTCATTACGCAATATTTGCCTATACTTTTATTTTATTCTCCAAAGCCGCTTATATTCTTTGTTTTCACTAACACAATTTTGTCCATCTGTCAAGCAACTAATATATTCAATAGTCAATGGATAATCACAGAAGAGAAATATGAAAGTCTCCTTAAATGTGTATATATAATCTGTCAGGGGATTAGAGAAAAGATTGTGTGTGTAAATAATATAAATTCAAATACAGTAAGATGTTGCGCTTTAACAATTTACAACAATCATATCAGAAAATCCCCAAACAAAATACTGGTTCATGCAATACATGTTTATAAAGCAACTGCTGATGCTGTGGGGTTCTATGCCAAGTCCCGCGACACTATCAAGCCAATTTATTCCTCCTGCACTTCAGACTTGCATGCCGAACTTTTTACTTACTCTTTGAAGTAAGTAAACCTCTTGGAGATTTAATTGGCACACCAAACTTAACATGTCCAAAGTAAAACTCCAAATGTCTGACACAAAACTGCTCTTCTCCCAAGCTCCCCTGTTAGTTAAAGGCATCTCCAATCTTCCATTTCCTCAAGCTAAAACTTTGGAGCTATCCTTACCTCTGGCCTGCTCACTGCATCCCCAAAAGCTCAGCAAACTATAAGCAGCTCCACCTTCAAAAATTAAAGGTCTTCCCAGTTCTCTAATTCCACAGCCAGCACTCTTGTCAAAACCATCACTATCTCTATCCTGGAGAATTACAATAATAGCTTTTTCTTTTTTTTGAAAGAGTATCGCTCTGTTGTCCAGGCTGGAGTGCAGTGGCCTGATGTTGGCTCACTGCAACCTCCACCTCCTGAGTTCAAGAAATTCTACCTCGGCCTCCCAAGTAGCTGGGATTACAGGCACGTACAATCACACCCAGCTAAATTTTATATTTTTGGTAGAGACAGGGTTTCATCATGTTGGCCAGGCTGGTCTGGAACTCCTGACCTCAGGTGATCCACTCACTGTGGCCTCCCAAGGTGCTGGGATTATAGGTGTGAGCCACCACAGCCAGCCTACAATAGCTTCTTAACTGGACACTGCTCCCAAATTTGCCTCACAATAGTCTATTTTTCCATAAAATGCATACATAATATATTCACACCTACACTGAGATGAAAAACAACCAAAAAAAAAAAAATCTCACTCTGTGGCCCAGGCTGGAGTGCAGTGGTGCCATGGCCCACTGCAACCTCTGCCTCCGAGGTTCAAGGGATTCTCCTGCCTCTGCCCATGCCTGGCTAATTTTTGTATTTTTGGTAGAGACGGGGTTTTGCCATGTTGGCCAGGCTGGTCTTGAATTCCTGGCCTCAAGTGATCTGCCCGCCTCAGCCTCCCAATGTGCTGGGATTACAGGCGTGAGCCACTGCACCCTGCCTAAAAAATCACTTTGTGCTACATGATAAAATGCTATTAAACTTTTTCATGCTTCTTTACATTTTCCATATTATCTATAAAAAGATACACTCATGCAAAGCTTTTAATATTTTACTTACATCAATTACAAACACGGGACAAGAGATTGTCCAGCCAGTTTTTCCCTGGTTGTAAAATTAGGATAAGGATTCTGTGCAAATGACTGCTGAAATACACTCAGCTTATCCTTGGTAAATTTATGCCATGGTTTTACACTTCCTCTTCCCCGTCTTCTTGTTCTTACTTCATTATGACTGTCAATGGGAGATCCTGAAAAATGTACAAACAGAAAGAGAAAAGCATTGGAGAATACTAGTAGTATCCAGAGTGGGGGAAAAAAGTCAGTCATTGGCTATTTCATAAAATGTTTTAAAAGTGGAGCCCAATCTCATACCCATACATAACAATAAAATTACTAATGAGATTAGCCAAGTGTAGTGACTCAAGCCTGTAATCCCCTTGACTCAGGAGGCTGAGATAGGAGGATTGTTTGAGGCCAGGAGTTCAAGATCAGCTTAGGCAAGACAGCAAGACCCCATCTCTAAAAAATAAAAACTTAGCCAGGCATTGTGGTGCATGCCTGCAATCCCAGCTACTTGGTAGGCTAAGAGGCGAAAGGATTGTTTGAGCCCAGAAGCTCAAGACTGCAGTGAGTCATGATTGTGCCACTGCACTCCAGCCTGGGCATCAGAGCAAGGCCCTGTCAAAAAAAAAAAAAAAAATAGGTAAAATAAAAAATTTTAAAAGTTAGCTGGGCATGGTGGCACATGCCTGTTAACCTAGCTGCTTGGGAGGCTGAGGTGGGAGGATCATTTGAGCAAGCCCAGGAGGTCAAGGCTGCAGTGAGCCATGATCACACCACTGCACTCCAGCCTGGATGACAGAGTGAGACCCTGTCTCAAAAAAAAAAAAATTTTTTTTAATTAAGATACAAAGTTATCCTGTGTTCCTGGATTAGAAGAACTAATATTGTTAAGATGTCTATACTACCCAAAGTGATCTATAGCTTTAATGCAATTCCTATTTTTAAAATCCCAAAGATATGTTTTGCAGAATAGAAAATTTAATCCTAAAAGGTATATGGAATCTCAAGGCATCCTAAATAGACAAAACAATCTTTAAAAAGGAGAACAGAGTTGAAGGTCTCACACCTCCTGATTCCAAAGCTTACTACAAAGCTACAATGAAGCAATGTGGTACCAGTGGAAGTACAAGTGTGTATATATATTCTGTAGATATTTTTTTGAGGTTACCATTGCAATTACCGTTTGGTACTAGCACAAAGGCAAGCATGTAGAACAGTGGGATAGACTAGAGAGCTCAGAAATAAATCCTCACAAACATGGTCAAATGATTCACAAGGGTGTCAAGACCATTCACTGGGGAAAGGATATTCTTTTCAACAAACAGTGCTGGGGAAACTGGGTATCTATCTACATGCAATATAATCAGGTTGTACCCTAACCTTACACTATACACAAAAGTTAACTCGAAATGGCTCAAAGACCTAAATGCAAGAGCTAAAAGTATAAAATTCTTTTTTTTTTTTTTGAGACGGAGTCTCGCTCTGCTGCCCAGGCTGGAGTGCAGTGGCCGGATCTCAGCTCACTGCAAGCTCCGCCTCCCAGGTTCACGCCATTCTCCTGCCTCAGCCTCCCGAGTAGCTGGGACTACAGGCGCCCGCCATGTCGCCCGGCTAGTTTTTTGTATTTTTAGTAGAGACGGGGTTTCACCATGTTAGCCAGGATGGTCTCGATCTCCTGACCTCGTGATCCGCCCATCTCGGCCTCCCAAAGTGCTGGGATTACAGGCTTGAGCCACCGCGCCTGGCCAAAAGTATAAAATTCTAAAAGAAAGCAGAAGGGAAAAGCAACCTGACTTTGGATTTGGCATGAGTTCTTGGATATGACACCAAAAACGCAGACAAGAGAATAGGACTGCACCAAAATTGAAAACTTCTGTGCAAAGGATGCAATGAGCAGAGTGAAAAGGCAGTCTGTGGAATGGAAGTAAATATTTGCACATCATGTCTCACAAGGGGTTAATATAAAGACATATCAAGAAACTACAATCCAACAACAAACAAAAAAACCTGATTTTAGAATGGGCAAAGGACTCGAACAGATATTCCTCCAAAGAAGGTATATGAATGGCCATTAAGCACATAAAAAATGTCCGTCATCACTAATCATTAGGGAAATGAAAAAAAAAAATCAAATCCACAGTGATACATCATCTCACCCCATTAGGATAGGATGGCTCATGTCAAAAAAAAAAAAAAGAGAGAGAGAGAGAAAACACACACACACACAAAACCAATAAGTGTTCTCAAGGATGTAAAGAAATTGGAGTCCCTGAACACTGGAAATGTAAAATGGTGTGGCCATATAAGGCACAGTGGCTCATGCTTGCATTGTAATCCCAGCACTTTGGGAGGCGGAGGTGGGCAGATCACCTGAGGTCAGGAGTTCAGGACCAGCCCGGCCAACATGGCAAAACCCTGTCTCTACTAAAAATGTAAAAGTAGACAGGCATGGTGGTGTACACCAGTAATCGCAGCTACTCAGGAGGCTGAGGCAAGAGAATCATTTGAACCTGGGAGGCAGAGGTTGCAGTGAGCCGAGATCACGCCACTGCATTCCAACCTGGGTGACAGAGACTCTGTCTAAAAAAAAAAAAAAAGAAAAACAGTCTGATGGTTTCTCAAACAATTAAATGTTATTATATGATTCAGCAATTCTACTTTTGGGTAAATACCCACAATAATTGAAAGCATGGATTTGAACAGCAATTTATACACCTGTGTTCGTAGCAGCATATTGTTTCCAATAGCCATGACTCAATATAAAACGTTCCCAACATTTCTCAAAAGCAAATGTGCACATCTAACACTCGTAAAAAACGTGAGTTTCTTAAAGTAAAAACTCAGTACCTATAGTAAAAACAGCAACCAAACCAACATGCTTTTTATGGCCATAGCCTCACAGTGAGGAGCAGGGCCTCTGGAGCCTGCCTACCTGTATTGTTTGTTTGTTTGTTTGTTTGTTTGTTTGAGATGGTGTCTCCCTCTGTCCTCCGGGCTGGAGTGCAGTGGCAGGATCTTGGCTCACTGCAAGCTCTGCCTCCCCGGGTTCACTTCATTCTCCTGCCTCAGCCTCCCGAGTAGCTGGGACTACAGGCGCCCGCCACCATGCCCAGCTAATGTTTTTCTTTGTATTTTTTAAGTAGAGACAAGCTTTCACCGTGTTAGCCAGGATGGTCTTGATCTCCTGACCTCGTGATTCACCCGCCTCGGCCTCCCAAAGTGCTGGGATTACAAGCGTGACCCACCGTGCCCGGCCCTCTACCTATGTTTAAATCCTGGCTCTGAGACTGACAGGCCAGTGTAGCACTGACTGTCACTGCCCTCCTGGGCCACTCCCCTTGTCTGTGGCTGCTCTCCAGGCCCTGGGATGGAGGCCATTCCTATGGCCTCTTCTTGGAGGACTTCATGTTCTAAAGGCATCACAGCTGAACCATGATTGCTTCCAGGGCTCTTTGATGCAGATTGACCCTGTAACATAGTGATGGGCCCAGTGGACTTCAGGGCCCACTGTATATAGTTGGGGCAGCTTTGACTTAGGTTATTACTCATAAAACACAACATATTAAGGAACAAGGCACCACTAGAACTAACCGGAGCCTTCTCTCAACTAGGGTTCATCTAGAAAAATAAATCCAGAATCCTCATACTTTGCAAGTGCACCTTCCCAGAGAACAGGAGTGTCACTTTTCCATATCTCAGGTTTGAAAAGCTCCAAATTATTTCTGAATTTCATGGAATATCAAATCTGTGAACTAAAGGGGAAACAATGCCCAGGGCCATTTCTACAATTCTTCCAGTATAGCTCTTTTGCTTTGAGGACGTTTTTGTCTTCAGTATTTAAACTGTTAACGTTTAACCATACAGGAAAGTAGAGGGAAGCGTATAATTAGCCTGATGATCTTATCACTGAAATGTAATATATAGCAATACATGGCCAATTCTATCCCCTTGACACCTCACCCTCATTATTTTGAAGTGAATCTCAGATATGTCATTCACCCAAAAATACGCGTCCATATGTATCTCTAAAATATAAAGTATCTTTTAATGCCATCATGGGTTAAGATTTAAATACCTGAGCCTCTAGCAAAGTCCTATCCCCAATTCTACCTCACAGCAACCACACACAATTACTCTGATGACAGGAGCTGTTCCCAGTCTATAAGCTTGCACTTTTAAAAGATGAAAGGCCAAGCACGGTAGCTCATGCTTGTAATCCCAGCACTTTGCAAGTCCAAGGTGAGCAGATTGCTTTGAGTTCAAGAGTCTGAGACCAGCCTGGGCAACACAGCAAAACCCTGTCTCTACAAAAAATACAAAAATTAGCCAGGTGTGGTGGCGCACGCCTGTGGTCCCAGCTACTTGGGAGGTTGAGGCTGGAGAATATAGCTTTGAGTCCAGGAGACAGAGGTTGCAGTGAGCCAAGATTCCCCAACTCCAGTCTGGGCAACAGAGTAAGATCCTGTCTCAAAAAAAAAAAAAAAAAAGTCCAAACATCTATTAATACAAAACACGAATACATCAGCTAAGGAACCTCTTGCAAAAGAAACACGCTTTGGTCTCCACCAAAGAAAACTCCCCATTGGAAGTTAAGCTGAATCTCTAGTCCAGGTTCTGAAAGATAGAGTGATTAACTCTGCAGCAGCAATCATCGAACACAATCCTGAGACGCCCTCCCTACACACACCCTAGACACAGCCCTGCCCCAGACACAGTCCCACCCTAGGCACAGCCCCGCCCTAGGCACACCTCTTGATGGCTTTACCTAACTTTTCAAATCCCTTTCACGCCATGAGCGCCCAGTGAAAACAATTTGCTTATTTAATCCCTACAACACCCTTATAAAGTGCATACTGTCAGATCTCTGAGCCCAAGCCAAGCCATCACATCCCTGTGACTTGCACGTTTACACCCAGATGGCCTGAAGTAACTGAAGAATCACAAAAGAAGTGAAAATGCACCACCCTGCCTTAACTGATGATATTCCACCACAAAAGAAGTGAAAATGGCCGGTCCTTGCCTTAAGTGATGACATTACCTAGTGAAAGTCCTTTTCCTGGCTCATCCTGGCTCAAAAAGCTCCCCCACTGAGCACCTTGTGACCCCCACTCCTGCCCGCCAGAGAACAACCCCCCTTTGACTGTAATTTTCCTTTACCTACCCAAATCCTATAAAATGGCCCCACCCTTATCTCCCTTCGCTGACTCTCTTTTCGGACTCAGCCTCCCTGCACCCAGGTGATTAAAAAGCTTTATTGCTCACACAAAGCCTGTTTGGTGGTCTCTTCACACGGACACGCATGACACATACTATTTTAATCCTACTTAGAGTTGACGACCGCAGGGGCAGAAAGATTTAGACCACAGAGTGAGCCTCTGACCCAGGCAGTCTGACCTTGAACCTCGTGCCTGTGGCCATCACTTTCACGTTTATAGACTGCACGTTCTGTGAGGATGGAAGCCTTGTCAGGCTCACAGAAGATCCACATCACCTGATATATCGTTGCTTACAGAATACTGAGATTATAGGCAGGAGTGACCACAGATTAACACTGAATAAGGACATTAAAAGATATAAAACTAATGTTTTATGAACATTAGACCATTTGCTAATTCATTCTATTCTAAAAACCACCCTATGAGATAGCCAAAACCTCCATGTTACAGACAAGGAAACTGTGGGTTTTTCTGGTTTTTTTCGCAACTCTAGGACATTGTACTTTCCCAAATGTGTGAGGTAAGGTAATAACACTTGAAAGGTTTTTTGTCCTCCAGGTTTGGAAAATGCAGTTCATGCTCGACAACTGTTTTATATTAATCCCTCTTAATTCAGAGCGATACATATATTCTTCGTTCTACTTAAACGAATTGCTACAATTTATGAGGACTCATTATATGGCCACCCCAAAGAACAGATTTTTCAGACATTATCTTACCTAAATCTTACAGTGCCTTACGGGGATATATATTATTACACAGATGACTACTGAAGCACAGAGCGATTAGCTAATTTACCTGAGGTCAAACTAAGAAGAGGAAAATAACCAGCAGGAATTAAAGCAGGTGAAAATAAAGTTTCAATTGGGCAAGGTCATGGCTGACTTGCAGGAAGGAAAGAGCCCCAAATGATTTCAGTCTCTCAGTTCATTCCAGGGTGGATCGTGCCTCTGCAATGAAAAATAAGAAAAAGCAAGAGGAACAACTCATGGTTTTCTTCATTTCCGTGGTTAACATAATCTCCTTTCATCCTGGGACTTCAGCAGGTCCTTTTGAGCAGTGCCAGATGCTTTGGGGTAGTTGAAGGAATATTTCGGTAGCTGGAAGTCTTGGAGAATATCAACAACTGAGAGAGCAGAGCAAACCAAAATTAGATTGGGCCTATGCTGATTTCTTTGGCTTTTTTGTCTTCCTAGTAATTCGTGCCCGCTTTGTGGCTGTTGATTTGTTGTTGTTTATTTTTTGAGACCGAGTCTCGTTCTGTCACCCAGGCTGGAGTGCAGTGGAGACATCTCAGCAAACTGCTACCTCCGCCTCCCAGGCTCAAGCGATTCTCCTGCTTCAGCCTCCTGAGTCGCTGGGATTACAGGCACGCGCTACCCCACCCGGCTAATTTTTGTATTTTTTTTTAAAGACCGGGTTTCGCCACTTTGCCGAGATTGGTCTCAAACTCCTGAGCTCAGGTGATTCGCCCGCCTTGGCTTCCCAAGCGCTGGGATTACAGGCCTGAGCCACCAAGCCCGGCCCATGCTTAATTTTACTCTCAGTACCTTGAAATCACACTAGGTGGCGACCTTCCCCGTCCCCGCACTCATCAAGCTGCTTCCGAAAAACATTTTTACAAGGGACCGTCACTTTCTTGCTTTTCATTCTTTTCTCAACTCCAGTCTCTCTGTTCTCACTGCATTGTTTAGACATCACTGGTAAAAGTTAACAAGTCAACTCCTAAATTGCCCGATCTTACGGTTAATCTTCCTCCCTACCTCATCGAACATTGTTGGCCAATCTTTGTTTTCCTTGAAAACTCCCCTACTTCAGATATTTGTTTTTTCTTTTGAGACGGGGTCTTGCTGTGTTGTCCAGGCTGGAGTGCAATGGCGTCATCTCGGCTCACTGCAACCTCCTCCTTCCGAGTTCAAGGGATTCTCCTACCTCAGCCTCCCGAGTAGCTGGGATTACAGGCACCTGTCACCACACCCAACTAATTTTTGTCTTTTTAGTAGAGACAGGGCTTCACCATGTTGGCCAGGCTGGTCTCAAACTCCTGACCTCAGGTGATGCGCCCGCCTCAGCCTCCCAAAGTGCTAGGATTACAGGCGTGAGCCACAGCGCCTG
The DNA here is from genome assembly GCF_002776525.5 of Piliocolobus tephrosceles. Lineage (NCBI taxonomy): Eukaryota > Metazoa > Chordata > Mammalia > Primates > Cercopithecidae > Piliocolobus > Piliocolobus tephrosceles. The sequence goes on along the minus strand of NC_045442.1, from coordinate 75,959,915 downwards.
GCCCAGATTCTTTATTAAGCTCGGCTTCAGTGGATGCCCTCTGAGTCCTTCATCCTTTTTCAAAATACCTCGTAACAGTAAGGGCCCAGTTGTACTGAGTGCTGTGTATTGAGACCTGCAATGCAGCTGTGAATAGCACAAATGGAGTCTCCGAAAATCAACATTCTGGTGAACTTTTAAAAAATACATAACTTCCAGACCAGGCACTGTGGCTTATGCCTGTAATCCCAGCATTTTGGGAGGCCGAAGCGGGTGGATCATGAGGTCAGGAGTTCGAGACCATCCTGGCCAACAAGGTGAAATCCCTTCTCTACTAAAAATGCAAAAATTAGCCAGGCATGGTGGTGGGTGCCTGCAATCCCAGCTACTTGGGAGGCTGAGGCAGGAGAATCGCTTGAATCTGGGAGGCGGCCGTTGCAGTAAGCCGAAATCACGCCATTGCACTCCAGCCGGGGCAACAAGAGCAAGGCTCTGTCTAAAACAACAACAACAACAAAACAAAAAACACGTAACTCCCAATTATCACCTGCAAAGAGAAGTCAGAACTTATTAGAACGACTGGCAGGGAGTTTCGTGACCATTCAGGCCGGGAGTGGTGGCTCACACATGTAATCCCAGAACTTTGGGAGGCCAAGACAGGCGGATCACTTCAGGTCAAGAGTTCGAGACCAACCTGGTCAACATGGTGAAACCACGTCTCTACTAAAAATACAAAAATTAGCCAGGCATGGTGGCGCATGCCTGTAATCCCAGCTACTCGGGAGGCTGAGGCATGAGAATCACTTGAACCTGGGAAGCGGAGGTTGCAGGGAGCCAAGATAGTACCACTGCACTCCAGCCTGGTTGACAGAGCAAGACTCTGTTCCCCCCAAAAAAATATTTAAAAAAAATTTTTTTTTAAATTATACTACCATTCAGCTTCGCCTTTGAGACTCTCACCACCTGCGAAATCTTTGTTCTAAATGTTCTCGGGCCGGGCGCGGTGGCTCAAGCCTGTAATCCCAGCACTTTGGGAGGCCGAGACGGGCGGATCACGAGGTCAGGAGATCGAGACCATCCTGGCTAACATGGTGAAACCCCGTCTCTACTAAAAAATACAAAAATCTAGCCGGGCGAGGTGGCGGGCGCCTGTAGTCCCAGCTACTCGGGAGGCTGAGGCAGGAGAATGGCGTAAACCCGGGAGGTGGAGCTTGCAGTGAGCTGAGATCCGGCCACTGCACTCCAGCCCGGGC
>NC_045442.1:75914931-75958583 GCF_002776525.5 Piliocolobus tephrosceles | reverse complement strand
CAAAAAAAAAAAAAAAAAAAAAAAAAAAAAAAAAATGTTCTAACCAGCCTTGTCCATCTCCAGGTTCTGAGATACTCTCAGCCCTCCTGGCTTCATCTATCTGCTTCAGGTGCCACAGAAGAGTTCCAAATGACTCTGGAAGAAAAACACTTTGACCAAAAGAAAATTATCAACATGGCAATTTGATTTAAATGGTTATCTGGTAAAATGAAAAAGACGTCATTAACAACAGGTGAGTTTAAGATTCTAGTGTTCTATAAAATGATTTTGTTTTCCTTAAGTGTTTTGGTTTTTTTGTTTTCTTTTTTCTTTTTTTTTTTTTTTTTTGTTGTTGTTGTTTCAGGGTTGGGGGCAGGAAATTTCCAGATTTTGGGGACATTTTGTCCATTTTTGGATACAATGAATTTATTATTTATTTCACCTATTGCTTTTGGAATGTTAAAAGTTCATTTAACTTAAATGTCCAAAAGCATGTTTAGTCCTTGGTTTTCCTTATTTCAAAAATGTAGCATTTGCCTCCTTCATGATCAAAAGTGAACATGTTTGATAAAGCTCTTTAACATTACTATTAAGGCATGACACAACCAGTGAATTTAGCAAACCAGTGATTCAGCAAATTGGCTTTCAACACGCTGAGTTTTGTTGATGATTTTATGTCAATTGCCTATTCAATGAACTTACATTTTCTCAAACTAAATTTCAGCTACTCATCTGCCTCTTTCATATCACAAAACTTATTTCACTAAATTCTAACGAAAGTAAGAATAACCAACATTTATTACATTTTTACTTTGCACCATTTTTAAGCTAACCACTAGCCAGGCCCGGTGGCTCACCTGTAATCCCAACACTTTGGGAGGCTGAGGCAGGCAGATCACTTGAGGCCAGGAGTTTGAGACCAGCCTAGCCAACATGGCAAAACCCCATTTCTACCCAAAATACAAAAAGTAGCCGGGCGTAGTAGCACATGCCAGTAACTCCAGCTATTCGGGAGACTGAGGCATGAGAATCACTTGAGCCTGGGAGACAGAAGTTAAGTGAGCTGAGATCACTCCCACGCCAGCCTGGGCAACAGAGTAAGACTCTGTCTTAAAAACAGTAAATAAGCTAACCGCTTTCCAAACATATAAATATATTTTTTTAAAGTGTCATATAGGTCAAATTTCTGCACAAAACCTAATTATCATCATTATCATTATTTGAAGATTTTTAGGAAGGGCAAACACACCCTGGTCTCCTCACTTCTACCACAACACCCTGATGGATTATCCCTGCCCCCTCATTCATTAATTCAATGCCCTGAGAACATTTCTGTTTGCAATCTTTGAATACAGAATCTCATAAGTGCAAAATAGAAACCTGTATTAAAACATTATTATGCTGCCTCTTGTAAATCCTTATTGATTATTCCGTTGTCTGTCATATGAACTACAGTATGCTCAACCTGAGAGAATTTGTCTTGTTCACAGTTGTGTTGACGAAAAGAGTCAAACTCTGTAAAATATTTGAAGAGATTTATTCTGAGCCAAATATGAGTGACCATGACCTGTGACACAGCCCTGAGGAGGTCCTGAAAGCCCAAGGTGGTCGGGGTGCAGCTTAGTTTTATACATTTTAGGGAGACATGACACTTCAATCAAGTATATTTAATAAATATGGCCAGGCGCTGTGCCTTATGTCTGTAATCTTGGCACTTTGGGGAGGCCAAGGTTTGCTTAAGACCAGGAGTTCAAGACCAGCCTGGCCAACATGGCAAAACCCTGTCTCTCCTAAAAATACAAAAATTAGCTGGGCACGGTGGCATGCGTCTGTGATCCTAGCTACTCAAGAGGCTGAGGCGCAAGAATTGATTGAACCTAGGAGGCGGAGGTTGCAATGAGCCAAGATTGCGCCACTGGACTCCAACCTGGGTGACAGAGCAAGACTCTGCTCAAAAAAAAAAAAAAAAAAAAAAAGAAAGAAAAGAAAAGAAAAAAGAAAAAGAAGAAAATACATTGGTTTGGTCCAGAAAGGTGAGACAATTTGAAGCTGCAGGTGGTGGGGGGGGGAGAGGGGAGGCGGTCACTTCCAGCTTATAGGTAGATTTAAAATTTTCCTGGTTAACAATTGGTTGAGTTTATCTAAAAACCTGGGATCAACAGAAAGGAATTCCTAGGTTAAGACAAAGGATTGTGGAGACCCACGTTCTTATTTACAGAGGAAGCCTTAGGTAGTAGGTTTCAGAGAGAATAGGTTGTAAAATGTTTTTTATCAGACTTAAAGTCTGTGTTGATGTTAATGGCAGAGATGTATAGAGAGGCATGTCTCACTGCCACTTCCCATCATGGTCTGAAACAGTCTCTCAGGTTAAATTTCAAAAGACCCATGGCTGAGGAGGAAGTACATTCAGATGGTTGGAGGGCCTTAGAATTTTATTTTTGGTTTACAGTCTCCCCCTTCTGGCCAATATTTACCAGGGGAAACATCAAAGGCCATCAAACCTTTTTTTTTTTTTTTTTTGAGACAGAGTTTCGCTCTTGTTGCCCAGGCTGGAGTGCAGTGGCGTGATCTCTGGCTCACCGCAACCTCCACCTGCTGGGTTCAAGCAATACTCCTGCCTCAGCCTCCCGAGCAGCTGGGATTATAGGCATGTGCCACCACACCTGGCTAATTTTGTATTTTTAGTAGAGACGGGGTTTCTCCATCTTGGTCAGGCTGATCTTGAACTCCCAACCTCAGGTGATCTGCCCACCTCGGCCTCCCAAAGTGCTGGGATTACAGGCGTGAGCCACTGCGCCGGCTGCCATCAAATCTTTGTTTTGTCTCATAGCATTGCCAGGGTGGCATGGCTGCCTGCCCCCCATCCATCCTGTCCCTTGGTGGGACTTCCTATGGCTGAGGGCCTTAAGAGTCAAAAGACTGCACAAGCGCGGTGGTTCACACCTGTAATCCCAGCACTTTGGAAGGATGAGGCGGGCAGATCACCTGAGGTCGGGAGTTCGACACCAGCCTGACCAACATGGAGAAACCCCGTCTCTACTAAAAATACAAAATAAACTGGGCGTGGTGGTGCATCCCTGTAATCCCAACTACTTGGAAAGCTGAGGCAGGAGAATCGCTTGAACCCAGGAGGCGGAGGTTGCGGTGGGCCAAGATTGTGCCATTGCATTCCAGCCTGGGCAACAAGAGTGAAACTCCATCTCAAAAAAAAAAGGTCAAAAGACTTATAGCCAATTAATTGTTCTAGGCCAGATAGGAAGGATGTGGACAGGTATTCATTACCTCTTAAATTATTATTTTAAGTAAAACGTCAACAAACAAAAAACCAAAAGGCAAAGTTACAACACTGACTTATTTCAACTTCTATATGTTGAGCTACTGTAAGCTTGGTTTCATATACTTATAGCAATTAACCATATATAACATTGGCATTGTTCTGAAAGAAATATTTTAAATAGTGTGTGTGTGTGTGTATATATATATATATATATATATGAGAGACACAGAGATTTATGTTCTCAACTCATGAGTGGGATAATTATACCCAGGAGGCTTTGTTATAAGGTATCTTTATGCTGTTAGTAAATATTTTCCTTTAATTTTACAGGAAGCAAAAAATTCTTGGCCAGGTGCGGTTGCTCATGCCTGTAATCCCAGCACTTTGGGAGGCCAAGGTGGGTGGATCATCTGAGGTCAGGAGTTTGAGACCAGCCTGACCAACATGGTGAAACCCCATCTCTACTAAAAATACAAAATTAGCCGGGTGAGGTGGTGCATGCCTGTAATCCCAGGTACTTAGGAGGCTGAGCCAAGATCACGCCATTGCACTCCAGCCCAGGTGACAGTGCAAAACTCTGTCTCAAAACAAACAAACAAACAAACATTATTTATGGTTGGGGTGGATGCAACCGTGACACATAATAGTTTAGAAGGCAAAGTTCCTTGTTTTACCAGCTGTTTAGGCATCTTTGTACCCCTCCTTGATTTGGAGGGTTTGACCTTGACCTAATTTTAGCTCTCAAAACCGGCTCTTACAGTCTCATGTGCCCAACTCTTCCACAAGCCTGGGCCTAGAGGAAGGGTGCTTGTACAGTTTTAGCAGCAGGGCATTTGCAGTGAAAAACACACCGGGGCCCAGTGAGATGAGAAATGAGGGAGATTCACACCTCTGGTCTTCAGAATACCATGATTTTGGTTTCCTTGGAAATAAAACAAGGAGAAATAAATAATGCTTATAGTTTCTGTCAGGCCTCTGAGCCCAAGCTAAGCCATCATATCCCCTGTGACCTGCACAGATACATCCAGATGGCCTGAAGCAATTGAAGATCCACAAAAGAAGTGAAAATAGCCTTAACTGATGACATTCCACCATTGTGATTTGTTTCTGCCCCACCCTAACTGATCAATGTACTTTGTAATCTCCCCCACCCTTAAGAAGGCTCTTTGTAATTCTCCCCACCCTTGAGAATGTACTTTGTGAGATCCACCCCCTGCCTGCAAAACACTGCTCCTAACTCCACCGCCTATCCCGAAACCTGCAAGAACTAATGATAACCCCACCATCTTTTGCTGACTCTCTTTTCGGACTCAGCCCGCCTGCACCCAGGTGAAATAAACAGCCATATTGCTCACACAGAGCCTGTTTGGTGGTCTCTTCACACGGATGCGTGAGACAGTTTCACAATCAAAAGTATTTGTGTGTCAGAACAGAAAAAGAAACTTATTCCATTAGGACACCAGCTAAAAATATGAAGAAAAATTATCATCTGGTATTCTCTAGAGGATTATTGTAGCCAATAAATAATAATTCAGTCTGGACTCAAAAAAGCAAGGCATTAGGCCTGAAATCTAGTATTAACTGTTACACTTTTCCTTTGAAACAATTTATCGGAGATCGAGACCATCCTGGCTAACATGGTGAAACCCCGTCTCTACTAAAAAATACAAAAAAAAAGTAGCCGGGCGAGGTGGCGGGCGCCTGTGGTCCCAGCTACTCGGGAGGCTGAGGCAGGAGAATGGCGTGAACCCGGGAGGCGGAGCTTGCAGTGAGCTGAGAGCCGGCCACTGCACTCCAGCCTGGGTGACAGAGTGCCAGACTCCGTCTCAAAAAAAAAAATAAAAATTAAAATAAAAAAAAACAAAAAAATAAAAAAATAATAAAAAAAGAAGAATTTATAGGCCGGCGCAGTGGCTCAAGCCTGTAATCCCAGCACTTTGGGAGGCCGAGACGGGCGGATCACGAGGTCAGGAGATCGAGACCATCCTGGCTAACACGGTGAAACCCCGTCTCTACTAAAAAATACAAAAAGCTAGCCGGGCGAGGTGGCTGGTGCCTGTAGTCCCAGCTACTCGGGAGGCTGAGGCAGGAGAATGGCGTAAACCCGGGAGGCGGAGCTTGCAGTGAGCTGAGATCTGGCCACTGCACTCCAGCCCAGGCAACAGAGCAAGACTCCCTCTCAAAAAAAAAAAAAAAGAAGAAGAAGAATTTATAGTACAACCCAATTTGTGTGCAAAGTAAGTTTTAGGCTTCCTATACTAGCCTGATTATTTGCATAAAATGCAGCAACAATTGATTGGCCATATAGGCTCCTTTTAAGTTCACTTTGATGGAAATTTATTTAAAAATAAGCTACTTTGATTGGGCACAGTGTTTCACACCTGTAATCCCAGCACTTTGGGAGTCCAAGGTGGGTGGATCACAAGGTCAGGAGTTCGAGACCAGCCTGGCCAATATGGTAAAAGCCCGTCTCTGCTAAAAATACAAAAATTATTCGGGCGTGGTGGTGCACACCTGTAATCTCAGCTACTCAGGAGGCTGAGGCAGGAGAATCGCTCGAACCCGGGAGGCAGAGGTTGTGGTTGCTGAGCTGAGATTGCACCACTGCACTCCAGCCCAGGTGACAGAGCAAGACTCTGTCTCAAAAAAAAAAAAAAAGCTACTTTAGTTAAAGTCTTGGTAAGAAAATGAGTGTCTTCAATTGTTATGTTTCAAAAGACTTACTGAACTTATCCAAATAACTATACTGTAATAAAATTACAATCCAAATTTTGAAGAACCTAGATAGAAAGGTAAATTTGCTTACAAAAACATACTTCTCCCAGCCAGGGACAGTGGCTCACGCCTGTAATCCCAGCAGTTTGGGAGACTGAGGCAGGAGGATTGCTTGAGTCCAGCCTGGGCAACATGGCAAAACCCCATCTCTACAAAAAATATAAAAATTATGCCGGGTGTGCTAATTTCTGTATTTTTAGTAGAGACAGGGTTTCACAATTTTGGCCAGGATGGTCTCAATCTCTTGACTTCATGATTCGCCCGCCTCAGCCTCCCAAAGTCCTGGGATTACAGGAGTGAGCCACTGCACCCGGCCGGTCTTCAGAAATATTTCTTGACTATTTGAGTGAATGATTCCTTGGTTTCCCTACCTAAAAAATGTAGCATTTTCCTTCTCCATTCTTACTATACTGTTTCAATGATGTTTCCTCTTCTCCTTCCTTGCTTCCAATTTTACCTCCATTCAATGTACACAAGATATTTTCACTCCACTAATTAAAACAAACAGACCAGGTGTGGTCGCTCATGCCTGTAATCCCAGCATTTTGGGAGGCCAAGGTGGGAGGATAGCTTGAGCCCAGGAGTTCAAAACCAGCATGGGATACATAGTGAGACTCCATCTCTATTAAATATAATAATAATAATAATTAGCTCAGCACGGTGGCCCAAGCCTGACCTGTAGTCCCAGTAATTTTTGAGGCTGAGGCAGGAGGATCACTTGAGTCCAGGAGTTCAAGACCAGCTGGGCAACATAGAGAGACCCCGTGTCTACAAATAATACATGAAATAAATAATTTCACTGACTCACCTTGGCTAAGGGATCAAATCAAAACCCCTCAGTTTGATAACAAATGCCATTCATGATCAGGACTCAGTCTTTGCAGCCTCAACTTCCTTCACTTAATTTCTTCACATTGTTTTTTTTCTAGCAACAAAAATCTTCTCCTAATTCCCTGGACACACAACATTCTATTCATATTTCTGTAAATTTGTTTAGGTCGCCCTTCCCCCATCCTATAATCCTGGGAAGGTGTGGGAGTTTTTGCTGTATCTCAGCACATGTCCATCCTACAGCCATCTCATCATAACTCCCCAAGGAGGACTACTTATTAATACCTCTGTATCTCTCAATACTGCATTACTTGTGTATTGGTGTTTGGGAGTGGGGAATATTATTTTAAATATTTTTTCTGGAATACATAACTCATTGCCCCAAAATTATTTACTGAATAATCCATTATTTCCTCCTTAATTTGAAATGTTACCTTTATTATAAAATAAACGCTTGGATATGTATATACCAGATCCATGTCTGGAGTCTGCATTATTTTTTCATTGATCCATTTGTTAATCTCTGCATGTCAAATGCCAGATTTTTTAAATTATTACAGCTCTTTACAATGTGTCTGGATATCTAATAGGTCAATCTTATGGGGAAAAACAATGTTATTTTTGCTTTATTTTACGTATCCCATAGGGCCATTCAAATTGAACCATCGTTTCATTTTTCTTGGCCTCAAGTTTTCTCTTCTAAGGATGCCCAATTCATATCCTTTAATCATTTGTCGATTACATATATTGGAGAATTCCTTCTTCCAGGTCTTTCAACTTTATTTACGGTGTCATTCATATGAATGAAGCTTTTTGTTTGGACACGTTAAATTTTCAATCTTTCCTTCTATGGCTTTTAATTTTAATAACATGCTAAAAGGTTTCTTTCCCCTCTCTCAAAAGCTATAAAACTATTCTCCAAGACTTTCTTCATTGTTTTTCATATTTAGGTCATTAATCCATCTAGAGAGGGGAAAAAAATGTCCAGGGATATTTCTCTGCTGATTCAGATGGGATGGCAGTGGAGGGTGCCCGGACGTTAGAGAACTCAGTCACCCCTGCCATGTGTGAAGGGTGACTTTAATGAAGAAAGGAATCCCTTCTGAACACCCAGTTGACTGTAGGTTCTTCATGAATTGACATAAACTACTCACATCTGATTAAAGATCTTCTGGTACTGTCTTCTGGATTCCTTATCTGTGCGTGAGGCGCTAACAGGCCAGGCGCAGTGGCTCACGCCTGTAATCCCAGCACTTTGGGAGGCCGAGGCGGGTGGATCACAAGGTCAGGAGATCGAGACCACGGTGAAACCCCGTCTCTACTAAAAATACAAAAAAATTAGCTGGGTGCGGTGGCGGGCACCTGTAGTCCCAGCTACTCTGGAGGCTGAGGCAGGAGAATGGTGTGAACCCGGGAGGCGGAGCTTGCAGTGAGCTGAGATCCGGCCACTGCACTCCAGCCTGGGCGACAGAGCGAGACTCCGTCTCAAAAAAAAAAAAAAAAAAAAAGTAAGATGTTTAGTGCTGGGCTGTTGGTGGCCAGGTACAGCCTCTAACTATAATCCCAGCACTTTGGGAGGCTGAGGTGGAAGGATTACTTAAGCCTGGGAGTTTGAGATCTGCCTGGGCAACATAGTGAAACCCCGTCTCTATTTAAAAAAAAAAAAATAGTGTGGAGTTGGAAGACACAGGGCACTAAGTAACAAGCTGGGCTTCAAGCAGGGTTGTAGAAGACATGAAACTAAAACCTGGCTCCATGTAGTCTGTTGACCCAAGCCATTTTGCCTCTCCAACATTTATTGTAGCATGAATTATTTCTCCAATATCTCCCTCATTGCAGATTTAATACCTAAATAGAAATAATGAAAAACAGTAGCCTAAAATTAAGGAAGTTCTTGAAAAGTTTTGGTAGGGTAGGCTGGGCATGGTGACTCACACCTGTAATCCCAGCACTTGGGGAAGCCAAGGCGGGCAGATAACCTGAGGTCAGGAGTTTGAGACCAGCCTGGCCAACATGGTGAAACCCCATCTCTATAAAAAATACAAAAAATTAGACAGGCGTGGTGGTGCTCGACTGTAGTCCCAGCTACTAGAGAGGGTGTGGCAGGAGAATCACTTGAACCCAGAAGGCCAAGGTTGCAGTGAGCTGGGACAGCACCCCATCTCCACAAAATGTGGAGAAAAAGGGGGAGCCCCGTCCAAAAAAAAAAAAAAAAAAAATTGGTATGGTAAAGGCTTGATCAGAACTGTACTTGAAAAATATCCTGTCATCTGTCAGACAGATTCAATAAAGGGACTGCAAGTGGGCTGAAGTGGCAGGAAATAGGAAGGAGTGACTGACTCATTGAGACAGTGGGGATTAAACCATGATTTAATCTAGAAGGATTAGATATTGTATTACCCAATCAGTAGAACTCTTGACAGCTGATTAATCTGCAATCTTTGTATGATATGGGGGAAGTCAAAGCAAGGAATCTGGGTATAAGGTAGAAGGAAAGTGCTGTTAACATAGACAGGGTAGGCCAGGCGAGTTGGCTCATGCCTGTAATCCCAGCACTTTGGGAGGCCGAGGTGGGCAGATCACCTCAGGTCAGGAGTTCAAGATCAGCCTGGCCAACATAGTGAAACCCTGTCTCTACAATTAGCCAGGCAAGGTGGCACATGCCTGTAATCCAAACTACTCAGGAGGCTGAGACAGGCGAATCACTTGAACCCAGGAGACGGAGGTTGCAGAGAGCCGAGATCACAACACTGCACTCCAGCCTGGGCAACAAGAGCAAAACTCCGTCTCAAAAAAAAAACCAAAAACGTAGGGTAGCCTTGGTGAGGATGGACTCTGTGGATAATGATAATGGACTTCTTGTCTCTGAGGTGTAATCCTTGGTAAAGGTGACCAACTGGGAAGAGGTAAGAGCTGAAGAGATTGTTTTAGTCATCTAAAGGTGAAAATTGAATCTGAAAGGTACTGAAAACACAAAGAACATAATAAGCAAAACTTATTCTAGGAGAGAAGAAATAAAAGGAAAGCTGAGAAAACAAGGAGTTATTCAGAGGGAGGAGAAGAAGAAAGAGGGTAGTGTGATCAAGGACAATAAGGACTAAGAAAACAGCAATTGTTACTGTTAATCTTGATATTCAAGGGCACTGTGGTCTACCTGGGAAATGGATTTCCTCACATATTCTGAAATTCATTCTTTTTTTTTTTTTTTTTTTTTTTTTTTTTTTTGAGACGGAGTCTTGCTCTGTCGCCCGAGCTGGAGTGCAGTGGCCGGATCTCAGCTCACTGCAAGCTCCGCCTCCCGGGTTTATGCCATTCTCCTGCCTCAGCCTCCCGAGTAGCTGGGACTACAGGCGCCCGCCACCTCGCCCGGCTAGTTTTTTGTATTTTTAGTAGAGACGGGGTTTCACCGTGTTAGCCAGGATGGTCTCGATCTCCTGACCTCGTGATCCGCCCGTCTCGGCCTCCCAAAGTGCTGGGATTACAGGCTTGAGCCACCGCGCCCGGCCATTCTTTAAGACTTTATATCCCAAGACACTTAGGTAAAAAATGAGGAAAGAGAACCTTAGCTGCTTTCAGAGTGCCCTCTCTGGAACTGGAACGCTCAGCTGCCACTTGGTTTCCAGTATTCCTCACCTACTTGGGCATGACGGGACCCTGTGCTGTTTCTTCTTCTTTGAAATAAGGACAATAGTTTACTGCCTAGGATTGTTTTAAGAATTAAATGAATTAATTCTTGTATAGTACTTAGAACAATGCCTTGAACATAGTAGGTGTTCAATAAATACCAGTTATAGTATAGCAACCTTTTTTTTTTTTTTTTTAAGAGAGTCTCACTCTATAACCCAAGCCGAAGTGCAGTGACGGATCTTGGCTCACTGCAACCTCTGCCTCCAGGGCTCAAGCAATTCTTGTGCCTCAGCCTCCCAAGTAGTTGGGACTACAGGCACGCGCCACCACCCCCGGCTAATTTTTTGAATTTTAGTAGAGACGGGGTTTCACTATATTCCCCAGGGTGGTCTCAAACTTCTGAGCGATCCACCCATCTTGGCCTCCAAAAGTGCCAGGATTATAGGCGTGAGCCACCGTGCTCGGCCAGTAACCCATTTTTAAGGCCCAGGTGAAATAGTCTGTCTCTCACGTTTAATCAGACACTTCAGCTCCATATACCTCCCACAACTCATTGATGATACAACAGTTCGCAAAGGGCCTGGCACACATCCTAAAGGCTCAGCAGTATTAATACTGACCCACACTTACAAAGCACTGTGGGCCAGACACTGCTGTGCTTTCTTTACAGATATCAACTCATTTAACCCACCCTAAAAACCCCGAGGTTCCAGAAACTGGCATATCCTCATTTTACAGATACAGAAACTAAGACACAGCCGGGCTAATTAAACTAAGCTTACACAAAAAGCCAAGACAGAGCCAGGACTTAAATCTAGGCAGCCTGTTTCACAGTCTCTGCTCATAACCATGGTGCTGTATAGTTCCAAACATCTTAACTGAGGACAGCATTATTTCTCAACGTGCACAGCACAGAAAACCTCAAAACTTAGACTCTCAGTAAAACACTATTCTTTTTTTTTTTTTTTTTGAGACAGGGTCTTGCTCTGTTGCCCAGGCTGGAGTGCAGTGACGTGATCTCGGCCCAATGCAATCTTCACCTCCCAGGTTCAAGAGGAGGTGCAGGCTCTGGAGTGGCTGGGACTACAGGTGCACGCCACCGCTACCTCCTAATTTTTTGTGTTTTTAGTAGAGCCGGGGTTTCACCATGTTGGCCACGCTGGTCTCAAACTCCTGACCTAAAGTGATCCACCAGCCTCGGCCTCCCAAAGTGCTGGAATTTATTCCAACATCTCATTCATTCATTCACTGCTGGAATTTATTCCAACACCTTATTCATTCATTCATTCATTCATTCATTCATTCATTCATTCGAGACAGAATCTCGCTGTGTTGCCCAGGCTGTTCTCAAACTCCAGGGCTCAAGCGATCCTTCCGCCTCAGCCTCCCAACGCGCTGAGATTACAGGGACACATCACCGCGCCGGCCCCAACATCTTTATCTCAAACCCAGAAAAGTGACAGAGGAGAGTCTCCCCTACAAGATGATGACCAGCCCTCCAGACCTGAGCCCAGGTGGGATTCCAAGGCCCCAATACTGGGGCCAGACAGGGAGACTCGCTCTCAGAGAGTTCCGAAACCGCACCACCTTCTCCCTGCGGGGATGGCGGGAGGAGCGCGGGCCCGCCCCGGCCCTGCCGCCTCTCTCGCGCTGGACGGTGTCCAGACGCGCGCTCCCAGGGAAGTTTGCAGCCATGGCGCCTGCAGCCGGCACGGCGGCCTACTTTCAGCGAGGAAGTCCGTTCTGGTTCACAGTCATCACCCTCAGCTTTGGCTACTACACAGTAAGGGCAGCCGCTGGAGGGCTACGGTCTGGCGAGGAAGCGAGCGCTCGGTTCACCCCAGGACCTAGGCCCACAGGCTGGGAGCCGGGGGAAGTCGTGCAAGCACAATCCCTCCTCCCGCGCGCTCGGAGCGGAGGGGAAGGGACTAGACTCCGTAATGAGACGCAGGCATACCGGTCCGCCAGGGTCTTGGGCCGGCGCCCAGCGCCCTGAGAAACCGGCTAGTCAGGCTTTTCTTATATGGGGGCGGGGACGGCTGGAGAGCTCCCGGCTAACTCTGTGTCTGGGTTTTTCAAGAGGATGGCGAAGTCGGAGGCTAGCAATGCGGCTACCGCCTATTTCCGTCCAGCCAGACCCTTGCCCTCTCTGGTCACAGTCCTGGGGCTGGGGTACTTCGCGGTGAGGCGTAGGGGGGGGCGGGCGTCCGTTTTGGCCCACCGGGCCCTCGTAGGGCGAGAGGCGCTGTGGGAACGAGACCTGTGCGCACGCGCCTCTGACGGTTGTCTAGGTTACTCATGTAAGCGGAAGTTCGGTGGGCTGTTAGGATGGTTTCTGCTTTCCAGTGTTCCTGTCTTTGGGTCCTCACCTCTGCACGGTTACTAACGGGTTTTCCGAGCTTAAGCCTCTCACAAAGCGGGAAGTCAAGTTGACCGATTGCCATAGGCCTAACAAGTCAGAATAGGGCTTCCGAAGCAGAATGTTTGAGCCAATAGGAATTGTTTGGAAAACGAGGATAAACCTAAAGGATTGGTAGGATTTAAGTGTTAAGGGGGGATAAAGAGGATATCACTGTTATGACATAGGTGTGGAAGCAAGAAGAAAGCTGTACCTAGAAAAAGAGCGACGTTTGTTTGGCTGAGAAATAATCTGTTTAAAGGATAACGAGAAAGATGCGTGGAAAAGTAGACTGGGGGCTAAGGTGGTAATTTTGTTTTTTTGTTTGAGACGGAGGCTGGCTCTGTCACCCAGGCTGGAGTGCAGTGGCGCGATCTCGGCTCACTGCAACCTCTGCCTCCCAGGTTTAAGTGATTCTCATGCCTCAACCTGTAGCTGGGATTACACCACGCCCGGCTAATTTTTTGTATTTTTAGTAGAGACGGGGTTTCACCATGTTGGTCAGGCTAGTCTCGAACTTCTAACCTCAAGTGATAAGGTGGTAAAATTTTGAAGGAAGACGAACCTATTTGGATATACCAGTAAATCCTGGAGATTGGGAATGGGAGATTATGTCCACGGTGTTGTTTGTTGATGTCAAATCTGACCGACTCTGTCCTGATTTCATCATATGTACAATGGAGGCTTGAAATTGAAAGTTTGAAAGTTTTGAAATTGAATTGAAAATTTTCAAAGGTGCATTTCTGTTCTACGATTCTGTGTCTGTGACTAGTTAGAATATAGTTGGAGGAAAGCTTTGGGGACTTCAAATTGGGATCTTTTGGAGCTGGCAGATGCTCCCCCTTCCCCTTGGTTTGGGAGGATGCAGTGATATTTGTGCATTATTTAAATTTCAGATGTGAAACAACATCGTGAAAGAGATAGTACTGCTCTTTACAAAGATTTGAATGGGACAATACATTTTGAAACTGTTGGCAGTCATTCTCAGAAAAGTCTAAGCTGGCAGAAGTTACAATACAGAGGCTGAGAAAAAGTTAAGATTACGAAAAATTTATCTGATTAAACAGTTGCTATTAAAATGTCACAAACCTTATCTCACTTATTTTCCATCTCTATGCAGTGGATCATTCTCAGTTTTAGAGGTACAAAAAGGGAAAGCCAAGAAAGGAATTCTAAATTAAACAGAGGTTTGGCTGGAGCCAGTTTCTGCAGTAAAGACACTAGCCAAAGCACATAAACTCAAAATTTGCTAATATCTTTTATAAAATAATGGTTTTGCTGGAATGTATTAATAGGAATCAGCCAGGCATGGTGGTTCTGTAATCCCAGCACTTCGGGAGGCCGAGGTGGGCAGATTGCATGAGCCCAGGAGTCCAGGAGTTCGAGATCAACCTGGGCAACATGGCGAAACCTCATCTCTACAAAAAAAAAAAAAAAAAAATTAGCCATGGGCAGTGGTTCACGCCTGTAATCCCAGCACTTTGGGAAGCTGAGGAGGGCGGATCACCTGGCGTCGGGAGTTGGAGACCAGCCTGGCCAACATAGTGAAACTCCGTCTGTACTAAAAATACAAAAATTAGCCAGGCGTGGTGGCATGCACCTGTAGTCCCAGCTACTCAGGAGGCTGAGGCAGGAGAATGGCGTGAACCCGGGAGGCGGAGCTTGCAGTGAGCTGAGATCCGGCCACTGCACTCCAGCCTGGGCGACAGAGCGAGACTCCATCTCAAAAAAAAAAAAAAATTAGTCAGTCGTGGTAGCCCATGCCTGTATTCCCAGCTACTTGGGGGAGCTGAGTTGGGAGGATCACTTGAGCCCAGTAAGTTGAGGCTGCAGTGAGCCGTGATCATGCCACTATACTCCAGCCTGGGTGACAAAGCAAGATCCCTTCTCTACAAAGAAAACAAAAGAAGAAAAGGAAGAATAAAAGACTAGGAGTCATCCACCATGGGCACTGAGTCTGATAACCACATACTTTCCTCAGCATAAATCTCCCAGTAGAGTTGCTTTTAGAAAACAGAAGTCATCCTGGCACAGTGGGTCATGCCTGTAATCCCAGCACTTTGGGAGGCCAAGGTGGGAGAATTGATTGAGCCCTGGAGTTGGAGACCATCCTGAGCAACACAGTGAGACCCCATCTCTATATACAATTTTTAAAAGTAGCTGGGTATGGTGGCACCCATGTGTAGTCCCAACTACTTGGGAGGCTGAGGTGGGAGGATGGATTGAGCCCAGATGGTGGAGGCTGCAGTGAGTCATGATCATGCCACTGCACTCCAGCCCCAGCAGGTGAGTGAGACCCTGTCAAAAAAAAAAGAAAAGAAAAAGAAAGAAAATAGAAGTCAAGAATGGAGGCCCAAATGACTGTTGAGAGTTTCTTTGGTCTGTAGTTATTTTTGTATTGTTTCACAACCTTTCTCAAAAAAACAAACAGGTTTTAAGTGGCCTAATAGGTATTCTGTGTCTCTGGTTCTCTTTCAGTGGGTTGTCTTCTGGCCTCAGAGTATCCCTTATCAGAGCCTTGGGCCCCTAGGCCCCTTCACTCAGTACTTGGTGGACCACCATCACACCCTCCTGCGCAATGGGTAAGGAGAGCTGCACAAATGGACTGTGGACACTGGAGCTCTGGTCTCATGGGAAACCTGGTAGGCCTGCAGCTGCCTTTTGGTATCTAAGAGTAGTGTTAGTTCACGTTAAGGCACTTTTCTTTTTGAGATTGCCGTGTTAGATTTCATCAGCAGATAACTGTCACCTTAAAAACTATTAACTTTTTTTTTGGTTTCAGTTATTGGCTTGCCTGGCTGATTCATGTGGGAGAGTCCTTGTATGCCATAGTATTGTGCAAGTAAGTCTTTGAAGCAGCTGCTGGTTGCCTTTCTCTTAGTAGCTAATATAAATTGAGAGTAGCCACATTTAAATAATTCACACACTTGTAGGCTGAGAACATTCTCAGGGTGGAGCAGAATCCCCATGCCTGATACTGAGCCTGGTGCAGAGGGAGTACCCAGTAAATGTTTGATGAATGCATTCATTTTATGTTGGTTAACCAATTACTTAGTTATCTAATTCAGATGACTTTTGTTATTTATTTATTTATTTATTTTTTTTTTTTTTGAGACGGAGTCTCGCTGTGTCTCCCAGACTGGAGTGCAGTGGCGCGATCTTGGCTCACTGCAAGCTCCGCCTCCCGGATTCACGCCATTCTCCTGCCTCGGCCTCCCGAGTAGCCCGGACTACAGGCGCCTGCCAACACGCCCGGCTAATTTTTTGTGTTTTTAGTAGAGACAGGGTTTCACCGTGTTAGCCAGGATGGTCTCGATCTCCAGACCTCGTGATCCACCCGCCTCAGCCTCCCAAAGTGCTGGGATTACAGGCGTGAGCCACCACGCCTGGCCGACTTTTGTTATTTTTTAACAAATTTTCTGGGTAGCCCCAACTAGACCAAAAGACTAGGAGCCTGGCTTCCAGTTTACAGAAGAGCTAAGTGACTGACCTAGGCCGATGACTCACAATCCTCGTTTTGCAATTGAGCCACCCGAGGAGCTTTTTCAAAATACATACATCTGGTTTCCAGACCTGGAGATTCTGATTGGGTAAGTCTTGCCTCAGAGATAGGAATGTGTTATTTTTAAAAGCTCCACAGATAATTCTAGGATGCAGTGCTAGTTCAAAGCCACCAAACCAGACCCCACTCGGCAGATGCTAGTGTAGGTTAATACTGTATGAGAATACTAGAAAAAATTATCTTTATGTTTGTACTAAAGTATATACAGAAAGTGTGGTACAATGAAAAACACAGTTATAGAAATGCCAAATTGCTTTCCAATGAATTTCTGGTCAAGATATTAATTGAATTAATTTCTGGTCAAGATATACTATCTCCTCTATTATTTTTCTGTTCTAAAAGTGGAAAATAAGATACTCTATTACTATTACTATGTTTCAATCATAAAAATAATCAATATTCATTGGGCACTACTATGTCAGAGACTGCTAAGTATGTTAAATAGAATTATCTTACTCTGTTTTCTTGTTTATTAAACAAAGAGGCTAGACTTTTTTTTTTTTTTTTTGAGACAGAATCTTGCTTTGTCACCCAGGCTGGAGTGCAGGGACGCAATCTTGGCTCACTGCAATCCCTGCGTCCTGGGTTCAAGCGATTCTCCTGCCTCGGCTTCCCCAGTAGCTAGGATTACAGAAGCCCACCACCATGCCCGGCTAATTTTTGTATTTTTAGTAGAGACAGGGTTTCACCATGTTGGCCATGCTAGTCCCAAACTCTGACCTCTCAGGTGATCCGCGTGCCTCGGCCTCCCAAAGTGCTGGGATTACAGGCATGAGCCATTTGCCCGGCCACAAGCTAGACTTTCTATGAAGAGGGGCAGAAAGTAACTTTACTATTTCTTTCTCACCCCTCTCCAAGTAAATTTGTTTTGTAGATTGTTCCCCACCTTCCACTGTATCTCTGGATGGAATTTCAAGCAGATCATAGGATTTCCAGTCACCAGCTGATATTATCCATTCTAGCTCAGTCTACTTGTTAAAACTATAAACTTTCTTCTAACTCAAAATGTCTGTTCTCATCCAGCTGGGGCTCAGGAGCCTGCAATGGGGAGAAGGGTGCAGTTGATGTCTTCTCTTGCACTTCACCTTCTCCTCTATTCACTAATAATCGCTGCTTGTAGTCCCTTGGGATAGTGGGAATAGTTAGGGAGAAGGAGGCTCAGCCTTAAATAGCTGTTGCTGGCTGGGCGCAGTGGCTCACACCTATAATCCCAGCACTTTAGGAAGTCGAGGTGGGTGGATCATTTGAGGCCAGGAGTTTGAAACCATCCTGGCCAACATGACAAAACCCCATCTCTACTAAAAATACAAAAAGAAGCCGGGCGTGGTAGTGCCCGTCTGTAGTCCCAGCTACTCAGGAGGCTGAGGCAAGAGAATCACTTGAATCTGGGAGGCGGGGGTTGCAGTGAGCCGAGAACACATGACTGCACTCTGGCCTGGGCGACTCTGCCTAAAAATAAAACAAATGAATGAATATTTTAAATTATGATATGTATTGCCATATTGCCTTTAAAACTATGGGACTAATTTATGCTTCTAACATAAGTAAATGATAGTGCCCATTTCCCCACAATCTCACCAATACTCTTCAAATGGCTGCCTGTCCTTTTCTTACCTGTTTGTAGGCACTCCTTGTTTTTTCTGATCTTGAGTACTTTGTCCTTTAGGTATCTTGCAAATATCCTTTCTCACAGTCTTTTTGTTCTGTTGGGTCTTTTGATAAACAGAAGTTTATCAATGTAGTCAATTTTATTATTTATATTAAAGTTATATTCGTTTACAGCATCTTCTAACAGTTTTAGAATTTTTTTCTTTCACATTAAAATTTTCAGTCTACCTAGAGCTTATTTTTTGTAAGAGAGAGGTTTCCAACTTTACCTTTTCCATCTGGATGCCCAGTTATCCCAGAGCTATTTATTGAGACATTCAGTCTTCACTTATGTGCCCTACTTATATCATACATACTTATATGTATGGATCTCTTCCTGACCACTCTATTCTGTTCCATTGGCCTGTTTATCCTTGGGCTAACACAAGACTGTCTTAATAGCAGCAGTTTTGTAATCATTGTTATCTGACAAAGCATGTCCTCTCATCTTGTTCAATAGGATTGCCTTTTCGACACCTTTGCATATTCTATGCATTGTCTTGTGCTACAAAAACAAAAAGTAAAGATGTTGAGATTTTCATTGGATTGACCATGTGAACAAATTTGGAGAACATTGGCATATTTCCATTATGTTTTTTTTTTCTTTAAGGTCAGGAAAGCATCACATATTTCTGTTACTGAGTCTTCTAAATGATGAAATGGTCTGTTTCCATTTATTTAGATCTCCTTTAATATATATATAATTTTAAGAGGTTTTGCACATTGTTTGTTACATCAATTTCCAGCTACTTCTACTTTGAGATGTTATTATAAGTGCCTTTTTAAAAAAAGATGGGGTCTTCCGGAGGCTGAGGCAGGAGAATGGCGTGAACCCGGGAGGCCCCAGAGCTTGCAGAGAGCCAAGATCGTGCCACTGCACTCCAGCCTGGGCGACAGAGCGAGACTCCATCTCAAAACAAAACAAAAAAAAAGATGGGGTCTCACTATGTTGCCTAGGCTGATGTCAAACTCCTGGGCTCAAGCGATCCGCCTGCGCCAGTCTCCCAAAGTGCTGGAATTGCAGGCCCGAGCCACCACACCTGGCCAACTTTTGTTGTTGTTGTTGTCTTTGTTGTTGTTTTTGTTTTTTGAGATGGAGTCTAGCTCTCTTGCCCAGGCTGGAGTTCAGTGACATGATCTTGGCTCACTTTTTTTCATTTTCTAACTGTTTGATGGTAGTCTGTATGAATATAATCAATTTTTTATATTGACCTTATACCCAGCACCTTGCTAAATAAATTTATTAATTGTAACAGTTGATAGATTATTTTCAGTTTTTCAGGTATAAAACTGTCCAGAAATACAGTTTTATTTCTTTCTTTCAATTCTGTCTACCTTTTATTTATGTTTCTTCCCTTATTCTACTGGCTAGAACTTCCAGCAGTGCTGACTAGAAGTGTGCCTTGTTCTTGACCTCAAAGGAGAACTTTCAACATTTTGCATCATGTTTATTATGGAGTTTTGTAGATCTTTTCTATCAAAATTAGGAAGTACCATTGTATTTCTAACTTTGCTGAGAACTTTTATTAAAAATGGATGTTGGGTGTGGACGTAGGTGGCTCACACCTGTAATCCGAGCAGTTTGGGAGGCTGAGGCAGGAGAATTGGTTGAAGCCAGGAGTTCAAGACCAGCCTGGGCAACAGAGCAAGACACTGTGTCTACAAAAAACAAATAAACAAACAAAAAACCTAGCCAGGCATGGTGGTGCATGCCTGTGATGATCCCAGCCACTTGGGAGGCTAAGGTCGGGGGATAGCTTTAGCCCAGGAGTTTGAAGCTGCGGTGAGCTATAATTGTACAGTACATTCCACTATAGGTGACGGAGTGAGACCCCATCTCTGTGGGGGTGGGGGGGTAGAAAAGGAATGGATGTTGAAATTTGTCAATTGCCACTCTGTATTAAGATATTCGTATGATCTTTCCCTTTTAATCTGTTACTATAGAAAATTATATCGTTTTTACACGTTGTTTTTAAAGTTTGTTTTAAATAAAAGTCATCCAAGTGAGACTTATTTATATACAGGTGAGACTGTAGCAAGCCATTCACTTCCATTGGGTCATCTTTTTTTTACACTTCGTTTTAGGCAGTTGAATTTGAATGACAATATAAGCAAGTGTTTATCATGACTGTGTGCCAGGCTCCTTCCTGAGCACGTGGTGTGTATTATCCCATAAATCATCTCAACACGCAGTGAGATAGCTACTGCTGTTCCTGTTTTTCAGATGAGAAAACTGATTTTGAGAGATACTGAGTGATTTCCCCAGGTCACAGCCGGTAGGTAGCCACGCTAGGATTTATATCTGGTCTATTTTCAAAACATTTGGTCTGAAGCCATACCAGTGCTTTTTACTCCATCCACTCATCAGAATCACATGAGAAACAGTCTTATAATACTGTGCCCTAGACAGTAGCCAGACTAGTTCTCAGGGAATAGTGTACCATCCAAAATACATTTATTAGAAAACAAGAAAGATGAAAAATAAACGAACCATCCAAGATAAGAAGCCAGAGAAAAGCAGCAAAATAAATTCAGTGAAAGTAGTGGAAGGTATAATTTTTTTAAAAACTATATAGAAGACAATAACTCCCATGAAACTGTAAGATTACCATCTGGTGTTTAAATTTTGTTTTTTCTTTTTTAGGCATAAAGGCATCACAAGTGGTCAGGCTCAGCTACTCTGGTTCCTACAGACTTTCTTCTTTGGGATAGCGTCTCTCACCATCTTGATTGCTTACAAACAGAAGCGCCAAAAGTAAACTTGAAGATGTCTGAAAGCTTGCTTTACACTTTTACATTCATTCTCACCTTTTTTGTGTGGGGGGTGGGTAGGGGAGGTGCAGTATTTACTCAGTGATCTTTCTACTTTCTAGAAACTGTCTGTCCTTTGGAGCTATTTAAGACCCCCTCATTAGTCATTTTTTTCTCCTATATGCTCTTGTTGAGCTTGAATAGACCAGTTGTTACTTAAGAAACAGAGAAAGATTTTAGCTTTTCAGTCCTATTTGGCAGAGGACTTCAGCTACCTTCCTACGGTCTTTAGCTGTGTTGGCGCCCTTGTGTGCTCTGAGCTAAGCCACATACTAAATTTACTTTTTGGTTTGTATACCCTTGTTCCCACCTTCTGATGAAAACACCTTACCCTCACAACCACCATCTTTCCACCTTGCTGCACTAAGATAAAGTGACATTTTCACTATATGTCAATTCCACACACATTTATTAGGTACCTATGAGGTAGGATCCTATCCTCTCAAACTTCCATTTCTCACGCTACAGAGAAAGATAAGGAAGATGGGCAAGTGCCTGGAATGGGGCAGGCTGAGTGGTCACACAGACATAGAGGCACGCTGAGAACCTGGAGGGGAGACTGCAGAGTGCCTTCCCTGATGCTGCAGCCAGAAGTGATCCTTCCCTCCACCTGGCCTCTGGGACACTGTGCTTCGTAGTGTGCAGGGTCTGATGGCACTGCTAGATTGTTCTTTCAGCTCAGGGCCACGGCTTAAACAGCTTCACCTTTCCCCTCAGCACCTGTCCCACTACCTTGCACACAGGTGCTCTAACCATGTTTATTGAACAAAGGAGGGAAACTGATTTCACTTTCACCTGTTCATTATCATTCCAATTTTTATGTGAAAATGGCACAACCCATTTGGGGTACCCTCATCCCAAAAGAAAAGTCCAAGTCTACCTTTGACTCATACCATCTTTTTCGTGGGTTCCTTGGTGAGAAACCTTTATCTTTTTCATACCTTTCTGTTATCAATCACTTCTTCAAAAGTGTCTCTTTCCAGCTCTGATTTATTCAAAAGCACACAAGCATTCCTGTTTAGAGATTCTAGCCTATGGGTTATCTGGCTAGTTACTACCTCTCCTGTTCACTTAGTTATACTTTATTATTGCTCACAGGTTGGGGAGGCAGAATGACTCTGTCAGCACTAGGAGCCATTAGGACTTCTTCCCTGGAGGACTGCCTGCGTGCTCTCTGGGGATTAGCCCTCATTTCCCTTCTGTGGTACAGTGGGGCAAGTTACTTGTATTAAACAAACATTTATGAGAAACAACCTCCTCCCCAAAATGGAACCCCCAAGTAAAGCACAAGCCTGAAAGATTATGAACTATGAATTGTCTCTAGTGGAGATAAATTTTTGCAAATATATCTCAGTCTTTCCCTGTGTTTTTCTGGTGATTAAGAAGTTACTTTTTGGTAAGGAAAAGGATTTTTGACCATAGAGTTAGGCATCATGGAAATTCAAACCAGGTTTCTTAATACCTGATCTTCCTCAAAGAGAAATAATAACAATAATAGTGGTGCTGGGAACAATATGGCAGATTATTGAATGAAATGGATTAACTTGAATAAAATGCTGTGAATTATCTCTAGCTGAATGCTTTTCTTGTATTTGTCGGTTTTGACATATTTGATTCTTCTCAAATAAACTGTACTAGGGAACTGTTTATACGCTTCAGATATGTTTGTTTTTCACTGATAAAGAAATGCAAAACACTGTGGTTGTTGGGTATATACGTATTATATTTTAGAACTGTCCATACCCCACTTACCTCCTCCACATACAAGGAATCACTAGGGTAGACATGAGTGTCTCCTTTTCATTGTAGGATTGTCTCCTTTTTGTTTCTGTTTTTATTCAACATTTGATTAAGTCTATGCACTAAGTAAGGAGTGTTCTGGCATTTTTTTAAATGCACGAAGTCCAGTATGCATCATTTAACAATGGGGATGCATTCTGAGAAATGCAGTATTAGGTGAGTGCATCGTTGTGCAGATGTCATAGGGTCTACTCACAAACCAAATGGTAGAGCCGAGTGCACACCTAGGCTATATGTTACAGTCTGTTGCCCCTAGCTACAAACCTGCACGGCATGTAGAGTAGTACTGAATACTGAAGGTAACTGTAACACAGTGGTAAGCATTTGTGTACCTAGCTTTTCTTTAGGATGGGATTAAATATATCCCCGTCTCTATTAAAAATACAAAAATTAGCCAGGAGTAGTGGCGGGTGCCTGTAATCCCAGCTACTTGGGAGGCTGAGGCAGGAGAATTGCTTGGACCCGGGAGGCGGAGGTTGTAGTGAGCCAAGATTGCAGCATTTCACTCCAGCCTGGGCAATAGTGAGACTCCATCTCAAAAAGCAAAACGAAAAACAATAGCTAAACATAGAAAAGATACTATAAAAATGTGGTGTTCTAATCCTATGGAACCAGCATCATATGTGCTGTCTGTCATTGATCAAAACATCAGTATGCAGGCACGCCTGTATAAAATCCTATCATCTTATTTGGGGTATTATCATGGCTTAGATGCAAAGCAGGATCTAGTGAGCAAAGGGTGCAGATCATTCCTTTCATAGACCCATAAACATCTCAGCAAGGTGAAGTAACTTGCTCAGTATCACACAGAGAGGTATGATTCTGGGCCTTGTGTTGCCCACCTCCCCCATCACCCCTGAGTAAAAGTAAGTCTATGAAGCAAAAAAAAAAAATTAAAAATGGAGACATACTGGCTTTGTGTGGTAGTCATGGTGGTGATATGGGAGAAACAGCTTTATGTTGAGTTTGGATGAGAAAAGACCAGCGGCATCTCGGTGGAAGCAACCGTGGAAAAAAGAAGACTAAACTTTTCTTACCCACTCCTTAGATTTCCAAAGCACATAGAGTTTGGAAAAATAAGAAAGGACAAAAAAAAAAAAAAAAAACCTCAAACTAATGACCTCAGAAATTAATAGCAGGCCCAATTTATAAACTAACGGTGTTTCCTACATTCAACATGTTTATGATTCCATGCAGTCTAAGCATAGTTTATGAGCCACGGTGTTAACATAAACCTGGGTTAGGTTTGAGAGGTTATATTCCAGATATGTGTAAAGAGGCTTCTTAGAAAAACAACTTGCTATCTCAGAGAGTCCTTATATCTTTACACTGAAGGTCTAAGAACACAAAAGAGAAGTCAGAGAACCTGCACTTGAGGTCAGAGAACACAGTGCAATCACATTTTTATCTTGCTAGGTCCCTTTCTGGAGTCTCATTAATTAAAGCTCTTAGTTTAGCAACTTGGTTGTGAATATTTTTCCTTTCCTTTCTTGTCAGCACAGTGAAAAAAATGCTGGTGGGGTAGCTGGGTAATACACTTGTAAGACCATGGAAGCATTCTCTCTGCAAGGCTCCTTGTCTGCAACAAATTGTGAATTATGTTTCTATTTTCATCCACACTGGATGATAAGGGTCTTTAATGTTCATATTTCTCTTCTTGAAAAGGAGATTTGTGCTCTGAATCCACAGTAAGCATTTGAAAATCCTACTCAAAATACTGTATTTGCAATTTCTGTGAAACATTTTAAGATGGCTTCTAAGCTTTTATAAAGGATTAAGTACACCAATTGCCTCATTTCTATTTGTAGTAAGTCATAATGTTGGATTAAGGGGAATATTTTTGGTATACAAGGAATACTGTTCAGTTACATTGGTGTTGTGGGAAATGGAAAAGTAATTTTCAAAAGTAAAACAGACAAATACTGTTGAGGGCAGTATTCATGAAAGAACTTTTACTTACTTTTTCCTTATATTAATACATTGCACAGGATGAATTGCTACTAAAATTGATGAAATCTTAACATTGTTGTAAATGAGAAGAATGGCATCTATAATATAAGGTAGCTAAGAGTTCCGTAACTCTCAAGCACATAGAGGCCACCTCCACAACTTTAATCATGTCTATACTCCATCTAAATTTATTATTTAAAGCAATTCACTTTTTTTTTTCTTTAGACTGAGTCTCGCTCTCTTGTCCAAGCTGGAGTTGAGTGGCGAGATCTCAGCTCACTGCAATCTCTGCCTCCCAGGTTCAAGCGATTCTCCTGCCTCAGCCTCCCAAGTAACTGGGATTACAGGTGCCGGTCACCACACCCGGCTAATTTTTGTATTTTTAGTAGCGATGGGGTTTCACCATGTTGGCCAGGCTGGTCTCAAACTCCTGACCTCAAATGATCTGCCGGCCTCGGCCTCCCAAAGTGCTGGGGTTACAGGCGTGAGCCACTGCACCTGGCCAGAAATTCACTTAAAAAAAAAAATTCCTAAACAAGATTAACTATGAAGTCCCAGGCTTGGTTTCTTCATTATATTTTTTCTAATGCATGTGAGAAGAAAGGATAATTATTACCTAAAATACCGTGTGTACTAGTAATATATTTGACACACTTAAAAATCAAAAAGTGGGGCCGGGCACGGTGGCTCAAGCCTGTAATCCCCGCACTTTGGGAGGCCGAGGTGGATGGATCACAAGGTCAGGAGATCAAGACCATCCTGGCTAACACGGTGAAACCCCGTCTCTACTAAAAATATAAAAAAATTAGCCGGGTGTGGTGGCGGGCGCTTGTAGTCCCAGCTACTCGGGAGGCTGAGGCAGGAGAATGGCGTGAACCCGGGAGGTGGAGTTTGCAGTGAGCCAAGATCGCGCCACTGCACTCCAGCCTGGGCAACAGAGCGAGACTCTGCCTCAAAAAAAAAAAAAAAAAAAAAAAAAATCAGAAAGTGTTACCCTACTAGTTGAGACTAAAGTATGGGGGGTTTAACCTGGCTCTAGCCACAGGATTTTAGACAAGTTTGTCACCTTTCTGGACCTCAGTTTCATCATTAAAAGAATTGATGTTTTAGACATGAAGCCTTTGCCCGTGCCTATGTCCTGAATGGTATTGCCCAGGTTTTCTTCTAGGATTTTAATGGTCCTAGGTCTTACGTTTAAGTCTTTGATCCATCTTGAGTTGATTTTTGTATAAGGTGTAAGGAAGGGGTCCAGTTTCAGTTTTCTGCATATGGCTAGCCAGTTTTCCCAACATTTATTAAATAGGGAATCTTTTCCCCATTGCTTGTTTGTGTCAGGTTTGTCAATGACCAGATGTGTGGTGTTGTAGATGTGTGGTGTTATTTCTGAGGCCTCTGTTCTCTTCCATTGGTCTATATATCTGTTTTGGTACCAGTACCATGCTGTTTTGGTTACTGTAGCCTTGTAGTATAGTTTGAAGTCAGGTAGCATGATGCCTCCAGCTTTGTTATTCTTGCCCAGGATTTTCTTGGCTGTGCAGGTCTTTTTTGGTTCCATATGAAGTTTAAAGTAGTTTTTTCCAATTCTGTGAAGAAAGTCAGTGGTAGCTTGATGGGGATAGCATTGAATCTATAAATTACTTTGGGCAGTATGGCCATTTTCATGATATTGATTCTTCCTATCCATGAACATGGAATGTTTTTCCATTTGTTTGTGTCCTCTCTTATTTCCTTGAGCAGTGGTTTGTAGTTCTCCTTGAATAGATCCTTCACATCCCTTGTAAGGCGTATTCCTAGGTATTTTATTTTCTTTGTAGCAATTGTGAATGGGAATTCACTCATTATTTGGCTCTCTGTTCGTCTGTTATTAGTGTATAGGAATGCTTGTTATTTTTGCACATTGATTTTGTATCCCAAGACTTTCTTGAAGTTGTTTATCAGCTTAAGAAGATTTTGGGCTGAGACAATGGGGTTTTCTAAATTATACAATCATGTCATCTGCAAACAGATAATCTGACTTCCCCTTTTCCTATTTAAATACCTTTATTTCTTTCTCTTGCCTGATTGCCCTGGCCAGAACTTCCAATATTGTGTTGAATACAAGTGGTGAGAGAGGGCATCCTTGTCTTGTGCCGGTTTTCAAAGGGAATGCTTCCAGTTTTTTCCCATTCAGTATATTGACTGTGGGTTTGTCATAAATAGCTCATATTATTTTGAAATATGTTCCATCAACACCTAGTTTATTGAGAGTTTTTAGCATGAAGGCTGTTGAATTTTGTCAAAGGCCTTTTCTGCATCTATTGAGATAATCACATGGTTTTTGTCATTGGTTCTGTTTATGTGATGGATTATGTTTATTGATTTGCATATGTTGAACCAGCCTTGCATCCCAGGTATAAAGCCGACTTGATCATGGTGGATAAGTTTTTGATGTGCTGTTGGATTCAGTTTGCCAGTATTTTATTGAGGATTTTCACACTGATGTTCTTCAGGGATATTGGCCTGAAATTTTCTTTTTTTGTTGTGTCTCTGCCAGATTTTGGTATCAGGATGATGCTGTCCTCATAAAATGAGTTAGGGAGGATTCCCTCTTTTTCTATTGTTTGGAATAGTTTCAGAAGGAATGGTACCAGCTCCTCTTTGTACCTCTGGTAGAATTCAGCTGTAAATCGGTCTGGTCCTGGAGTTTTTTTGCTTGGTAGGCTATTAATTACTGCCTCAATTTCAGAACTTGCTATTGGTTTATTCAGGCATTTGACTTCCTGGTTTAAACTTGGGAGCATGTATGTGTCCAGGAATTTATCCATTTCTTCTAGATTTTCTAGTTTATTCATGTAGAAGTGTTTATAGTATTCTCTGATGGTAGTTTTTATTCCTGTGGGATCAGTGGTGATATTCCCTGTATCATTTTTTATAGCATCTATTTGATTTTTCTCTATTTTCTTCTTTATTAGTCTGGCTAGCAGTCTATCAACAAAAGCCAACATTGACAAATGGTATCTAATTAAACTAAAGAGCTTCTGCACAGCAAAAGAAACTATCATCAGAGTGAACAGAAAACCTACAGAATGGAGAAAAATTTTGCAATCTATCCATCAGACAAAGGGCTAATATTCAGAATCTACAAAGAAATTAAACAAATTTGCAAGAAAAAAAACAACTCCATCAAAAAGTAGGCAAAGGATATGAACAGACACTTCTCAAAAGAAGACATTTATGCAGCCAACAGACAAATGAAAAAATGCTCGTCATCACTAGTCATTAGAGAAATGCAAGTCAAAACCACAATGAGATACCATCTCACACCAGTTAGAATGGCGATCATTAAAAAGTCAGGAAACAACAGATGCTGGAGAGAATGTGGACAAATAGGAATGCTTTTACACTGTTGGTGGGAGTGTAAATTAGTTCAACAATTGTGGAAGACAGTGTGGCAATTCCTGAAGGATCTAGAACTAGAAGTAGCATTTGACCCAGCAATCTCATTACTTGGCATATACCCAAAGGATTATAAGTCATTCTACTCTAAAGATACACACACACATGTATGTTTATTGCAGCACTATTCACAATAGCAAAGACCTGGAACCAAACCAAATATCCATCAATAATAAACTGGATAAAGAAAATATGGCACATATATACCATGGAATACTATGCAGCCATAAAAAGGATGAGTTCATATCCTTTGCAGGGACATGAATGAAGCTGGAAACCATCAGTCTCAGCAAACTATCACAAGAACAGAAAACCAAATACCACATGTTCTCACTCATAAGTAGGAGCTGAACAATGAGACCACTTGGACATAGGGAGGGGGACATCATACACTGGGGCCTGTTGGTGGGGGGCTAGGGGAGGGATAACATTAGGAGAAATACCTAATGTAGGTGACGGGTTGATGGGTGCAGCAAACCACCATGGCACATGTATACCTATGTAACAAAACTGCACATTCTGCACATGTACCCCAGAACTTAAAGTATAATAATAATACATAAAATAAAAGAATTGAAATGCCACCCAATACCTGTTAGAACTTATAGACAAATTCAATAAAGTTGCAAGATACAAAGTCAAAATACAAAAATCAGTAGCATTTTCATACACTAACAACAAGCTATCCACAAAAGAAAGAAAGAAAGCAATCCCATTTACAGTAGTTAAAAAGAAGTTAAATACCTAGGAATACATTTAACCAAGGAAGTGAAAGGTTTCTACATTCAAAACTACAAAACATTGACAAAAAGAAGTGAAAACACAAATAAATGGAAAGACATGCCATGTTCATGTATTGAAACATTTAATATTGTTTAAATATCCATACCACTCAAAGCAATCTACAGATTCAGTGCCATCCCCATCATAATTCCAACAATATTTTTTCTCAGAAATTAAAAAAAAAAAAAATCCTAAAATTTATATGGCAGTTTGGGAGGCTGAGGCAGGTGGATCGCTTGAGGTCAGGAGTTTGAGACCAACCTGGCCAACATGGTGAAACTCCGTCTCTACTAAAAATACAAAAATTAGCCAGGCATGGTAGCGCCTACTTGTAATCCCAGCTACTCGGGAGGCTGAGACAGGAGAATCGCTTGAACCCAAGAAATGGAGAGAGAGAAAGAAAGAAAAAGAAAGAGAAGAAAGGAAAGATAGAAGAAATAAAAAGAAAAAAAAGAAAGAAAGAGAAAGAGCAAAAGGAGGGAGGGAGGGAGGGAGGAAGGAAGGAAGGAAGGAAGGAAGGAAGGAAGGAAGGAAGGAAGGAAGGAAGGAGAAAGAGAAGGAAGGAAGAAGAAAGAAAGAGAAGGAAGGAAGGAAAGAAGGAAGGAGGGAGGGAGGAAGGGAAGGAGGAAAGAAGGGGAAAGAAAGGGAAGGAAGCAAGGAAGGAGGGAGGGAGGGAGGGAAGGAGGAAGGAAGGAAGGAGGGAGGGAGGAAGGGAAGGAAGGAGGGGGGGGGGGAGGGAAACTTCGTAAACTGTAATGTGTAAAGTGCAAGTAGTTTTCCTGGAAAGTTTGGGATTGCCCACGATGCA
Organism: Piliocolobus tephrosceles; assembly: GCF_002776525.5. Taxonomy (NCBI): domain Eukaryota; kingdom Metazoa; phylum Chordata; class Mammalia; order Primates; family Cercopithecidae; genus Piliocolobus; species Piliocolobus tephrosceles. Next base: position 75,928,900 of record NC_045442.1, on the reverse strand, counting down.
GCCTGTGCTCCTCAAACTTGACCACACGGATGGATAACAAAGGATCTTGTGAAAAGGGGAGTTCTGATAAAACATGGAGCCAGTAGGAGACTCTGCATGCTAGTGTGTCAGGAATTGGTTCGTTCCTGTGGGTTCTTGGTCTCACTGACTTCAAGAATGAAGCCACGGACCCTTCCGGTGAGTGTTACAGTTCTTAAAGATGGTGTGTCTGGAGTTTGTTTTGTTCCTTCAGATGTATCTGGAGTTTCTTCCTTCTGGTGGGCTAGTGGTCTCGCTGACTTCAGGAGTGAAGCTGCAGACCTTCACAGTGGGTGTTATAGCTCATAAAGGTAGTACAGACCCAAAGAGTGAGAAGCAGCAAAATTTATCGTGAAGAGGGAAGAGTGAGGAAGGCAACCCGAGCAGGGTGCCACTGCTGGCTCAGGTGTCCTGCATTTATTCCCTTATTTGGCCCCACCCATACACTGCTGATTGATCCATTTGTATTACAGAGTGCTGAGTGGTCCGTTTCGACAGAGTGCTGACTGGTGTGTTTGCAAATCTTTAGCTAGACCAGAGCACTGATTGGTGCATTTACAATCCTTTAGCTAGACAGAAAAGTTCTCCCAGTCCCCACCTGACCCAGAAGCCCAGCCGGCTTCACCTCTCACTAGCAGGCTCCCTGGTGACCTTAATGCTGCTGATCTGTGGAGTACTTTGAGTAGCAAAATAGAGAAAATTTAAAACTAGAAATCACATGGTTCGGCCTTGATTTCTGAGTCTTAGGGTTGATTTCTGTATGTACCAACACCGTCAATAAGAAAAACTGCTAGGCACTGTTCCTGGGAGCTTAGTATTTAATGCAAACAGTATTTGGAGTCATAACACAATCTGGCAAAGAGCGTTGTTCCAGGGCTGAAAATGCTGATGGAATTAGCCAACTGACCTATCTGCATACTCCTCCCTCCTGGATAAGAAAAATTAGGGATTGGGTCTTTTGAAAGTAAAAATAACTCAATACGTTTCTAATATTTATTTTGTTCTAGACACTGATATTAAATATCCAAAATGCACAACTGCTCTTTGAGGTAACCATTATCCCCACTTCATAGTTGAAGATACTACAAAATACTATAGATGAAGATACTGGCAGGGAGCCGTGACTCACACCTGGAATCCCAGCACTTCAGGAAGGTGAGGCAGGAGAATCGCTTGAGCCCAGGAGTTCAAGAAAAGCCTGAGGCAGCATGGCCAGACCCAGTCTCCATAAAAAATTACGCTAGCATGCCTGTGGTGCCCGCTACTGGGGAGGCTGAAGTGCAGGGATCATCTGAGCCCAGGGAGGTCGAGGCTGCAGTGAGCCGTGATCACGCCACTGCTCTCCAGCTTGGGCCACAGAGTGAGATCCTGTCTCAAAGAAAAGGAGGGGAGGAGAAAAAGACAATAACACCCCACCTGATTTGTTCGTTCCAAATAAATACATATAAATAAGATACTATACGGCGCCCTGATGCAGTGGCTCAGGCTTGTAATCCCAGCACTTTGGGAGGCCGAGGCGGGCGGATCACAAGGTCAGGAGATGGAGACCATCCTGGCTAACACGGTGAAACCCCATCTCTACTAAAAATACAAAAAAATTAGCCGGGTTTGGTGGCTGGCACCTGAAGTCCCAGCTACTCGGGAGGCTGAGGCAGGAGAACGGCATGAATCCGAGGGGGAAGGAGCTTGCAGTGAGCCGAGATCACACCACTGCACTCCAGCCTGGGCTACACAGCGAGACTCCATCTCAAAAAAAAAAAAAAAAAAAGATACTATATGGCAGAGAATGCCTGCCAAGATCCTCAAAATCAATCCTAAACAAATAGTGGAAGGACAAGAGAGAGACACATGAATTCCTAACACTAGGTGGGGGAAATTAGGGAATACCTCACTCCCCGCCTCCGAGACTGAAGACTACTGAAATCAGTGTGGGGGTGGGGAGGGCTAATGGCTGTAGCCTGGGCATCATGAAGAACTGGTTGGGCAGCCTTTACTTTGTGCTTTTGTTCCCTCAATTTGCCTTGAGAGAGACAGTCATCAGCCTGACTCCTTCGGCATGACAGTTAACAGTGGCTGGAGCAGTGTTCTCCCATATCAGCAACACAAACTCTGCGGGGGCAGGGAGAGAGTTCACAAAAATAGAGGCTGACAGCCCTCAGGTGGTTTCCCCGCACTGTGCTTCCAACCAAATCGCCAGGACTGTGGATTATCTTACTTTCTCCTAAGGGTTTAAAAGTGAAAACTCCAGCCAAAGGAGCGACTGGTGGATTGGTGGTCCCTGGATCCTTACATCGCAGGGACCAACACAGATGAGGCTGGCCTTGGCCCCTCCCAGTACGTTTTCCCAAAGGAAAACAAGCCCACAGCCAAATAACTGGACAGCTGGGGAGGACAAGTCTACACAAGCAACACGTATCATCTGATCACACATGTTGAAGCAGAAGGACCCAAAATCTAAAAATGCTCCTTAAATAGGAGGTAAGAGAAAATGTTAGTAATATGCAGCAAGAACAAGACATCCTACCAAAAAAAAACTAAGTGAAAATGTTAGGTAGGAAAAATAAAATAGTTAAAACAAAGAATTTGATAAATGGAAATAGCACAAATGAAATAGAATGGATATAGTTGAAGAAATAATATGTGAACACACGATTGTGGCAGTCTCACAATAAGACTAAAACATATGAAATAGAAAAGAAAAGCTTGGAAATGTAGATGATAAACATAAAAGTGCAAACACCTGAGCAATCATTCCAGCTGGAGTAAGAAATACAAATAAAGTGAAGGAAATACTTGAACAAATAATGGAGCTATATTTCCAAAAAATGACCTTATTTGAAAGGCTTATGAAAAGCCAACAAAAGATAAGGAAAAATCAATTCCTAGGTGCAACTATAAAATTTAAAAATAATAACTAAAATAATAATAATAATAAGGAGACTGGGCACAGTGGCTTATGCCTCTAATACCAACACTTTGGGAGGCCAAGGCAGGAGGATCACTTGAGGCCAGGAATTCAAGACAAGCCTGAACAACATTTTGAGACCCAATCTATCTCTACAAAAAAAATAAGGCCAGGAGTGGTGACTCACGCCTGCAATCCCAGCACTTTGGGAGGCCAAGGCAGGCGGATCACAAAGTCAGGAGATCGAGACCATCCTGGCCAACATGGTGAAACTTCGTCTCTACTAAAAACACAAAAAATTAGCCGGGCATGGTGGCACACGCCTGCGGTCTCAGCTACTCAGGAAGCTGAGGCAGGAGAATCGCTTGAACCCGGGAGGGGGAGGTTGCAGTGAGCCAAGATCACACCACTGCATTCCAGCCTGGGAGACAGAGCGAGACTCCGTCTCAAAAAAAAAAAAAAAAAAATTTAGCTAGTTATGGTGGCACTTGTCTGTAGTCCTAGCTACTCCGGAGGCTGAGGCAGGAGGATCACTTTAGCCCAGGAGGTCAAGGCTGCAGTGAGCTGTGATCACGCACCACTGCACTCCAGCCTGGGCCACAGAGTGAAACCCTCTCTCAAATATAATAGTAATAAAAACAAAGAGAAAGTTCTAAAAGCTTCCAGAGAGAGAGCAGATCACCTCCAACGGCATGACAATGAGATAGACATCAAATAACTACATGAGATGCTGGGAGACAGTGTAGTATAATGGTTAACTGTAACTACGTAGTAGTTATTAAAGTATTAAGAGACAGTAATTTTGAGGGTAGAATTTTATATTTACTTTTTATTTTTTTGAGACAGAGTCCCCCTCTGTCGCCCAGGCTGGAGTGCAGTGGTGAAATGCCAGCTCACTGAAACCTCCGCCTCTCAGGTTCAAGTGATTCTCCTTCCTCAGCCTCCTGAATAGCTGGGATTACAGGCACCTGCCACCATTCCCAGCTAATTTTTGTATTTTTAGTAGAGACGGGGTTTCACCATATTGGCCAGGCTGGTCTCGAACCCCTGACCTCAGGTGACCAACCACCTTGGCCTCCCAAATGCTAGGATTACAGGCATGAGCCACCACACCCAGTTTTGAAGGTAGAATTTTATATTCAGCCAAATTATCATACAAGTGGGAGAGAGTGATGGGAAGAATCACCTGCATTCAAGGGCTCAGAGCACTTGCCACACCCAGACCCATATTAAAAACACTTTCAGAAGAAGATCACAAAAAATGAAAGGAAAAAACCCCAGGTAATTCTGCAGGAGGCATAGGGGAAGAAGAGAGGAGAGAGTCATCAAAGAAAAATAAAAAGTTAATAATGTTTTCAAAACAACCCTGGTTTAAAACTGTATTTGTTCTATATAACTTCCATGGTGGTACATGTATGTGTGTATGTGTGTGTGTGTTGGGGTGGTGGGGATAAATTAACTGGGCAGGAGAGTAACGCTGAACTAGTTGCATTTATTTATTTATTTATTTATTATTTGAGACAGAGTCTCGCTCTGTCTCCCAGGCTGGAGTGCAGTGGCGCGATCTCAGCTCACCGCAGCCTCCGCCTCCCAGGTTCCAGCAATTCTCCTGCCTCAGCTTCCCAGGTAGCTGAGATTACAGGCACATATTACCACTCCTGGCTAATTTTTATATTTTTAGAGATGGGGTTTCACCACGCTGGCCAGGCTTGTCCCGAACTCCTGACTTCAAGCGATCTGCCCGCCTCAGCCTCTCAGAGTGCTGGGACTATAGGCATAAGCGACCATGCCTGGCCTGTACTGGCTGCATTATTAAGGGCAATATAGATGCTAATAAATGTAAGAAAGCAACTGGAATAAATAAACATGAAATGAGGAATTCAATGCAACTACCATAAGAATAAAAATAGAATTATATATAATTGTTTCTATTTGGAAAAAAATATTTTTCCTTTACTTCTTGACAATTTTGCAACAAGAGCTAAGTTGTCCACATTCCACGCTGCTCTCTTGGAGGGGAGAAATCTGTCTTCAAGAGAGCATGGTATGTGAACAAGATGAGTAACAATAGAAAAAGAAAGTCCAGGCTGGCCACTTAGCGTAGCTCATCTTGGATGCCTCCAAAAATCTCTTAATGTTGCTCAACTTAGCTAGAATTGCATTAAACAACACAGGATAAGAGATGAAATCATGTTTGAGCTCCACTTGTAATCAGAATGCTGGAAGGGGTGGTAGAAATCTCCTCCCCCAACTCCCGCCATGGAGGGAACTAGGGCATGTGAAGGAAGACAACCACGAACGCCACCCAGCTAACTAATTTGGTGGCAGACCTAGGTCCCTGACACCTCGATATTTCACCAAGCTGCCTGTCAGCGGTGTTGGATGAAACATCCAAAGTAATGTTCTCAACAGCATGCCTTACCTCCCAAATAATTTACAAATATTATCCAAGAATGATGTATTAAGAATGAGAGTAGTTTCTATGATTGTTAACTGCCTTAAACCCCCACATCCTGTTCATGTTACTGGCATCTGCCTTTGATACTGTATCCATAGCAATGTGCAAATATTGTAAACACTCTGCTGACCCAAGGGTTTTCTTGCCATTGGCTAAAGGTGCAGCACTAATATGTTGCACATGTACACAGAATGGCAGTATTTACAGCATTTATGAGGCTTTAACATCTGCACAGCCAGAGAGCTTGCTGGCTTATGTTCTACATATCAGAGTATTTCCTAGGAAACTGAAAATAAATACATTATGAAATTTCAGTTTTCAATGTGTCACTGGTGTTGTTCTGGCGTCCTGTCATGCCTGCTGCAAAACATACTTTGACCAGGAAGGGATGCCTTATGAAATCTCATTATATACTTTCAATCTGCAGGATTCCACAGAATTCCTTCTGTGTCAATAACAGGAAGATCAAACATGAATTAAAAACTCACTATGAGCCAGGTGTTATGCTAAGAGCCTTGCTTGCATTCTTTCATTTAATTATCACTTTAAATCCTAGGAAGTAGGTGCTGCTAACCCGTTTTCCCCAGTTAGAAAACGGGGGCCGGCCAGGTGTGGTGGCTCACACCTGTAATCTCAACACTTAGGGAGGCTGAGGCAGGCGGATCACCTGAGGTCAGGAGTTCAAGACTGTCTCTACTAAAAATACAAAAATTAGCTGGACATCGTGGCGCATGCCTGCAGCCCCAGCTACTGGAGAGGCTGAGGCAGGAAAATCGCTTGAATCTGGGAGGTGGAGGTTGTAGTGAGCCAAGATCGCTCCACTGCACTCCAGCCTAGGAGACAGAGTAAGATTCTGTCTCAAAAAAAAAAAAAAAAAAAAAAAAAAAAAAAAAAAAAAAAAAAAAAAAGATTCTGTCTCAAAAAAAAAAGAAAAGAAAAGAAAAGAAAACTGGGGCCCAATGAATTGAGTACCTTGTTTATAGTCAGAACTAGTGAGTGTAAAAACAAAAACAAAAACAAAAACCTAGTGAGTAGTAGGAACCAGGAATCAAACCTAGATTTCAAGGCCTGTATTTGTATCATGTGTTCACAGCCTAACTATTGTACATTGCAGAGGTGACTGTAGCATAAAATCGCTCCTCAGTATTAATATATTCACAGTGAAATAGGTTTTCCTGTTGCTATGGTCTGAATGTGTTCCCGAAAAGTTCATGTGTTGGGAACTTTGTTCCCAATGCATCAGTGTTGAGAAGTGGGCCATTGGGAGGTGATAGGGTCCTTCATGAATGGATTCATTCATTCATGGATTCATGGACTAATGGACTAATAAGGGAATATGTTAGTTACCACAAAAGTGAGTCTGTTATAAAAGCCAATTTGTTTGCCCCCATTAAAGTACAGAAAAAAAAAAAAAAGTGAGAGAGAAAAAAGAAAAGCCTGTTTGGCCATCTCTCCTGAGCCTCCTTGCCATGTGATGCCCTGTACTGCCTTGGGACTCTGCAGAGGCCCCACCGGCAAGAAGGCCCCCACTAGATGTGACCCTTCAACCTCGGACTTCCCAGACTCAAGAACTGTAAAAAATAAAAAATTTTTTTTTTATTTATAAAGTACCCAGTCTCAGGTATTCAGTCATAGCAACAGAAAACAGACACCTGTGAAAGACATATTAAAATGGACCTGGGTGGGGCGCAGTGGCTCAAGCCTGTAATCCCAGCACTTTGGGAGGCCGAGACGGGCGGATCACGAGCTCAGGAGATCGAGACCATCCTGGCTAATACGGTGAAACCCTGTCTCTACTAAAACAAATACAAAAAACTAGCCAGGCAAGGTGGTGGGCGCCTGTAGTCCCAGCTACTCGGGAGGCTGAGGCAGGAAAATGGTGTAAACCCGGGAGGCGGAGCTTGCAGTGAGCTGAGATCCGGCCACTGCACTCCAGCCTGGGCGACAGAGCGAGACTCTGTCTCAAAAAATAAAATAAAATAAAATAACATGGACTTTACCATTTCATTCCTTATGTGGAAATTATTACATTTCTACCTCATGATTCTCCTCCTTTCTCACCATAAGGAGTTAATTTAAGAGGAGGAGGAGGCTGGGTGTGGTGGCTCATGCCTGTAATCTCAGCACTTCGGAAGCCCAAAGCGAGTGGATTACCTGAAGTCAAGAGTTCAAGACCAGCCTGGCCAACATGGTGAAAGCCTGTCTCTACTAGAAATACAAAAATTAGCTGGGCATGGTGGCAGGTGCCTGTAATCCCAGCTACTCAGGAGGCTGAGGCAGGAGAATCACTTGAACCCGGGAGGTGGAGGTTGCAGTGAGCCAAGATTGCACCACTACAATCCAGCCTGGATGACAGAGCAAGACTATGTCTCAAAAATAAAATAAAGTAAAATAAAATAAAAGGAGGAGGAGGGGGCAGCTCAAGGGTATAGGGCTGGGTGGGGAGGGTTGACCTGGCCACCAGGTGTCAATCCAAGTTCATGTCAGTGGCCCTGAGGGCTTCTAGGAGAGGTGTGACCAGGCCCCTTCCCTGAGCAGGTACACATGCCATTCTCCCATGGTCACTAAGGGGGAAATGGCCCCAAAAAGATCAGCTATAACTGCCCACAGGGTACCACTTCTAGTATCAAGTTACGTACAGACTAAGTGGAGCAGATCAGTAAATGGATAATGGCCTTCTGGGGCTGTGAACCAGAGACCAGCCATCTTCAAGCAGGTGGGATTAGAGGGGGCTGGGTAATCCAAGAAGTATGCCCAGGTACAGGGCAGAGCTGAATCACCCCTATGATATTGCAGGGGTAGGGGCAGGATTGTATTGCAGAATGTAGCAGGGTGAACTTGGCCTTCATCATTTAGAAGTTCTGAACAGAGGGTCTTTTCCTGGGGTCCACAGGTGAGTCAGTAAACTTTTTTTTTTTTAATTTGAGACAGAGTCTTGCTCTGTCACCCCGGCTGGAGTGCAGAGGCATGATCTCGGCTCACTGCAACCTCTGCCTCCTGGGTTTAAGCTATTTTCCTGCCTCAGCCTCCCAAGTAGCTGGGATTGCAGGCACCCACCTGTTGGGAGAAAAGCTGAGTGTTGGGAGAGAAGCTGAGGCAGGGCTTGGAACATGTCCGGGGTCCAGGGTAAAACCCCTCATGGCCTTTGGAATGTGTCTAGACTTGCTGGCTCCTTGCTTCTAGCATTCCCATTATCTCAAGTAGCCATATGTTTCAAAGAAAATGCTAAACCATCACAACTGTATCTCATATCCTCACCACCTATTTCTTTGTTTGATCACCAATAAATAGTGTAGGCTCCCAGAGCTCGGGGTCTTCACAGCCTCCATACTAGCATTGGCCCCCTGGTCCCACTTTCTCTCTCAACTTGTCTTTTCTCATTCCTTTGACTCTGCCAGACTTCGTAGCCCCCACAGCCTGGTGTTGGGTCCAATCACCCCAACACCCATCACCATGCCTGGCTAATTTTTGTATTTTTAGTACAGATGGGAGGGATTTCACTATGCTGGCCAGGCTGGTCTCGAACTCCTGACCTCAGGTGATCCACATGCCTCAGCCTCCCAAAGTGCTGGGATTACATGCATGAGCCACCATGCCCAACCGTCAGTAAACCTTTAATATTGTCTGGGATCCAAACAGGCCCAGCAAACAAATAGCCTTGCCAGGAATTGTTCTTCATGGCGGGGATTTGTGGATGCAGCATCAAGGCTCTCAAATGGAAAAGAGTAAGGACTTAGAGAGCAAGATTAGAAGGCAGAAGATGTGGCACTTCACTAGCTACTCAACCTTGAACAAATTATTTCACCTGTTTTTTATTTTGAGACAAAGTCTCTCTCTATCACCCAGGCTGGAGAGCAGTGGCACTATCTCAGCTCACTGCAACCTCTGCCTCCCAAGTCCAAGTGATTCTCATGCCTCAGCCTCCAAGTAGCTGGGATTACAGGCATGCACCACCATGCCCGGCTAACTTTTGTATTTTTAGGAGACATGGGGTTTCACCATGTTGTCCAGGCTGGTCTTGAACTCCTGACTTCAGGTGATCCACCCGCTTCGGCCTCCCAACATGCTGGCATTATAGGCATGAGCCACCATGTCTGGCCTTGTTTCACCTCTTGAACTTGGGCTTTCTTGTGAGGCAGTTACACTTGATTTATAAGATTCCTCTCAGTTTTAAAATTCCATAAAACTCCAGAAGCACTATCTGGGAGAAGTAGTGAGTCCTCTGTCTCTGGAAGCATTCAAGCAGAGTGAGAATAGTCAGTTATCTGGTACACTGTAGACAGAATTCCTACATTAGGTGGGAGGCTAATATTTGATTTGAGTAATTAAGTCAATAATAAAAAATAGCATTGAGTATGTAATATGTGCCCAGCACTGTTCTAAGCATTTACACACGTCTCATTTATTTGATCCTTTCAGTAATTACAAGAGGGGGTGGATACTATCCCCATTGTACAGAGGATAGTCTGATCAGAGGCAGCACTAACCAGAGATCTCACAGCTAGAGAGAGATGGAAATTGGAAATCAGGTTGCTGTGGCCCCCACCAAGTCCTAATCACCACCCAATTCTGTCAGCAGCCTTGGGGCTCTGGGGTGGGCATGTCTTCCCACTGGCCCGGGATCTGGGTGCAAGGTGACCTGCCTGCCTCCTACCCATCTCCCTCTGAGTCAGGGAATTGAGCCTGGAATGCAGACAGCAGCCTTGCCAACAAAGCTACTTTCCCACGGCCTGCAGCAGAAAGCTGCCTACTGCTGCTTGGGCCCGCAAATGCTGTGAGCCCTTCACCAGCAGCCTTATTTTACAGAAGGCGAAACTAACACCCAGAAACGTCAAGCTACCTACCCAAGGTCACAGAACAAACAAGTGGCACAGTTGGGAAACATCTGCCTGGAGTCCTCACTTCCAGGACAGTGCTTGATGTCCTGTTTTGTTTTTATCTAAATCACATTACTGCAATCGCTTGCATGTGACAGTCCCTCAGTTTTCTGTTCTGAATATACATATTTTCTTTTTTTGTTTTTGTTTTTTTCTTTTGAGACAGAGTTTCGCTCTTGTTGCCCAGGCTGGAGTGCAATGGCGTGATCTCAGCTCACTGCAACCTCCACCTCCCCGGTTCAAGCGATTCTCCTGCCTCAGTCTCCCAAGCAGCTGGGATTACGGGCATGTGCCACCACTCCTGGCTAATTTTGTAGTTTTAGTAGAGATGGGGTTTCTCCATGTTGGTCAAGCTGGTCTCGAACTCCCGACCTCAGGTGATCTGCCCGCCTCAGCCTCCCAAAATGCTGGGACTTGGTGCGTGAGCCACCGCTCCTGACATGAGCCTACATATTTTCTAATCAAGGCCAATGCATCAACTACAGCAAATTGGAGATTCATAACAGCAGCAATTATTCAAAATGAAACTCTCTGCCTGTAATATTGTAAAAATTCTAATCTAACCTCACCCCTGTACAGTAAGATATTTATCTCTTGTTGGTCCTGAATCCACACTTGTGCTCCTTTGAGGCAAGTTTCCTCACTAACATTGACCCCCGCAATTGCATATTAACCTTTGCCCCAGCTGTCACCCAGCCAAGAATTCCCTCCGCAGTCCTCTCTGCTTATCTGGCCTGCTGGGAACTCTCAGGATTAAACAGTACTGATAATTCAACAATTCTTTCTTTCTTCTTCCTTTTTTTTTTCTCAAGATCTGCTTTTAGGAGAAGCAATCATTTCAACACTGCATTGCAAATGAATTTATACCTCAGTCAGAAACAAGAAACCCCACACCCCACTCCCGCATAAGCTTTTTTTTTTCTTTTTTCTTTTTTTTTTGGAGACGGAGTCTCATGCTGTTGCCAAAGCTGGAGTGCAGTGGTGCCATCTTGACTCACTGCAACCTCCGTCTCCCAGGTTCAAGCAATTCTCCCGCCTCAGCTTCCAGAGTAGCTAGGACTACAGGTGCATGCCACCATGCCAGGCTAATTATTGTATTTTTAATAGAGACAGAGTTTCACCATGTTGGCCAGGGTGGTCTCAAACTCTTGACCTCAAGTGATCCACCCACTTCGGCCTCTCAAAGTGTCAGGATTACATGGGTGAGCCACTGCACCTGGCCTCTTTTTTTTTTTTTTTTTTGAGACAGAGTCGCCCAGACTGGAGTGCAGTGGCCAGATCTCAGCTCACTGCAAGCTCCGCCTCCTGGGTTTACGCCATTCTCCTGCCTCAGCCTCCCGAGTAGCTGGGACTACAGGTGCCCGCCACCTTGCCCGGCTAATTTTTTGTATTTTTTAGTAGAGACGGGGTTTCACCGTGTTAGCCAGGATGGTCTCGATCTCCTGACCTCGTGATCCGCCCGCCTCAGCCTCCCAAAGTACTGGGATTATAGGCGTGAGCCACCATGCCTGGCCTGGACAAGATTTTTCATTGGAAAATTGTCATATTATATAATAGGATTTTCTGCACCTGTAAAAAAAGAATGAGAAAGTTATTTCCTATACTGATAGGAAAGACCTCTAAGATGTAAGCAGAGACAAATGTGTATAAGTATGCTAACATACACACATGTATCTTCTTATACTGTGTATGAATAAAAGAACTCTGGAAATGTACACCCATATTATTGTATAATGCAAGCATACATTTGTATTCGGCTTGTATATGTTTTTTCCTAAACTTATACATATTTACTGACAAAATAAGCTAGCATTGCTTTTACATAATGTTTAAATACGTAAATTTTAATCTGTGTTTAACAAAATTGAATTATTGCACTAATGAATTTTATTTCAAAAGTTATATTTTGGCTGGGCGAGATGACTCACACCTGTAATCCCAGCACTGTGGGAGGCCGAGGCAGGTGGATCACCTGAGGTCAGGAGTTTGAGACTAGCATGAACAATATGGTGAGACCCTGTCTTTACTAAAAATAAAAAAATTAGCTGGGTGTGGTGGTGTGTGCCTGTAGTCCCAGCTACTCGGGAGGCTGAGACAGGAGAATCGCTTGAACCCGGGAGGCGGAGGTTGCAGTGAGCCAAGATTGTACCACTGCCCTCCAGCCTGGGCGACAGAGCAAAACTCTGTCTCCAAAAAAAAAAAAAAAAAAAGTTATCTTTCATGGTATGTCTACTTTAGAATAATTTCAAAGATCTTTAGGTAACTCAAAACCTTGTACTCATTTAATTGATGGATATTTGCTGGGTACATAAATAATTTCTAGGAAAAATGAAAGACTAAAACATGCATTATGAAGCATAATTTAAGTGTATATACTTTTGCTTCATTTTTATTTACTTATTATTTTTTGTTTATTTATTTATTTTACACTTGTAGTTGTTTTTTTTTTTTCTTTTTGTGGATATCGGGGTTTCACTATATTGCCCAGCCAGGTCTTGAACTCCTGGGCTCAAGCTATCCTCCTACTTCTGCCTCCCTGAGAGTTGGGATTACAGGCATGAGCCACCACACCCGGCCTTATTTATTTATATATATTTTTTGAGACAAAGTTTCACTCTTGGTTGCCCAGGCTGGAGTGTAATGGCATGATCTTGGCTCACCGCAACCCCCACCTCCCAGGTTCAAGCAATCCTCCTGCCCCAGCCTCCCAAGTAGCTGGGATTACAAGTGCCCACCACCATGCCTGGCTAATCTTTGTATTTTTAGTAGAGATGGGGTTTCGTCATGTTGACCAGGCTGGTCTTGAACTCCTGACCGCAGGTGACCTGCTGGCCTCAGCCTCCCAAAGTGCTGGGATCGCAGGTGTGAGCCACCACATCCGGCTTCTGTTTTTTAAGGAAAATAAAGTACTGTAGTTTTGTCTTAAAGCAGCAGTTTTGTCTTAAAGCACCAGATTTGGTTTGGAGAGGGTGTTTGGGAGTTTATTTGTGGTTGGTTTGTTTGGTGAAAACTCTTTACACACCTCCAACATATTGAGGACACCAAAGAGCTTTTTTTGTGGATTGTAGCTATTAGTATTTACTGTTAAACATTTAAACATAACTTTCTTTTTTTTTTTTTTTTTTTTGAGACGGAGTCTCGCTCTGTCGCCCAGGTTGGAGTGCAGTGGCCAGATCTCAGCTCACTGCAAGCTCCGCCTCCTGGGTTTATGCCATTCTCCTGCCTCAGCCTCCCGAGTAGCTGGGACTACAGGTGCCCGCCACCACACCCGGCTAGTTTTTTGTATTTTTTTTAGTAGAGACAGGGTTTCACCGTGTTAGCCAGGATGGGCTCGATCTCCTGATCTTGTGATCCACCCGTCTCGGCCTCCCAAAGTGCTGGGATTACAGGCTCGAGCCACCACACCCGGCCTAAACATAACTTTCTGAAAAATATTTTTTCATTTCTCTCAGCACAGACCTATAAAACATAAGTTTTTTTTTTTTTTTTTTTTTTTGAGACGGAGTCTCGCTCTGTCGCCCAGACTGGAGTGCAGCGGCCAGATCTCAGCTCACTGCAACCTCTGCCTCCTGGGTTCAGGCCATTCTTCTGCCTCAGCCTTCCGAGTAGCTGGGACTACAGGCGCCCGCCACCGCGCCCGGCTAGTTTTTTGTAATTTTTAGTAGAGATGGGGTTTCACCGTGTTAGCCAGGATGGTCTTGATCTCCTGAC
>NC_045442.1:75823712-75914531 GCF_002776525.5 Piliocolobus tephrosceles | reverse complement strand
TTTTTTTTTTTTTTTTTTTTTTTTTTTTTTTGAGATGGTGTCTAGCTCTCTTGCCCCAGCTGGAGTATGGTGGCATGATCTCAGCTCACTGCAACCTCTGCCTCCTGTGTTCAAACAATTCTCCTTCCTGAGCCCCCTGAGTAGCTGGGAATACAGGCATGCACCACCATGCCTAGCTAAATTTTGTATTTTTAGTAGAGACAGGGGTTTCATCATGTTGGCCAGGCTGGTCTTGAACTCCTGATCTCACATGATCCACCCGCCTTGGCCTCCCAAAATGCTGGGATTATAGGCATGAGCCACTGTGCCTGGCCTGAAGTGAATTTTATTTGCTTTGATTTATAATACTTGAGTTTGGGTCACACCTGTAATCCTAGCATTTTGGGAGGCCAAGGCTGGTGGATCACTTGAGCCCAGGAGTTCCAAGTCCAGCCTGGCCAACATGAGAAAACCGACTAAAAAATACAAAAAGTAGCCAGGTGTGGTGGTGAGTGCCTGTAGTGACAAACTATTCGGGAGGCTTAGGTGGAAGGATCACCTGAGCCCAAGAGGTGGAGGTTGCAGTGAACAGAGATCGCACTACTGCACTCCAGCTTGTGGCAACAGAGTGAGACCCTATCTCAATTAAATATATATATACATCTGTCTGTGTGTATATATATACACACACACGTACATATAAAACCACATTTTACATATATACCTGTATTTTTTATATTTTATATATAAACACGTATATATATTTTATATATATAGGTGTGTGTGTATATATATAATCACATGAAATGTGATTAAGATTTTATAAGGTTGCTTTTATAACACCAGTTTATCATATAAAATATATAATATATAATATTTTGTAACATATAATGCACATAAAACACATCATATGCATTTTAACACTATGAAATTTACTAACAATCTTAGAAAAATTTGTTTAATATTCATGGCCTTGTTTCCCTAGTTTACTGTTTGTTGTCTTCACCTATACTATGAAGGGTTATTCTTTTTTTCTATGTAAATCTACCTAGATAGCAAAGATTCGGTGTTTTACAGAATAATTTTTTTATTTTCATGTTGATTTTATTATGCCCTTGGTTATTTAAAGAAACAAGATTTGTTATTTAGGAGAGAGCTAAAGTTCTTTACAATCATGTTATTTTCTATCTTTATTTTAATTTATTGTTTTTTTTTTTTGGAGACAGAGTTTCACTCTTGTTGCTCAGACTGAAGTGCAGTGATTTGATCTCTGCTCACTGCAACCTTAGCCTCCGGGGTTCAAGTGATTCTCCTGCCTCAGCCTCCCGAGTGGCTGGGATTACAGGTGCCTGCCACCATGCCAGCTGATTTTTTGTATTTTTAGTAGAGACGGGGTTTCACCATGTTGGCCAGGCAGTCTCAAACTCCTGACCTCAGGTGATCTGTCTGCCTCGGCTTCCCAAAGTACTGGGATTACAGGAGTGAGCCATTGCACCCGGCCTATTTTTAAATGTTGTATTGTCCCTTACAAATGGGTAGGCAAGTATTACTTCCCAGACAGCTATGATCCTACATTAAGTGTTCAAATCTCCTGACAATTTTGGATTTTGCATTCCCCAAATTAGTCCTAAATGTGAAATAAAATAAAATAAAATAAAATAAAATAAAATAAAAGGAATGATAGCTGAGCTTTCCCAGACATACCACTGAAAATCACAAAAGGGGCCCGGCGCGGTGGCTCAAGCCTGTAATGCCAGCACTTTGGGAGGCCGAGATGGGCGGATCACGAGGTCAGGAGATCGAGACCATCCTGGCTAACACGGTGCAACCCCGTCTCTACTAAAAAATACAAAAAGCTAGCCAGGCCAGGTGGCTGGCGCCTGTAGTCCCAGCTACACGGGAGGCTGAGGCAGGAGAATGGCGGGAACCCGGGAGGCGGAGCTTGCAGCGAGCTAAGATCCGGCCACCGCACTCCAGCCTGGGCAACAGAACCAGACTCTGTCTCAAAAAAAGAAAAAAAGAAAAAGAAAATCACAAAAGGTTTGTTACTTCCCCTTATGAAAAGAGAGGTGCCAGAAATAAATAGATGTATTTGATATGTTACTATTGGGGTATTACACAGGAATAGATGAGATTATTTTTTATCAAAAGAGAGGGAAAGTGTAGGAAAATTTTCTTTCAATGGAAAATTAAGTATTATCTATAGCATACCCTTTCACTTTATCTGCTTTTGATTACATGGGAGCCATTTTACAGCTTGTAACATGTAGATAACTGATAGAAATGAAAACTAATTCTTGGCTCTAGACCTGTACATGTAGTCCTACCAGTAGAGGTTCAATGACTTCCCTTTCCCACCCTGGAAGAAGCTGGCTTGAGCTCTGTTGGTGAATGTGTTTCAACATTCCTTTGCTCCATATAAATTTAGCTTTTTTGACTTCTCCTTTGAGTCAGTTATAATCTACCATTTGATAATTATCTTTTATCTTTTTTTTTTTTTTTTTTTTTTTTTTTGAGACAGGGTCTTGCTCTTTCACCCAGGCTTGAGTGAAGTGATGCAAGCTTGACTCACTGAAGCCTTGACCTCCTGGGCTCAAGTGATTCTCCAAACTCAGCCTCCTGAGTAGCTAGAACTACGCACATGAGCCACCATGCCTGGCTAATTATTATTATTATTATGTAGAGGGGGGTTGCACTATATTGCCCAAGCTGGTCTTGAACTCCTGGCCTTAAGTGATCTTCCCACGTCAGTCTCCTAAAATGCTGCTATTATAGGCATGAGCTGCCACTCCAGGCTGATGATTTTATCTTTTTAATAAATGTATCGTTTAACAATGAGAACAATATAAGTTAATTCATTATGAATGATGGAAGCCTATTGCATTAGAGTTTTATTCTCCTCCTTAATCCTTGTTGCAAATACCTGGAAGGCAGTAACTGAAAGATCATTAGCTGGTATTAACCTTCAACAACTCTGGAATATGGCCCCATCTCCTACCTAGGGCAGCCCCTAGCAAGTTACTTTCCTCCCTTACACCTATGCAGCCTCCTAGCTGGGTGGGGCTATAATCTCTTCCCTCCCTATACCAGCAGGTGGGACTGGATCAAGAGTCGTAGGCAGAAAAGAGAGAGACAGAGAGAAAAAAATCAAACTTGTGAAAAGAAGGGGGAAGCTGGGTGCAGTGGCTCACACCTGTAATCCCAGCACTTTGGGAGGCCAAGACGGTGGATCATTTGAGGTCAGGAGTTTGAGACCAGCCTGGCCAACACGGTGAAACCATCTCTTCTAAAAATACAAAAATTATCCAGGTGTGGTGGCGCACGCCTGTGATCCCAACTACTTGGGAGGCTGAGGCAGGAAAATTGCTTGAATCCAGGAGATGGAGCTGCAGTGGGCTGAGATTGTGCCACTGCACTCCAGCCTGGGCAACAGAGTAAGACTTCGTCTCAAAAAAAAAAAACTTTGGGGGGGAATAAAAGAAAATTAAACAAAATCCCAGCCCTGGAAGGAAAATATCAATCCTAGTCTAGAAGGGAAGAGAAGCAGAGCAGGCTTAGAGGTTAGTCCTATTCTATTCATTTTATGGGGTCACTGCAGCAGCTGAGTTGAAATAAAGATATAAATGAGGCTTAGAGCAAGGAGATGAATATTTTTAAAAACTTTTTATTGATGGATTACGTATATACATTTTAAGAATTAAACACACCCATGAAACCAGCACTCAGACCAAATGACAGAACATTACCAGCAGCTCAGAAGCCCCCTCGTTTCTCTTGCAGGAAATTGATACTGAGTTCATGGATTAATTTTGCCTGGTTTGTGCTTTATATAAATTGTATTATACAGCAATTTGGAGAAAATTTATTTCATCAATTGTGTTTTCATCCATAACGTTGCATGTAGTGGTAGGTCATTCATTCTTTAGTCTGATGTCAATGGGAATTTCAGCAGTTTCCAGCTTAGGACTTCTATAATAGTGCAGCTATGATCGTTCTTGGTGTTTTTTTTTTTCTTCCTTCCTTCTTTCCTTCCTTCCTTCCTCCCTCCCTCCCTCCCTCCCTCCCTCCCTTCCTTCCTTCCTTCCTTCCTCTCTCTCTTTCTCTCTTTCTACTTTCTTAATAGGTCCTCACTCTGTTCCCCAGGCTGGAGTGCAGTGACACAATCTCAACTCACTGCAGTCTCCGACTTCCAGGCTCAAGCCATCCTCCTACCTCAGCCTCCTGAGTAGCTGGGACTACAGGTACGCACCACCACACCCAGCTAATTTTTGTATTTTTAGTGGAGATGGGGTTTCGCCATGTTGCCCAGGCTGGTCTCAAACTCCTGGACTCAAGCAGTCTGCCTGCCTCAGCCTCCCAAAGTGTTGAGATTACAGGCATGAGCCACCACACCCAGCTTGATCATTTTTGTCCATATTTTTTGTGACGATTCATTTCTGCTAGGTATATGCCTAGGAATGGAATTACCAGATCATATTTATTTCCACATCTGTCAATCTGTATATATATTAAATACCAGGAGCTCATGCCAAGGTCTCTGATTCTAATCTAACACAACACGGTTCACTTTGCCCTTCCCTTTTTATTTGTAGTTCTTTCTTTGACAGTAAGAAGCCTATCTCCCACTAAATACAATATATTTACTTAATTGCTCAATCGCAGAATATCCATAAAATAGTTTCAGAGTTGGTAACCTATATTCCCTATCTCTGTCTGCTGAGAGAGCCTAGATGCAGTGACACCCCAGTAACAAAGAGGACATCCAGCACTCAGATCTTAGTTTCTAAATACCATTCCCTCAAAAAAGGAAGCAGAGTTTTTTGGAGAAATGATTAAGTACAGGGAGAGTCACTTAAATTATAAAATAAAATTATAAAATAATCCTGGAACATCTTATGTCAGAAAGAAAGTGCTCAAAATACAATAAGGGCATTTCAAACAAACACAGGGAGTGACTGAAAGACTCTCACAGTGGCTGTGCCTGGGACAACTGGGGCAATGAAACAAAGGATGTTGGTCATGGATTATCACTGGTAAAATAAACTAAATATCCACGAGTCTATACTGAAATAATTGCATAAGTAATCGGGAGACAAGGGACAGCTCTTCCTTACCACTGAATTACAATTAATAAATGGAGAAGGAATTACGAAAGTAGAAAAATCACCTGTAGGAAAACACAGTGGTAATGAATGTTGCAGACAAGAATCACCAATGAATGCCAAAATTGGTGGGTGAAAGTATGATAGTAAACAAGATATTTGCATAGTCTCCAAGATATCTCCTCATAAGATACTCATTAAGTTTAAAAGGAAAAATAAGGCCGGGCGCGGTGGCTCAAGCCTGTAATCCCAGCACTTTGGGAGGCCGAGACGGGCGGATCACAAGGTCAGGAGATCGAGACCATCCTGGCTAACACGGTGAAACCCCGTCTCTACTAAAAAATACAAAAAAAAACTAGCCGGGCGACGTGGCGGGAGCCCGTAGTCCCAGCTACTCGGGAGGCTGAGGCAGGAGAATAGCGTAAACCCGGGAGGCGGAGCTTGCAGTGAGCTGAGATCCGGCCACTGCACTCCAGTCCGGGGGACAGAGCGAGACTCCGTCTCAAAAAAAAAAAAAAAAAAAAAAAAAAGGAAAAATAGGGCCGGGCACAGTGGCTCACGCCTGTAATCCCAGCACTTTGGGAGGCTGGGGCACATGGATCACGAGGTCAGGAGATGGAGACCATCCTGGCTAACACGGTGAAACCCCGTCTCTACTAAAAATACAAAAAATTAGCCAGGCGTGGTGGCGGGTGCCTGTAGTCCCAGCTACTCAGGAGGCTGAGGCAGAAGAATGGCGTGAACCCAGGAGGCGGAGCTTGCAGTGAGCCAAGATTGCGCCACTGCACTCCAGCCTGGGTGACAGAGAGAGAGACTCCGTCTCAAAAAAAAAAAAAAGGAAAAATAGGATTTTGCAATGGAGAAATCTTTGCCACATCATCTCTCAAAGTTAACATTCCCAGTAATGGGATGCCACAATATTACATGTGCCTCCTGATATAATGCATGGGGAAGGGTATAACCTCACTTCTGTAGTGTTCTCACCAAAAACATATAACCTCATTCTCATTTTGAGAAAGCATTAGACAAACTCAAGTTGGAGGACATTCTACAAAATAATTGGCCAGTACTCTTCAAGAGTGTCAAGGTTATGAAAGACAAAAATAACTAGCCTGGACACTTCAAAACTGTCAAAATTATGAGAGGAGGAGAAAGACTGAGGAGTTGTTCTGGATGGAAGGATCCTACTGAGACACGGCAGTGGAATGCCACGTGCAGTCCTGGATTGCATTCTGGACCAGAAAAACGACCTCAGTGGGGCCACTGGCAACACTGAATAAGGCTTGTAGATTCACAGACAGTATTGCATTAATGTTCACTTCCTGACTTTGATAATTCTGTAGCTATGTAAGATGTTAATATTTGGGGAGGCTGGTGAAGGTTGTACAAGAATTTGCTGTACTCTTTTTGTAAACTCAAAATTATTTCCAAGGAAAAAGACTTAAAAAGAAAAAGAAAGAGGGAATTGGATGGGATCGTGTCATTCTTCAGCCAAAAACCCTGCTGGCACCTCTGCCTACAGCATGAAGGGTTACTCTTTTGAGATGGCATCTGAGGCTCTCCATAATCTAACCAAAACTTCCCCCAGATTTACTGCCCACTCTCCTGTCACCCACCTACCTTTGTTAATCTCCATGGCATGCAGGAAGCATTGCTTAGAAAACTCCTACTCTTGTTGGCCGGGCGCGGTGGCTCAAGCCTGTAATCCCAGCACTTTGGGAGGCCGAGACGGGCGGATCACAAGGTTAGGAGATCGAGACCATCCTGGCTAACACGGTGAAACTCCATCTCTACTAAAATACAAAAAACTAGCCAGGCGAGATGGCGGGCGCCTGTAGTCCCAGCTACTGGGGAGGCTGAGGCAGGAGAATGGCGTTAACCCGGGAGGCGGAGCTTGCAGTGAGCCAAGATCCGGCCACTGCACTCCAGGCTGGGCGACAGAGCAAGACTCTGTCTCAAAAAAAAAAAAAAAAGAAAAGAAAACTCCTACTCATGTTCAAAGACCCCTTTGTGAGGCCTTTACTTTACACCTCCTTCAGGAAGCAGAGTTAGCTGCCAGCTCCTCCTTGGTCACCAGTCATCTCTCCTGGAAACCTTGATCCTCCTCCAGGGCCACTGCAGGCCTAGCTGGCATTACTCACAGCCCTTTCTGCACTCAGGAGACTTATAACCTACAAGTATATACAGCAAAGAAAACATAGTGACAGGCCCAGGAAAGCAGGTTAGAGGCAGGTGAGCAAAATAATTTACATTCTGCTGTGACAATAGATGTTATTATTACTTCCTCTTTGTTGGTGAGGCTCAGGGCGAGGAGGTGAACTGCCTGAAGCTACACCACCAATAAGGACAAAGTCAGGATTTGAACTCAGTTCCTCTGCCTCCCTTACTAAGATATACTAATTCGGAAATGCTCTGAACAGTCAGCCAGCAATGTCTTCAGACAGTTTATATTTTACTTCAACTCTCACCTCAAGGAGCCAAAATAAGATCATCTCCCTAGAGAGCATTGCAGAGAAAATTCTCAAAGAGCTTGAGGGAAATGCCAAACCATTCCTACCCACCAAGCTCGCAGGGAATTCAGGAATCATAGCTTGATGGATTCTCAGGAAATAGTCATGGATTTCACAATGAACTGAACTGACACTTAGCAATGTGAATCTACTGCAAAAACATCTCGAAACCAAGTAAGTAGATACCAGGCACTATGGGTGGCTGAGTTCTTTTGCTGGACCCTTGATTTAGGCCACTTTCCTTCTCTTCTAAATGTGGATTTATCACTTCAAAAGACCCTGGTTGGAAAACCGTTATTGCTAAGGGATAGTCACAGAGCCCATCATATAGGGTAGCAGCCAAGATTAACTGAAAAATAGACTATGTAGCCATGGAATACTACTCAGCCATAAAAAGAAATAAAATAATGGCATTTGCAGCAGCCTGGATGGAGGTAGAGACCATTATTCTAAGTGACGTAACCCAGGAATGAAAAACCAAAGAGCATATGTTCTCACTTGTAAGTGGGAGCTAAGCTATGAAGACGCAATGCATAAGAATGATATAATAGACTTGGGGACTGGGGAAAGAGAGTGTAGGAGGGTGTGAGGGATGGAAGACTATGCCTTGAATACAGTATACACTGCTCAGGTGATGGGTGCACCAAAATCTCAGAAATTGCCACTAAATAACTTCTCTATGTCGGCCAGGTGCAGTGGCTCACGCCTGTAATCCCAGCACTTTGGGAGGCCAAGGTGGGTGGATCATTTGAGGTCAGGAGTTCAAGACCAGCCTGGCCAACATGGTGAAACTCTGTCTCTACTAAAAATACAAAAATTAACTGGGTGGTAGTAGTGCGTGCCTGTAATCCCACCTACTCTGAAGGCTGAGGCAGGAGAATCACTTGAGCCTGGGAGGCGGAGGTTGCGGTGAGCCAAGATGGCGCCACTGCACTCCAGTCTGGGTAACAGAGTGAGAACCTGTCTCAAAAAAAAAAAAAAAAAACTTATCAATGTAACCAAAAACCACCTGTTCCAAAAACTGTTGAAATATATATAGTTAAAATGAATAATATCTACTATTTGATGGCAAAACAGGGTGATTATAGTCAACAATAATTTATTGTACATTTTTGTGTTTTTCCTTTTTATTTTTACTGTACCTTTTCTGTGTACATTTAAAGGTAACTAAAAGAGTATAACTGGAATGTTTGCAACACAAAGAAATGATAAATGTTGAGGTGATAGATACCCCATTTACCCCGATGTAATTATTACACATCTTATGCCTGCATCAAAACAGCTCATGTGCTCCATAAATATATATCTACTATGTACCCATAAAAATTAAAAATATTTCAATCAGAAGAAAATAAATCTATAAGAAAATTTTTACAAATTAAAAAAACCAGACCATGTAGTACTTCACACCAGGTTGGACATGAAGTCAAAATCATGAATGTTGGCTGTTAGGACTATAACTATTGATATTACAACTGTTAATATTATTTTTTTTTTTTTTGAGATGGAGTCTGGCTCTGCACCTAGACTGGAGTGCAGTGGCTCAATCACGGCTCACTGCAACCTCTGCTCTCATGTTCAAGTGATTCTCCTACCTCAGTCTTCCTGTAGCTGGGATTACAGGTGCACATCACCACATCTAACTAATTTTTTTAGAATATTTTTGGTAGAGATGGGGTTTCACCATGTTGACCAGGCTAGTCTCGAACTCCTGACCTGGAGTGATCCCCCTTCCTCGGCTTCCTAAAGTGCGGGGATTACAAGATGAACCACCGTGCCCGGACAATATCATCATCATTATTATTACTATTATTTTGAGACAGTCTTGCTCTGTCACCCAGGCTGGAGTGCAGTGGTGCAATCTCAGCTCACTGCAGCCTCTGCTTCCTGGGTTTAAACAATTCTCATGCCTCAGCCTCCCGAGTAGCTAGGATTACAGGCATGTGCCACCACACCTGGCTAACTTTTGTATTTTTTTTCTTTCTTTCTTTCTTTTTTTAGTACAGATAGGGTTTCACCATGTTGGTCAAGCTGGTCTCAAACTCCTGATTTCAGGTGATCCCCCCACCTCGGCCTCCGGAAGTGCTGGGATTATAGGCGTGAGCCACCATGCCCAGCCATAACTGTTAGTATTAAACCTCTACCCTCACTCTACACTTGGTTTCTCCCTGTACCAAGCAGATCTTCCCATCTTCCTACATCTCCTACCTGGGAGGATTCAGGGCCACATGTAAGAAGGGGGGCAGTTTAAAGAGGGTATGCTTACTGCAGCACAATTCATAATTCCCAAGGTACAGAACCACCTTAAGTGCACACTGACCAATGAGTGGCTAAAGAAAATGTTGTCTATATACACCATGGACTAGTACTCAGCCATAAAAAGGAACGAAATAATGTCTTTTGAAGCAACTTGGATGGAGTTGGAGACCATTATTTTAAGTGAAGTAACTCAGGAATGGAGAACCAAATACCACATGTTCTCACTTATAAGTGAGAGCTAAGCTATGAGGACACAGAGACATACGGAGGGATATAATGGACTCTGGAAACTCAGAAGGGGGAGGATGGGTGGGGAGTGTTGGATAAAATACTACATATTGGGTATGATGAACCCTACTTGGGTGGTGTATGCACTAAAATCTCAGAATTCACCATTATACAATTCATTCATGTAACCAAATATAGCTTGTACCCCCAAAGCTACTGAAATTTTATAAAATTAATAACAATTTAAAAAGAAGCAGGTCTCTTTCTGCCTCCACTGCTGCCATGGCACCTGTGAAAAAGCTTGTGTTAAAGGGGGGCAAAAAAAAAGAAGCAGGTTCTGAAGTTCATTCTTGATTGCATCCACCCCATAGAAGATGGAATCATGGACGCTGCCAATTTGGAACAGTTTCTGCAAGAGAGGATCAAAGTGAACTGAAAAGCTGGGAAACTTGGCAGAGGGGTGGTGACCACCAAAAGGAGCAAGAGAAAGATCACCGTAACATCTGAGTGCCTTTTTCCAAAGGTATTTGAAATATCACACCAAAAAATATTTGAAGAAGAATAATCTATGTGATTGGTTTGCATAGCTGCTAACAGCAAAGAGAGTTATAAATCACGTTACTTCCAAATTAACCAGGACAAGGAAGAGGAGGAAGACAAGGATTAAATTTCATTTATCTGGAATATTTTGTATGAGTTCTTGAATAAAACTTCAGAACCAAAAAAAAAAGAAAGAAACAAAAGAACTTCTTATTTTTTTCTTTTTTTTGAAATGGATCTCATTCTGTCGCCCAGGCTGACATGCGGTGGTGTAATCATAGTTTACTACAGCCTCGACTTCCTGAGCTCCTGCCATCCTTCCACATCAGCCTCCTGAGTAGCTGGGACTACAGGCGTGTGCCACCACACCCAGCTAATTTTTAAATTTTTTTGTAGAGACAGAGTATGGCTGTGTTGTCCAGGCTGGTCTTGAACTCCTGAACTCAAGCCATCCTCCAGCCTCAGCCTCCTAAAGTGCTAGGATTGCAGGAGTGAGCCACTGCATCCAACCCCCAAAAAACCTAAATCTCAACCCGTCGAGTCGCCCCCTCCTTTTCCTTCCCCCAAGAGAGACATCCACACGTCACTGGCTCACTTTCTCTGGCTATAACTTCTGTGCCTTGGTTTAGTAGCCCCTCTCCATCTGTGCAGAGAGTGGGCTAGCCTTGCCCTGTGCTCACTGAGAGCTCTCCTGGCATGGGTCTTCCTGGTACCTCTGGAAATCCTCTCTTGTGCCCAAGGGAGAAGACAAGAAGGCTTTGTACAGCTCAGGGCCTCCCAGCCACTGAGGCTCTTTTAATTGGGCTGTGCTCTCACCCCATCTTTCTCCCCAGAGAGATGACCAGCCCCTATTTCCTGTTTCCTTTGGCCCATTCCCTTTGGGTATGGGTTGGGAGAGAAAGCCCCTGCCAGATTTCCCACCACTTGTGTCCTGGCCCAGTCAGGCTGGGAGGACCTGAGCACATCCTGTAGCGTTGCCTGTGGAGGCAGCACAGGCGCCTGGGAGGCAAATCCCCAAATCCCTAACTAGTCTCTGTGTACCCTGGGCCACCTCCTAAATTCTCCAAGCCTCACATTCTGTATGCTTCCATGGCCCTGGCAGGTACTGTCACAATCTGCATGGTTTGTGAGGCTACCTGGCAGAGTCATGGAAGAATTAAGTGAAAAAGAAATGTCTGCACATTAAGGCACTTCATTCATGCAGGTGGTTATGAGCGTTCTCCCCTAACTGCACGGGGCTTGCCATTCTGCACCCCCCATATCCCATTTGTCCCTGTCTTACCTCCACTCTTCTTCAGCTCTATTTAGTGCCTTTCCTGGGACTTGAGAATCAAGAGGCCTGATCATGCTGAGGACCATGAATTTTGGAATTACATCTACCTAGCTTCCAAACTGGGATCAGCCACCCTCTACCCTTGAATCAGATATATTTAATAGATCTTATTCTTTTTAATGGGGATAAGGTTATCTACTTGATAGATTTACTGATGCAAGGATTAAATAGGATAATGCATATACAGCCTTAGCACAATACCAGATTCAGACAAGTTTAGCAAATAATAGAATAATAATAAATAATAAGAGGTATGATTAGATCCAGCTGGCTACCCACCTTGCTTTGAGGCCTGGCATATGGTTGGCATATTTCTCTAGTTCCTGCCACTGATGCCAGTCTCCCCTATCTTTAATTTCACTGGTCACTTTCGAGAATATTAGAAAGAGGAGGTTTGTTAACTGGGTCCACTGGCTCCATAGTATCATTTTGCCCAGGAGTTTCCTTTTACGTGTTTGGGCTGGTTTCTGTTGGTATATGGAAATAAATTGATTTCCAAACAGTTATCTTAAATTTTTTTTTTTTTTTTTGAGACAAAGTCTCACTCTGTCGCCCAGGCTGGAGTGCAATGGTACGATCTCGGCTCACTGAAACTTCTGCCTCCTGGGTTCAAGCAATTCTGCCTGAGCCTCCCTAGTAGCTGGGATTATAGGCATGTGCTAGTACGCCCAGCTAATTTTTGTATTTTTAGTGGAGACAGGGTTCCATGTTGACCAGGCTGGTCTTGAACTCCTGACCTCAAGTGATCCACCTTCCTTCTGTCTCCCAAAGCGCTGGGATTACAAGTGTGAGCCACCATGCCCAGCCAAACACTTGTTGATAGTGGCATCTTTTTTAAATTTTTAAAAATTTTTAAATTTAATTTCAAATTTTTTAATTATTATTTTTTATAGAACAGTGTCTCACTCTGTCACCCAGGCTGGGGTGCAGTGGTGTGATCATAGCTCACTGCAGCCTCAAACTACTAGGCTTAAGTGATCTTCCTGCTTCAGCCTCCCCAGTAATAGGTACGTGCCACAACGCCCGGCTAATGTGTGAGTTTTTTTAAACTTTTAGTAGAGGTGGGGTCATGCTATGTTGCCAAGGCTGGTTTTGAACTCCTGGGCTCAAGTAATCCTCCAACCTTGGCCTCCCAAAGTGCTGGGATTATAGGCATGAGCCACCATGCCTGGCCAATAATGGCATCTTTACCTCATTTCTGATTTAATAAAGAATACATTTCTCCTTTTTCTGGTATGTACATATGAACTATTTAAGATAAAAGTAGTTGGGCAGGCATGGTGGCTCATTCTTGTAATCCCAGCACTTTGGGAACCTGAGGAGAGGATCACTTGAGCCCAGGTATTTGAGACCAGCCTGGGCAACACAGCAAGACCCCTCATCTCTATTTTTATTTTTTTAATTTGAAAAGTTATAAATATAAAAATTAAAAAGTAGTTATCTTGTTAAGGAAATGTCCCATTATTTCCTTTATTTTTATCCTAAGTTTGTTGTTATTACTGTTTTTAAGTTAGGGAGGCGTGTTTAATTTAATCAAATATGGTTCCAGTATTTATTGAAATTATATGTCTATTTTGCATTTTTGTTCCCTTGACCTTGTGACAGACATGATGCAGAGAGATTTTCCCAGAACTCCCCTTGGAAGTGAGTGGCTAGCAAACTACTTTATGTTCAAAGTAGTGGTAAAAGGATGGACTAGGCGATAAAGAGCATTAGGATATTTGGATACTCATTTAGGGAAAAATTTAAGTTTGAATCCTTCCTTGCAACCACATAAAAATTCTAGATGGATTGGACATTAGACTTTGAGAAAACCTTAAAACGATTTGAAGGAAACATAGAGAAATATCTTTATAGCCTTGATTCGAGGAATCATAAGCAAGTTGTAAACTCTATAAGCCATAAAAGAAAATATTGAGAGGTTTGGTTACCTAATATTCAAAACTTCTCAATGCTGAAAGACACCACCAAGACACTTGAAGATAATGGAAGGCTGGAAGAAGACATTGCCAACATATATAACAGGCACTGCATTAATAATCAGAGCATATCAAGGGAAGGGAGGAAAATAGAAAAAAGTGATCCAAGAGGCAAATAAAACTTAACCTCACTCATAATAAATAGCATGTAAATAAAAATAACAAGGTAACATTTTTCCATCATCAAGCTGTCAAAATTTTAAATAATAAATATCCAGTGTTGGAGAATGTAGGTGACCGCTAGGTTTACACTTCAGGTAGCGCCAGTCGAGAGGCATTTTATGTAAATGGCGCCCCCTGCAGCCCAATTCCTACCTAGACTAACATATACTCAGGTGCACCTTGGAACAGCGCTGGAAGACCCCTGTCCCTCCTGTGGGCTTTGTGACAATTTGGGGAACAGTTTTTGGCCTACCTGGCAAAATGTAAAAGGCCCTTTGATGTAATGATTCCTATTCCAGCCTTTCAGAAATACATGAATATGACTTTGTACATAAAGATATATGCAAAAGTGTGTTTATTAAAGCTTATTTTATATGGGAGAGAAAAAGGAAGCAATCTACATGTCCCTCAATAGGGGACTGTTTGGATAAATAATACTGCTTGTATCCATTCATGGGATATTTTGTAACTCTTAAAAGGAATGAAGTGTATTTATCTGTACTCACATAGATTGATCTCCAATATTATTATTATTATTATTATTATTATTATTATTTAAGACGGAGTCTTGCTCTGTTACCCAGGCTGGAGTGCACTGGTGCAATCTTGGCTCACTGCCACTTCCACCTTCTGGATTCTGATTCTCCTGCCTCAGCCTCCTGAGTAGCTGGGACTACAGGCACCCAACACCACGCCCTGTTAATTTTTTGTATTTTTAGCAGAGATGGAGTTTCATCATGTTGGCCAGGCTCATCTCAAATTCCTGACCTCAGGTGATCCACCCACCTCGGCCTACCAAAGTGCTGGGATTACAGGCATGAGCCACTGCACCCAGCCAAGATTTAATGTTATGACTGAGATAAACATGAATGAAAGCAAATCTTCAAAATATCTGTGACTTGATCTCATGTATATACATTTGCGTCCGACTATACATTAGATAGATGGGGAATGCATAGACTTGGAACAGGCAGAGCCTACCAAGTCAAAGGAACTGGACCTGAATGGTTGGACAGAGGGAATTCTTAACAGAAAAGACTTTCATGTTTTACTCTGTATACTCAGTTACTTTATGCTGTACCACAACAATAATGTATTGTATATGGTGTGTGTGTGTGTGTGTGTGTGTGTGTGTGTGTGTGTGTGTGTGTGTTTTCTTAATCTTAAATTCAAAATATAAGGTAGCCCACTGGCTCTGAGCTACAAGAATCCTTATGGGTTTGGCAGTTCTTTGACAACTTCCCACCTGGCTAAACTATCAAGGAATATCCTACCACCAAGCGTGAGAAATTCTTGGCATTCCTGAAATAAACTCTTCTTCTGAGCCAGCTCATGTGGGCATCATAATCTCCTCGAAGGCTTTTAAAAGATTTAGATCTGAGTCTGTCTCAGATTCTCAGGTTCAGAACCAAAATTTCTCTGTCTGAGGCTATTATCTTGCTCTGGAGGAGGGAGTGAGAACTGGATCACTGGTTAGCGTGGTGACTGTTTTGGACAATTGCATAGCCACAGCCACCAACACAGAAGGCAGAGAGGCAGCCTTGATCTGCAAGGGTTCCAGGCAACCCCAATGGGGACCCTGGATGGACAAAGGCATTCTCCCAGGCTTGGTGATGAAAGTGTTCCACTGGGCCAGGCGCGATGGCTCAAGCCTGTAATCCCAGCACTTTGGGAGGCCGAGACCGGGGAATCGCGAGGTCAGGAGATGGAGACCATCCTGGCTAACACGGTGAAACCCCGTCTCTACTAAAAAATACAAAAAAAAAAACTAGCCGGGCGAGATGGCGGGCGCCTGTGGTCCCAGCTGCTGGGGAGGCTGAGGCAGGAGAATGGCGTAAACCCGGGAGGCGGAGCTTGCAGTGAGCTGAGATCCGGCCACTACACTCCAGCCTGGGCGACAGAGAGGGACTCCGTCTCAAAAAAAAAAAAAAAAAAAAAAAAAAGAAAGTGTTCCACTGACAGCCAGGCAAAGCACTCAGGGCTCTGCAGCAGAGAAGTTAGAGCTGCAGCTTTTTTGCTTTTGTGTTTTCACTAAAACTTAATTTGTTGTTGCACTTGTTGGATGGTCATGTCCCATAGGGGAAGTTTCCACTACTGTGTTCTAAACTTTGGGCTGCTTGTACCATCTTACTTGTCCCCTCATTAATAATGAATTAAATAAAATCTTTAGTATATGCTAATTTCATATCTTTACAAGAGTTACGATTTTACCTTTTTTTTTTTTTTTTTTTGAAAAGTACCTTTTCACATTGCTATCACTCCCTTACCAGAGCAGTGAGTTTCTGGGTCTCCTTCTTAGGGGCAGACACTGTTCCACGTAATTAGAATTAATCTGTTGCTCGTAGATGGACAGAGAAAAGCTTCCACACTCCCGGGAGTCAGGGGTTCAGATCCTGTGCCGTGGCTGAGAGTGATGGCGAGGAAGACACTTCTCTCCGAGTCTTAGTCTGCCCGCCTGTGAAACGGGCTCATAACAAACCCCTGACCCCAGCCTCCGTCGCCTTGAGTCCAAGACCTCACCCAATCCCCCTCACCCCCCGGGCCCCCAGGAGGCGCGGGGACTCGGGGAGGGGGGCGGCCCCTTCCTCGGGAGGCACCCAGGTGGCACGTCGGTGCCTCAGCTCCCGGGGTCTCTGGGCTCAGCGCTGCCCGTGGGATGCAGACGGGCCTCTGGAGGGGGCGGGTTCTCTCGAGCCAGAAAGCCCGGAGCCGCCCAGGAATTTTGGCTCGAACTGAGAGCATTTCCTCCCGGGCTGGCCGGGCGCGATCCGGGAAGGGCGGCTGCGGGCAGACGCGGCGCTGCGCTCGGCCGGGCCGGCACCATGCGGTCCCTGCTCTGCGCGCTGGCCGGGCTGGCCCTGCTCCGCGCCGCGGGCTCTTTGGCCGGTGAGTGGGGCACGGGGCGCGGCAGGGGACCTGGAGCCAGGGAGACCCGCAGATGGCAAGGAAGGAATGAGCAAGAGAGCGACACAGAGAGAGAGCTGGACACAGCAGCGAGATGGAGAGAGAGGCAGATGTAAGGAGGGAGGGATGGAGAGAAAGACTGAGACGAGACAGACTCAGAAAAACGCTGAGAAGTAGAGCAACGGAGGGATAAAGGAGAGAGGAAAGAATAAACAGTGAAAACGAAAAGGAGAGGCCGAGACAGAAAGAGGCTTTCCCTGAACAAATATGAACTAGGATAGAAAGAAAAAGGAGTTTGAGAGACCGAAGGAAAGAGAGTGATTGACATGGCAAGGGGTGGAGGGAGAGAGGATATTGAAGAAAAGAGAAAGATTTGAGAGAGACCAAAAATGAGAGAGAGGGAAGCTTGATGCCCAGAGTAGAGCTGGCAAGAGAGAAGGAGCCAGGATCTGGAGTGGGAGGTCACAGCTGCTGGGTGGGGCAGCCCCGGAGGCCAGCTCCGTCTCAGAGGGCCTGTGGAGGCTCAGGCCTGGCTTTATAGGACATTGCATAACAAGCTAGACTTTAAAGGGTGAGTGACCCAGTCTAGCCCAGCACAGCCTTAAAGAACCAGACGGGGGGCCCAGGAGAAAGGCCACCTATTCACCTGCCAGGTGGCCTCGGGTGGTTCTGCAGTCAATGAAGAAGTCACCTCCCAGTTTCCAGGGAGCTTCTCTGGGGAACTGAGCTGTTTTGGTTGGCGATAGGGGACCGGGTGGAGGTAGAGAGCTGTGCAGAAGGGAGAGGCTGTCTGGGTACTTCATTAGCTGGGTTCCTTGCCTTTCACTGTTCACTTTCTTCCCCCCACCTCCCTCTCAGGCAGACGGATCACGAGGTCAAGAGATCGAGACCAGCCTGGCTAACACGGTGAAACCCTGTCTCTATTAAAAATACAATAATTAGCCGGGCGTGGTGGCACATACCTGTAGTCCCAGCTACTCAGGAGGCTGAGGCAGCAGAATCACTTGAACCTGGGAGGTGGAGGTTGCAGTGAGCCGAGATGAAGCCACGGCAATCCAGCTTGGGTGACAGAGCAAGACTCTGTCTTAAAAAAAAAAAAAAAAGGAAGAAGAAAAGGAAAAAAGTATTCATGTATTGCTGTAATTGTAATTTCACACTGATTTCATACATTTTTGTGCATAATCTTTCAGATTTTAGATGACATATCTTAACTTTTGATTATGAAAACTTTTGGATACAAAAAACCACAAAACAATAGTATATGAAAGAATCATATAATGTACTTATTACCCCTACTTCAACAAGCATCAGTTCATGGGCAGTTTTATCTCATCTATAGTTTCCACCCTCTCTCCTCTCCCTGTATTATTTTAAAGGAAATCCAGGCATTGTGTATTTTCTTTTCTTTCTTTCTTTCTTTCTTCTTCTTCTTTTTTTTTTTTTTTTTTTTTTTTTTTTTTTTTTTTTTTTTTTTTTTTATTTTTTTTTTTTTTTTTTTTTTTTTTTTTTTTTTTTTTTTTTTTTTTTCTTTTTTTTTTTTTTTTTTTTTTTTTTTTTTTTTTTTTTTTTTTTTTTTGAGACGGAGTCTCGCTCTGTCGCCCATGCTAGAATGCAGTGGCGCAGTCTCAGCTCACTGCAACCTCCGCCTCCTGGGTTCAACTGATTATCCTGCCTCAGCCTCCCAAGTAGCTGGGACTACAGGTAAGCACCATCACACCTGACTACTTTTGGTATTTTTAGTACAGACAGGGTTTCACCATGTTGGCCAGGCTGGTCTTGAACTCCCAAACTCAGATGATCCGCCCGCCTCGGCCTCCCCAAAGTGTTGGGATTACAGATGTGAGCCTTAGCGCCTGGCCTGGCATCATGTATTTTCATCTATAAACACTCTTTTTTTTTTTTTTTTTTTTTTTTTTGAGATGGAGTCTTGCTCTGTTACCCAGGCTGGAGTGCAGTGGCCAGATCTCAGCTCACTGCAAGCTCCGCCTCCCGGGTTCCCGCCATTCTCTTGCCTCAGCCTCCCAAGTAGCTGGGACTACAGGCGCCGCCACCTCACCCGGCTAGTTTTTTGTATTATTTTTGTATTATTTTTAGTTTCACCGTGTTAGCCAGGATGGTCTCGATCTCCTGACCTCGTGATCCGCCCGTCTCGGCCTCCCAAAGTGCTGGGATTACAGGCTTGAGCCACTGCGCCCGGCCTAAACACTCTTTTAATAAACACAACTGCAATGCCATGATCACACTCCAAAAGCCGTGTGTGACTGAATATCATTAAATATTCAATCACTGTTCAAATGTCCTTGATTGATTGTGTCACATCTTTTTGCAATTCATTTGTTTAATCCTAATAAGGTTACATACACTGCATTTGGTCAATATGTCTGTTAGGTCTCTTTAAATATGTAAGTTTTCTCTCCCCTTTTTTTTACTTAAATTTTTGTTGTTGTTGAAGAAACTAAGTTTGTCCTGTGAAGTTTTCCACTTTTAGATTTTGCTAATTGCATCCCTTTGATGTCATTTAAATACCTCCACCCCTTACATTTTCTATAAATGGAGAGCTATCTCTAGCATGTCTGACTTCCAACCTTGGTTTCTTTCTTTCTTTTCTTTTCTTTCTTTTTTTTTTTTTTTTTTTTTTGAGACAGAGCCTTGTTTTGTCATCCCGGGTGGAGTGCAGTGGTGTGATCTTGGCTCATCACAACCTCTGCCTCCCAGGTTCAAGCAATTCCCGTGCCTCAGCCTCCTGAGTAGCTGGGATTACAGATGCGCACCACCACGCCAGGCTAATTTTTGCATTTTTTAGTAGAGATGGGGACGGCGGGGGTGGGTTTCACCATGTTGGCCAGGCTGGTCTCGAACTCCTGACATCAATTATCAGCCTGCCTCGGCCTCCCAAAGTGCTGGGATTACAGGCATGAGCCACCGCGCTGGGCCGCAGTCTTGGTTTCTTTTAGCAGCACTCAGAGAAACCTTTATCCCTGATAGCTTTTTAGACCATGAGCCACCATGCCCGGCCCATATTTTGGAGTTTTTTATAGAATCATTTGAAGAATAGTGTTCTGCTGCTTTCAAAAATAATCAAAACTCATGGATGATTTTGAATGAATCATACATTTTCATATAAATATTGGATGTGGTAAATTTATTATTCTATTATATTGAATGTGGTCAAATATAATTAACCACCAAGTGGCCAGGGTTGCTTTTCAAAGCGGAGTGTGACTTTGACAATTCAGAAGATACAGCAGCACCTTTCAGAGACGCCACTGAGAAAACATTTCTCATCACCCAAAATGCAGAAATCATCTGCGCTGTGGCACTTTCTTACTGTTTGGGTCCAGATAAAAAAGGTCTCCCTGTAAGGCCTGTAAGTAGAAGGAGCGGTACTTCCGCCTCAGAAGATGGGACCCAGGGGCCACGTCTCTTTAACTGGGGCAGCCAGCCCAGCCCAGCCCTCCCCTGGGGCCTCCGGGCCCCACAGCAGCCTGTTCTCACCAGCACAGGATGCCCCGCCCGTGGCCACCATCCAGGGTGCACATCAGGCCCCAAGCAGGAGCCCGGCCAGAGAAAACAACGCAGCATCCAAGGAGGTCCATTTCCCAACTGGCAGGGCCTGGGAGAGCAGGAGGAAAGGAAGGAAGGGAGCCCTGCGGAGCCACAGCCTTGGCTGCTCGGGGTTAATCACTATAATCCTTCAGCCTTTTCCACTCCCCTTGCCTGAGCCACTGACAGCCCTGTGGGTGCATGTGCGTGTCTACTATTTTATTTTTATTTTTATTTTTTTTTACAAGACAGGGTCTTTCACTGTCACCCAAGCTGCAGTGCAGTGGTGCAATCGTAGCTGACTGTAGTCTCAAACTCCTGGGCTCAAGCAATTCTCCCGCCTCAGTTTTCCAAATACCTGAGACTACAAGTATATGCCACCAATGTTGGCTAATTTTTTTATTTTTATTTATTTGTTTTGTAGAAACAGAATCTCACTGTGTTGCCAAGGTGGCCTCAAACTTCTGGCTTCAAACGATCCTCCTGCCTCAGCCTCCTAAATCTCTGGGATTACAGGTGTGAACCACTGAGCCCAGCTCTTGTAGGCCTCTTGAGACCTCTCTGCAGCCTCCAAAAGACAGAGAAGAATTAAGGATGCACTACACGGGGCAGTCAGGGCCTCGGGCCTACCCTACCCCATTTTATGGAGGAGGCAGCAGAGGCTCAGAGAGGGGAAGAAACTTTCTCACAATCCCACAGTCATTAGTGGCCGAACTAGGCTGAGAACAGGGGTCTCCAGCATGTTTTCTACCATGATGCGTTCAAGTCAGCGCTGTGGTGAGGACACTGGTGCGGAGGGAGTAGGCAGTACAATGTCAGGCCCTGCTCCAAGCTTGCTCTCTCAGATGCACTCTGTGGAGGCCCCGATGAGCTCATGGACAGTTGCTCCAGGGTGCACAGAGCACAGTTTTGTCCAGATGTGAAGGATTAGTGCTGAGCCATGTTGGGAGTGACCTCAGCCCAGCCTTTTCCCTGGAGGGGTTTTGGAGCCAAGTTAGACCTCATCACAGACACGTAGAGAACAGGGTGTTTTAGGCCAGTGGAGAGAAGCAGGCTCTGGTTGTTCCTGACTTCTAAAGCAGCCAGACTCCCACTTGGCTGGCAGGGTCACACTGCATTCCCCTGGCCTAAGCCTGGGGGAAGTCTGTGAGGGGAGAGAGGCTAGGGTCTGGGAGACGGCAGGTGAGCCTCAGAGGAAAGGCTTGGCCAAAGGCCTCTGGACAGAGCCAGCAGGAGGTATGTGTATCCACAGACTTATGACAACAGGCCCTCCCCCAGGACAGCTACTCTGTCTGTGGGGAACAGCTCTTCCGGCCCCCTCAGAGCTTTTTCTCTCCAAGCTGAGCAGCCCAGTTTTAGCTGAGGCAACTGAGTTAAAATTTGGAGTCCCAGACTGGGTGCGGTGGTTCACACCTATAATCCCAGCACTTTGGGAGGCCGAGGCAGGCGGATCACTTAAGCCCAGGGGTTTGAGCTTAGCCTGGGCAACACAGTGAAACCCCATCTCTACAAAAATTACAAAACGTAGCCAGGCGTGGTAATGTGTGCCTGTAGTCCCAGCCACTCTGGAGGCTGAGGTGGGAGAATTGCTTGAACCCGGGAAGAAGAGGTTGCAGTGAGCCGTGACTGTACCACTGCACTTCAGCCTGGGTGACAGAGTGAGACCCTGCCTAAAAAAAAAAAAAAAGGGGGTCCCTTCCCATAGCCTCCTTTAGACTTGCTCCTGCCTCTCAAGGGCCTTCTCAGGATGTGGGGCCAGGATGGAGCATAGCCCCCAGGGGCCTCTCTGTCTCTGAATATTTTACATGGATGCCTGCAGCAAACGATGGCTGCTGTTTTCTGCTGACAACCCCGTCAGACTGTCAGACTTGTGTTAGGGAACATTTCAAACCGTGCACACAACAGTAGACAGAATCGCTGAATGCGACCCCATGTGCTCATCACCCAGCTTCAACAATTAGCAACTCTCAGCCCATCCTGTTTGCTCTAAACATCCACGCATGCCTCTCCCCCATCCCCACCGAGGCCTGAATTATTTACTTTGGAAGTAAATCCAAAACAGCACAGCCTTTAATCTGTAAATATTTCAGTATAGGTCTTTAAAGGACTCTCCTTAAAAAAATAACCAAAGCACCATTATGATGTCCTCCTCCCTCCCCAGATTCAGCAATAACACCATTGTCTTTTGAAAAGTCTTTTCTAAGTTCAGTGGAGGGAAATTATGGAAAGGATAATTTGAAAAACAGATTGTTCTCCACAAAAGACGCTCAGAGTGGAAGGACATTTTGTCCCTGGTCTTGTTCACATCCCTGAGTGGAAGAGCTGAGAGCTAGATAGAGTTGGAATCAGAAAATCACAGGGTAGGGGGCTCCACCTTGCTGAGATGAGGCCGGGAGGTCAGGGTGCCTGAGGTCCGGGCATTTGCAGATGGTGTGATCTTGGGCAAATCACTCGGCCTCTCAGAGTTACACATCCATCACCAGCTCTGTCCTACCTCAAGACCTGCCCCACTTCTGGACAACTGCAGATGGCCCCTTGGCCAACCCTTCCAACACCAAGGCCTTACAGCTACAAGTATTGCACGTAGAGAGATCAAGTTCCATAACTATCTCCCCCTATTGAGCTTTGGATGCCCACATCCATGGCCACAGCCTTAACATTGTCACTATCTGAAGCTGCTCTACCTCTAAAAGCTAAAATTACAATATTCTTTACCTCTTGTTCCTCCTGTGATTCCTAAAACCTCCGTCTCTTCAGCCCCCATTTCTCCCAATTTATTGGCCCCCTTCTTGGCCTCATTTCCTTCCTTATTCCAGCTGGATTCCAGGGCTCCTGTCCTAAACCCCTGACTGGCCAAATCTCAGTTCCTTGGCCCCTTGCCTCCACCACATCCATTCTGCAGACTCCTAGGTTTCAGCTCCATCCAGCCATCTGTCTTTGCTGCTCTACGCCCAGACTATGGAGCGTTGCTGGGAGAGGACTCGTGCTTCCAGGATTCCTTGTTGATGCCGACTCATTCTGCATGGTCTTCCTACACTGCATCCCTCATTCTGCACATCCTCTTTTGAAGCCCTCTCTTTATTCAAGTCCCTTACCTAGTGGTGCACTGATAGACTGGCTCTCAAAACAAGGTGGGGGTGGGTCATTGATTTCTGTGGTGTAAATGTTCCCATCACGGCCACCACTTTTTTTTAACTTAAAAATTTTTTTCTTTTTAGAGATGGGGTCTCACTATGTTGACCAGGCTGGTCTCGAACTCCTGGCCTTAAGCGATCCTCCCACTCGGCCTCCCAAAGTGCTAGGATTACAGGCACGAGCTGCCATTTCCAGACACCATGGTCACTATTTTAACGTCTATGTTTAGCAACCTACTCAAAGAATTCTTGTAATTGTAACATCTAGCTCTCCTCCCTATGTGATCTCCATCTTATTGCACAGAGTAAACAGCGGCCATCAGGTGGGAGCTCACTCCACTTTTTGGACCCTAGTTAGATGGTTTGCCTTTGCCTGTTTTTGCTGCATTTCCTCTGTCTTCCTTCCAGATGTGGTCCCCCCTGCTCTGGATCCAGGGCCTCCCATCAGTTCAGGAAGTGCATTCCTTGGGTTCTCCTGTCTTCCTCCTGTCCCTCAGGCTGTAAGCATGGTTGTGTTTTCCAATACAACCATGCTTACATGGTTTTTAAAAAAAAAAAAAAAAAAAAAAAAAGACCTTGCGATCCAATCTCCCTTCCTTCACAGCCAAGCTTCGGGGAATTTTCCAGATTCCACATTTCCACCCCTTCTCATCTCACAGTGATCCAAACTCTGCTTTTGGATCCTAAAAGTGCTGGGGTAAAATTTAGCAGGGCCTTTCTGTGCTCTCTTTCCAGTCCTTAACTTGCTACACCTCCCCGCTGCTTTTGGTCATGGTGACCCTTTTCATCCTCTGTAGAATCTGTAAAGCTCCTGGCTTCTCTTGACTTCTGGGGCAGCACCCTCCTTCCTGAGTGTCAGCGTTCTCCAAGGTTCCAGCCAACCCTGATGCCCCACAGGCATCTCAGGGTTACCAACTCTGAAACCCGAACTTGGAATCAGGGCTCTCAGACTTCTGCTGTGAGGGTTGATGGTGCCTGGAAGAGCTAACTCAAGAAGAACAATGGTGAATCAGGAGTTGAGCGGGTTGAATGGCAGATCCTCTGCTTATGAGTAGTGACTTTGGACACATCCTTTCACCCTTCTGTGCATTAGTTTTCCTATGTGTAGATTGGGCATAACAACAGGTTGTTGGAGAGGTTAAGTTAGCACCCTACATGGTGCATGGTAAGCGCTCATCACATGCCAACTGTTATTAACAGGTTCCCAGCGTCAATGCTGCTACTAAAATATCTCTTCTCGTTTCTTTTTTTTTTTTTTTTGAGACGGAGTCTTGCTCTGTCGCCCAGGCTGGAGTGCAGTGGCCAGATCTCAGCTCACTGCAAGCTCCGTCTCCCGGGTTCACGCCATTCTCCTGCCTCAGCCTCCCAAGCAGCTGGGACTACAGGCGCCCGCCATCTCGCCTGGCTAGTTTTTTGTATTTTAGTAGAGATGGAGTTTCACCGTGTTAGCCAGGATGGTCTCGATCTCCTAACCTTGTGATCCGCCCGTCTCGGCCTCCCAAAGTGCTGGGATTACAGGCTTGAGCCACCGCGCCCGGCCATCTCTTCTCATTTCTTTCCTCACTATTCCTACAGCTCCTGCTTCTGCTCATCACTTCTCCTTCACTGCTCTTATCCTGATTGCTGCAGTAACCTCCTGCCTTCAAAAGCATCTCCCTCCAATCTATTCCCTCTATTTTGAAAATTCATGTTTGACCCTGTGACTTTTCTGTTAAAATAAACCCCCTTGGCCTGGCATGCTGGCTTACACCTGTAATCCTAGCACTCTGGAAGGCCGAGGCGGGCGGATCACCCGAGGTCAGGAGTTTGAGACCAGCCTGACCTATATGGTGAAATCCTGTCTCTACTAAAAATACAAAAATTAGCAGGGCGTGGTGGCAGGACTTATAATCCCAGTTACTCGGGAGGCTGAGGCAGAAGAATCACTTAAACCCGGGAGGCGGAGGTTGGAGTGAGCCGAGGTGGCACCATTGCACTTCAGCCTGGGCGACAGAGCGAGACTCTGTCTCAGAACAAACAAAGAAACAAACAAACCAAACAAGCATCAGAACTGGTTTATTAAAGCCCCTGGGTTAAAACTCTACCCCTTTGTCTTCATTTCCAGGACTTCCCTCTCCAGTCTCTCCCTTGCCCCACCCTGTATCTCCAGCCATTGCAGGCTGCCTGCAGGGTTTACACAGTGAGCCATGTTCTTTCAGACCCCTCCATCATTGCAGCTCCCTGGCTGAAGCCCGTCCTCCCTTCCTCCCTGGGCTTCACCTCCTTGAGGAAGTTCATCTGGGTCTGTAGGTGACTGTGACTGTAGAGACTGGTGGGATTGAGATGCCTGACACTTGCATACTGACCCCCACCTGGGCCTTCCTTTGCTTGCTCTTGCGTTTGCCTTGAGGACTGACCCCACTTGAGCCCAGTGTTTACAGGAGTCTCTGGCATTATGGAAAACTAAGGGTCCCACAGTGAAAAGACTCATTTTCCCACAGCTGCAGAACCCTTCAGCCCTCCACGAGGAGATTCAGCTCAGAGCACAGTGTGTGACACACATATGGCTGTGCAACGCCGTCTAGATGTCATGGAGGAGGTAACAGGGTGATGTGGAAGGGCATGCGGGTTCAGGACCACCTTCTAGAATGATGTTTTTATGGGCAGATGCAGGCTTGCTTTGGAATGTGAGGACATCCAGGCCAATCCTGCCCTGTGACCACCTTGTCCAACATCACCCTCCCATTTGGGTTGCCAGGGTGCCCAGCCCCCAATGGACTCTGCCTCTCCTAAGGCCTTGCTTATCCCCACATGGGTATTTCAACATCGTTACTGGATGGGAAGGTGGAAATTCAGTCACTGTTTTGTTATATAGCCACGATTCCTAACTTGTGTGGGGAAACGTTTACATCTTTATTGTCACAAGCCTTTAACTGGAATTGAGTGTACCATTCATCATAGATACAGATAGCAAGCCGTGGTATTAATAGTACTATAACTTTGTCATCAATAGAAATCCAGATAATTTCATCTGCCTCTAGTTATGAATATCTCAACATACAATTTTTACCCTTGTGTCAAAATTTCAGTTGTGGTTAGGCCTGATATTAAATCATGTGATTTAGTGAGTTAATAAATACATTTTTCTTTTTTTCTGAGGCAGGGTCTCTCTCTGTCTAGCAGGCTGGAGTGTCATGGTGCAGTCTTGGTTCTCTGCAACTTCCATTTCCCAGTCTCAAGCGATCCTCCCACCTCAGTCTTCCAAGTAGCTGGGACTACAGGCACATGTGCCACCATGCCTGACTAATTTTTGTATTTTTTTGGAGATGCAAGGTTTTGCTATGTTGCCCAGGCTGGTCTTGAACTCCTGAGCTCAAGCCATTCACCCACCTTGGCCTCCCAAGGTGCTGGGATTACAGGCATGAGCCACTTTGTCCTGCCAATACATATATATTACATCAAAAAATTAATTTTTTTTTTGACAGAGTCTCTGTCACCCAGCCTGGAGTGCATGGTACAATCTTGGCTCACTGCATCCTCTGCCTCCCAGGTTGCAATGATTCTTGTGCCTCAATCTCCCGAGTAGCTGGGACTACAGGCATGCACCACTATGCCCAGCTAATTTTTTGTACTTTTGGTAGAGATAGGGTTTCACCATGTTGGCCAGGCTAGTCTCAAACTCCTGATCTCAAGTGATCTCGCCTCAGCCTCCCAAAGTGCTGGGATTACAGGCGTGAGCCACCGTGTTGGGCCAAAAAGTTTAATTTTAAATACTTGAATTTTTCTTTTTTTTTTTTTTTTGAGGTAGAGTGTCACTCTGTCACCCAGGCTGGAGTGCAATGGTGTGGTCTCAGCTCACTGCAACCTGTACCTTCCGGTTCAAGTGATTCTCTTGCCTCGGCCTCCCGAGTAGCTGGGACTACAGACGGGCACTACCACGCCCGGATTCTTTTTGTATTTTTAGTAGAGGCAGGGTTTCACCATGTTGACTAGGCTAATCTCGAACTCGGGACCTCCGGTGATCTGCCTGCCTCGGCCTCCCAAACTGCTGGGATTACAGGCATGAGCCACCACGCCTGGCCTAATGCTTGAATTTTTTTTTTTTTTTTTTTTTTTGGGACGGAGTCTCGCTCTGTCGCCCGGGCTGGAGCGCAGTGGCCGGATCTCGGCTCACTGCAAGCTCCGCCTCCCGGCTTCATGCCATTCTAATACTTGAATATTTTAATGCAATTGGTGTCCTTGGTAATTCTATATGTTTTATTTTTCGCATTTAAGGCATTATTCTGAGAAGAGGTCTGTAGGCTTCACCACCCTGCCAGTGGTATCCATGGCACACACAGGGAAAAACCATTAAGAACCCTGAGTAAATTTCAGAATCCCAAACTTGTCATTTGGCAGAGACACCACCAGGGGGCAGAACAACAAAAGGAATGTGAGCTCCAGTCTGCAAAGGCCAAAAGGTAGAGTATTCTACAGGCGCTTCATCCAAACCTGTGACTGAGTGCCAAAAAGGAAGGAACCTTAGAGAGCGAGCCCCCTAGGATATTGTCATCTGGGGAAACTGAGGCAGGTAGGGGCAGAGCCTGAGTGAAGAAACCCCAGGTCCCGCAGCGCCTAGTCCTTTCTCACTGCAGTGCACTGGACCGCCAGCTGCTCTTAGGACCTGGCTGATGAAGCAGAACGTGGAACCACTCCTGTCCTCGACTTTACCCCCTTTCCCACTCTAGATGGTAGAGAAGACCGTGGATCACCTGGGGACAGAGGTGAAAGGTCTGCTGAGCCTGCTGGAGGAGCTGGCCTGGAACCTGCCCCCGGGACCCTTCAGCCCCGCTCCCGACCTCCTCGGAGAAGGTGAGCAGTGCAGGTGGCAGAGGACAGCCTCTGGGCTGCTGTCATCTGGGGCTGGGCAGGCGAGACGGGGACGGCTGCTCCATCGCACAGGTGTAGCCTGGCTGGCAGGGAGGGCCCCAGCGCTCCCTGGGGACGGAAGAGGGACGACATCATCCTTGTTCCCCGCCCCGCGCCCCCGCCACCCGGTCGCTGCTGCCCAGTGTCAAATGAGGTTCTGGAAGAGCCAGCCCTAGATGCCATCTCAGCACAACCCTGGCGCGGAGAAACTGCCTCCTTCGTTGGCCTTCTCACGGCTGGAGCTCCTTAGCTCCTTTCTTTTCACCCTGAGAAGCCACTCCTGTTCCACCCCAAAACCCTCTCAGGGAAGACGGGTAACCCCTACTGATCAGGCAGAGATGGGGTTCCACTCTGCTGTCTTCTTGATCCCTGTGTCCCGCGCGCAGGAGTTCCCGGGGACTAGGGAGGGAAGGGAAAGAACTGCTGGACACCTCGGGGGCGGGTACCCTGCAGCACCCCAGCTTGCTCACTGGAGGCCTCTGCTTTCTTTCAGATGGCTTCTGAGCCCCGGAGCTGCAGCCCAGCAGCTGGAGGTGGTGCACCTGCCAGGCAGCACCCACAGAGCCAGCCCTGTCCTCTCGCCGTCCTTCCTCAGCTTCGTGTGAAATAAAAGCTATTCTTTTGGTCTCCTCTGTGTCTGCTGACAGAGTAACCCGTTTAACTATAGCCCCCTCTCCCTCCACTTCCATGCCTGGAAGAGGCCTGCAACCCCCTTCAGGCTCAGACCTGGGGACACGCCCACACCCGCCATCTGTGCTTTAGCACTCCTTATTTACTGGGGCAGATGGAGCAGGGGTTCACTCACACAGGTGGGGGCCCTTCGAGTGGCCTTGCTTCTCAAAATGTGGCCATAGGTGAGAAGCAAGGGGATCAGGGTCTCAGGACCCACCCAGACTTCCAAATCTGCATTACAATGAGACCCCCAGGGAATTTACGTGTCCGTTAAAGTGGTTTGTTGCTGTTTTTAAAAAAATTTCCTATGAAGTGAAATTCAATGTAAAATTCATCATTTTAACCATTTTAAATTGTACAAGGCTGGAGGCGGTGGCTTACGCCTGTAATCCTAGCACTTTAGGAGGCCAAGGTAGGAGGATCACTTGAGCCCAGAAGTGTGAGACCAGCCTGGGCAACATGGTGAAACCCCATCCCTACAGAAATTACAAAAATTAGCCGGGCATGGTGGCGCTTGCCTGTAGTCCTAGCTACTTAGGAGGCTGAGGTGGGAGGATCAGCTGAGCCCTGTAGGTCAAGGTTGCAGTGAGCCATGATCATGCCACTGCACTCCAGCCTGGGTGAGAGAGACCTTGTCTCAAAAAAAAAAAAAAAAAATTTAATTAAAAATAAATAAATTGTACAAATGCAGTGGCTTCCAGTACATTCAGAAGTTGTGCAGTCATCACCACCAGTTCCAGAACATTGTTCTCCCTCTAGAAAGAAACTCTGTATCTCTTAAGTGGTCACATCTCATTCCTGCTCTCCCGACTACCCTGGAAACCACTGGTCTCTGTCTTCATGAACTTGCCTATTCTGGACATTTTAAACACAGTAGTCCCGCTTTATCTGTGGCTTCACCTTCCGTGGTTTCAGTTACCTGCAGTCAACCATGGTCCTAAAATATTAAACTCCAGAAATAAACAATATATGAGTTTTCAATTGCACATCATTCTAAGTGGCCTGATGAAATGTCTCGCCATCCCACTTCATCCCACTCTGGACGTCAGTGCTCCCTTTGTCCAGCATGGTCCACGCTGTCTACACTTCCTGCCTGTTAGTCACTTAGCAGCCTTCTCAGTTATCAGATCAACAGCCACAGTATCATAGTGCGTGTGTTCCAGCAACACTTCTTTCTCTTAATCAAGACCCAAAGTGGAAGAGCAGAGCTGCTGGCATATGGTTGTTGTTTTTCACGCAACTCTCCCTTCACAGAAGCTGGCATATTGTACTAATTGTTCTATTTTATTCTTAGCTATTGTTGCTAATCTCTTATGGTGTCTCATTTATAAATTAAACTTCATAGGTATGCATGCAAAGGAAAAAACATAGTATAATAGGATTAGAGACTATTGTGGTTTCAGGCATCCACTAGGGGTATTGAAATTTATCCCCTGAAGGTAAGGGGGTACTACTG
Organism: Piliocolobus tephrosceles; assembly: GCF_002776525.5. Lineage (NCBI taxonomy): Eukaryota > Metazoa > Chordata > Mammalia > Primates > Cercopithecidae > Piliocolobus > Piliocolobus tephrosceles. The sequence goes on along the minus strand of NC_045442.1, from coordinate 75,883,843 downwards.
TAAATAGAATCATACAATATGTAGCCTAGCTGTATCTGGCTTCTTTCTCTGAGCACAATGTTTTCAAGGGCCATCTGCATTGTAGCATGTATCTGTACTTCGTTCCTTATGGATGAATAATGTTTTATTATATGAATATACCACATTTTATTCTTTTTTTTTTCTTTTTTAGACAGAGTCTCACTCTGTCACCCACGCTGTTGTGCAGTGGCATGATCTCAGCTCAGTGCAACCTCTGCCTCCCAGGTTCAGGCGATTTCCTGCCTCAGCCTCCCAAGTAGCTGGAATTATAAGTGCACACCACCACGGCTGGCTAATTCTTGTATTTTCAGTAAAGACGGGGTTTCACCATGTTGGTCAGGCTGGTCTCAAACTCCTGACCTCAGGTGATCCGCCCGCCTCGGCCTCCCAAAGTGCTGGGATTACAGGCTTGAGCCACCGCACCCGGCCCACATTTTATTCATTTATTCATCAATTGATGGATATTTGGGTTGTTTGCATTTTTTGACTATTATGAATAATGTTGCTATGAATATCCATATACGAGTTTTTGTGTGAATATTTGTTTTTTAATTTGTTTTGGGTCTATATGTAGGCATGAAATTGCTGAGTCACATGGTAACTGTTATGTTTAACTTTTTGAAGAACCACCAAACTCTTTTGTATTGCAGCTGTACTATTTTACATTCCCACCTGCAATATTAGCTGTGGCTTATTCATAGATGCCTTCTAGCAGGTCGAGACATTTTCCTTCTACTCTTATTTCGTTGAGTGTTTCTTCAATCACGAAAGGATGTTGGGTGTTTTCAAATGCTTTTTCTGCATCAGTTGAGATGATCATGTGTGATTTTCCCCTTTCATTTTATTAATTACATGCATTACATCTTTTTTGTTTGTTTGTTTGTTTTTCTGAGATGGAGTCTTGCTCTGTTCTTCAGGGTGGAGTGCAGTGGCACGATCTCAGCTCACTGCAACCTCTGCCTTCCAGGTGCCAGCAATTCTCCTGCCTCAGCCTCCTGAGTATCTGGGATTACAGGCACCCGCCACCGTGCCCAGCTAAGTTTTGTATTTTTAGTAGAGACAGGGTTTCGCCATGTTGGCCAGGCTGGTCTTGAACTTCTGACCTCAGGTGATCCGCCCACCTCGGCCTCCCAAAGTGCTGGAATTACAGGCGTGAGTGAGCCACTGCACTCAGCCTGATTTTCATATATTAAATGACCCTTGCATTCCTGGGATAAATTCACTTGGTCATGATGTATAATGCTTTTAATATGCTGCTGGATTTAGTCTGCTAGCATGTTGTTCAGGATTTTTGTTCCTGGACAACATTTCTAGACACACCCTGGGCTGGAAGGGAACCCACTGCCTCGAAGGAAAGGACCCAGTCTTGGCTGCATTCATTGCCTGTTAACTGAAGAGCCCTTGGTCCCTGAATAACCAGCAGAGATACCCGGGTACTATGTTGAGGGCCTTGGGTGAGACTCTGAGTCTTGCTGGTTTCAGGTTCAGATTCAGCCAGCACATTCCCAGCTGTGGTGGTTCAAAGGCAAGATTCCTACTAGAGAAAAGTGGAAGGAAAAGTAAGGTGGGCTTTGTCTCACACCTTAGGTACTAGCCAAGCCACAGGAGAGTAAAGCACCAAATGGTTCTTGGGACTGCCAATTCCAGGACTTGGATGGCATTTATGGACCTACCCTGGACCAGAGGGGAGCCCACTGCCCTGGAGGGTGAGTCCCATGCTAGGCAGCATTCACCACAAGCCAGCTGAAGAATGCCTGGGCCTTAAGGGAACATCAGCAGTAGTCTGGCAGCACTCCCTGTGGCCTGTGGTGGCGGGTGGCCGTGGAGTGAGGCACCTCTGTCTTGGGAAAGGGGAAGGAAAAGAGGGAAGGACTGTATCTTGTGGATTCAGTGCCAGCTCACCTGCAGTATAATAGAACACCAGGTAGACTTCTAAGATTTTTTACTCTAGTTGCTGTCTTCCAGATGGCACTTCTGGGCCCACCTCAGGCCTGGAGGAACTTGCTGTTCTGAAGGAAAGGACACAAGCCTGGCTGGCTCTGCCACCAGCCGATTGTAGAGTCCCAGGGCCTTGAGCAGACATAGGCAGTAGCCAGGGAGTGGTAATAGAAGGCCTTGGGTGAGATCCAGTGCTGTGCTGGCTTTCAGGTCTGACCCAGTGCAGTCCTAGTGGTGGTGGCCACAGGGGTGCTTATGTCCTTTCACCCCCAGTTTCAGGTGGCTTAGAACAGAGAGAGGGACTCCCTTTGTTTGGGAGACAGTAAGGGAATAGAACAAAAGTCTCTGTATGGTAATCCAGAGAATCCTGAATCTTGTTCAAGACCATCAAGGCAGTACCTCTATAAGGCTAAAAAAAACCAAAGTGTTATTGGGCTTGGGGTGAACCCTTAAGCAGATACAGCTTAGATCACAACACCCAAGCCATTCAAATATCTGGAAAGCCTTCCCAAGGACAGGTACAAACAAGCACAGACTGTGAAGACTACGATAAATACCTAACTCTTCAATGCTCAGACACAGATGAATATCTACAAGTATCAAGCCCACCCAAGATTTTCCTTTCAGCACACTGAATATGTCACCTCATTACCTTCTCACTTCCATAATGTTGGATGAGAAATTGGCTATTAATCTTATTGAAGATTTCTTGTACGTGTTAAGTGGCTCTTTCTGCTTTCAGGATTTGCTTTGTCTTTGGACAGTATGATTATAACGTGTCTCAGTGTCACACTGAGTGTCTCTTTGAGTTGACCCTATTGTAATTCACTGAGCTCTTTGTATGTGTAGATTAATGTCTTTCATTATGTTTTCAGCCATTGTTTCTTTAAAAATTTCTTCTACATTCACTCTTCTGTGATTCTTATTAGGTGTATGTTGGTACACTTGATGGTATCCTGCAGGTGTCTTAGGCTCAGTTAACTTTGTTGTTGTTGTTGTTTTCTTTCTGCACCTCAGAATAGGTAATCTCAATTGACCTATCTTGAAGTTTGCTGATTTTTTTCTTCTGCCTTTTTAAGTCTGCTTTGGAACCCTTCCAGTGAATTTTTCATTTGTGTACTTCTCAATTCCAGAACTTCTATTTGGTTCCTTTTTATAATTCCAGTCTCTTTATCAATATTGGTGAGATATCATTCTCCTGGTTTCCTTTAGCTCTTTGACCTTTTTGAAAATAATTGACTTAAAGTCTTGCCTGTTAAGTCCAATGTCTGAGCTTTCCTCAGTTTCTATTAGCAGATTTTTTTTCTATGTATGAGCCATATTTTTTTCGCATACCTCATAATTTTTGTTGAAAACTGGACATTTTGAATATTATTTATAACGTAGCAAGTTTGGAAATAAAATTATTCCTCCACTGTGTCACCTAGGCTGGAGTGCAATGGCAGGATTATGGCTCGCTACAGCCTGGACCTCCCAGGTTCAGGTGATCCTCCCACCTCAGCCTCCTGGGCAGCTGGGACTATAGGTGTGTGCCACCAGGCCCTGCTAATTTTTAGTATTTTTTGTAGAGATGGGGTTTTGCCATGTTGCCCAGGCTGGTCTCGAAGTCCTGGGTTCAAGTGATCCACCTGCCTCAGTCTCCCAAAGTGCTGGGATTACCAATGTGAGCCACTGTGCCCAACCTGTTATTTTCTTGAACTATGTTTTTAGTTTTTTCGTTTGTATTCTTTGTCAGGTGTGACCACTAAGTCTCTGGCTAGCTTAGTGGTCAGCTAGTGATTCAAAATATTTCTTTTGAACAACAAAAAGCCTCCTAGCATTTGCAGATGTGTTCTGTGTTGAGACACACGTTTCAACTTTCACCCATGCAGTTTATAACTATGCCTTAGCCTTCACTTCCTGCGTGCACAGAGCCTGAAGGTCAGGCAGAGGTGAGAGCATAGGGCCCTCTCAAGTCTTTTCAAGCACATGCCCAGCCTTAGGCATGTGTGTGGCCTTCTAGATTCCCAGGAATATGTGGAAGCTCTTTTAAGTCCTTATTCTCCCTCAAAGCATCTTGTTTCCTATACTTTCCTTCTGAAACTTTTCCATTTGTCTCCTGTTTGCTCCAAATGTTATTCCTTCCCCTAGGCATGAGCCACTAATATATTGACCTTGAAATGTCTTTCCAGGCTGCCATCTTCACTTTGGGAGAGTTCCAAATTAGGCAAAATAAAAGCAAGGCATTTGAACCGGTCCTTCAGGGAGCAACCTGACAAATAAAAATAAACATGCTTCTTGAGAATAAGGTCTAATCTGCTACCTCCAGTGACAGGAACCTATACGGGGAATGAGGGATATTGTTTTTGATGCTCCTGCCATGCTGGGGAGTGGGGGATGGGGCCAGTGTAAGCTACAACACAACAAAGCTCTCTTACTAAATCCAGCTTTTATTCTTAGGTATTCACCTGATTGCTGTAAACTTCCAATTAGTTTCCAGAGTTCCCATACATTTGTTTGCGTTTTTGCCACTTTATTTGCTGCTTTTTGGAAGGACAGACTTGTGGAATTTTCTATTCCATTTCGTTGACCACATTTAAGTTGTAGAAGCTCTCCTCTAGTCTACTCTTCATTTTATAGGGTCAGAAAGACGGGAAGTGATTTATCCAGCGTCACAACAAATCAGAAGCTGAGCTGAGATCAGAATAAGGATGCCTGATTCTCAGGTCAGAGCTCTTTCTGCTTCAGAACTTCATCAGCTCTTAGTGTTGAGAAGGAGTCAGGCTCAGGCTAAACACCAATATTAGGCCACAGGGCAGCTTTCCAAGGAGCAGGGGCTGAAGGTAAGAGTCCTGGGTATACCTGGTGGGCTTAACTGACTCCTTTACTGACAGGGGACCCTATATGAGGCCAGGTTGGGGACTGAGTAATGATGTCCCTGTCCCTTAGAAAAACACAGGCAGAGAGCTTTCCGATTTGATGGGGGTGAAAATGTAAACCTTTATCTGTCTGAGGACATGTATTTAGCTTGATCTGTTTCTAGGCCTCATTCCACTCCATCTCAGTCAGGGCAGGAAAGAGCCTACAGCAGAAATAAGGGGCCAAGTCCTAAGCTAGGACTGTAATTCCCTGCCAAGGCCAACAGAAGATGGGGATGGCATGGCATTAAACCACCACTTTGACCGTGGGCACCTGCAAAGGTTCATCTTTCAGCTCCCTCTTCCCAGAGCTAGGAGTGCCTCATCTCATCTCTCATCACCTGACTGAATTCCGGAGTCTGCCATCTGCTCATCTGCCCTCTGGAGGAACACCTCGACTTTTGGGAGTTCTCTGTGTGAGCACATAGTATTTAGATAAACATTAGATTACAGAGGGTTACAGACGCAGTTTCCCAGTCCCCACACCTGCTCAAAATGTGTGAGGGTCTGACCCCGGGAACTGCTCTTTAGCAAGCTCCTCTGATGATCCTGATACACACTCAGGCTTGAAAACCACTTCAGGATCATCTACCCAGCCACAGGGTGAGCACTCCAAGGTTTCTTTCTTAAATTTTGCACCTGAGACAAATGCTACCAGGACTAGGCTGAGGCGAGCGAAGCCATTTGTCTCAGGTGCAAAACTATTTAATAGCATTTCTTCCAGTGCCCCCACAGCTGCTGAAAATTCTCTCAGGGCTGAATTCATCTGGTGCTTCATCCTCTACTTGCTATTTTAGAAGTCACATTAGATGTGTAGCATGGACTGGCCTTGACTAACATATTCAGGAGGCAGGAAAAGACCCATTGTGTTCTATCCCAGAAAGATGACCTGTAAGGCTGCGTGTCTTTCTATCTTTTTTGTCATAAGCATAATAAACAGTGTTGATCCCAGCCTCCCACTGACCTTGGAAGGCAGGAGGTGCCTTTGCCTCTGGGAAGATCATGAGGCATTCATGAAGTCCTCTAGCCCATACTCAACATGAGTTGGACCCCTTGGGAATGACCATGAGGGCAGGGAGAGGAACAGGAAGGCGGGGAGAACCAGGACTGGGACAAACAGAGGTGTCAGGTCCACGACTATGCCAAATGTCACACCCAGGGTCAGGTTCCAGCCCATGCTGAGGTTCGAGGGGAGTGGGTGGATGGGCGATAGCTGAAAGAAAACTTGGCGGGCCATAGGCAGGTAAAATGTTAGTTTTATTCAGCAGCTATCTCACCAGCAGCTCTCACACTGTCCACTTTTACCTTGGCTGTCTTCTCCAGATCTGCGGCTCCTGCAGCTTGCAGGTGCACTCCCTGGCCTGCAAGGCCAGCTACAGGGTCAGCGGCTTAACTCCCCATCTGGGCACAAGCCGTGTCCTGGCTCCCCTCTATCTGCCAGATGGTCGCTCTCCCTTACAGTGGTCAGTAGCTTCACTCTCTTGGGTGCCAGTGCATGCCATGTGGAGCCATGCCCATCCAAGCCCAAGAATGTATATACAGCGTCAGCAGGGCAGTTATACCTTTTCCAAACAATAGTGGCTTTGAGCCAAGTATGAACTTACACAAACAGGTTATATAACAAGTGGAGTACATGCCTGTGACCTAAACTCGTTGAGTCACTCTGGCCTGGATGTCCACCTTGGTCTATTTCTTGACCAAAGCACATCCATGTACCTTACAACAGGTGGTACCCAAGTGTGTAGACCAGGGTCTCAAACCCAAAGGCCTGCAGGAGCCAAATGGGTAACATGGGCTCAATGTGACACAAGAGGGAGCCTATGGCAAATAAGGGGTACAGGCCTAAAGCGGCAGCTGCAACTCAGCTCTAACCATGCAGGAATGCAAGCCCTGTGGTGCCAGAATTTCTGAGTTTTCAAGAGAAGCCAGAATTCCAGATTTTTAAAAATATGAAATCTCTCAATGTTTAAATGTTGGCAACAAATTCAAATGTCTAAAAACACTTTGGAAACCAAAGTAAATGTGTCTGTAAGTGCAAAATTGCCTGCTGGGCACCAGGCTGGGAACTTTGGAGTAAACAGGGCAAGGCAACGTCACAGAATATGGTCACATCAGAGCACATTGGTTCTAGGCCCCACCACAACTCAGAAGGCCACCAGGGTCACCTTGAGTCCATGGCAAGTTGTATACGGCAAGCACCCCATCCCATCAGGCAGGTCCCACGTGGCACCCAAGGGCAAGGGGCCTGCCCTAGCAGAGGAGTTCTTGGGAGAGCAGCAGGGATGGGGCTTTAGCTTGGGCTTCAGGCATGGACTGTGATGCAGATCTGACGTGTTGACCAGGACCTGCCATCAATCCCAGGTAGACCAGGCTAGTTCTCAGTTCATGGCTGCTCCACACCCTTTAGATGTCATTCTTCCTCTATGTTTAGGGGGCAGTACTAAAGCAAATGTCTGCAGATGAGCTACTCCCTGGGGCTCCCGCCAGGACCCAGCAGGCTTGATCTAGCCTAGTCTCTGGATTCTGTCATTTCTTTTTGTTTTTTTCTCACTTGAGACAGGGTCTCACTCTGTTGTCCAGGCTGGAGTGCAGTGGTGTAATCACAGCTCACTACAGCCTCGCCTCCAGAGTAGCTGACTACAGGGAATGCACTACAATGACAGGTACTGTTTTTTTTTTTTCATGAGTCTGGAGACGGAGTCTCACTCTGTCCACCCAGGCTAAAGTGCAGTGGTGTGATCTCAGCTCACTACCACCTCTGCCTGCTGGGCTCAAGTGATTCTCCTGCCTCAGCCTCCTGAATAGCTGGGATTACAGCCACCATGTGCTACCATGCCTGGCTAATTTTTGTATTTTTAATAGAGACGGGGTTTCACCATGTTGGCCAGGCTGGGTCTCAAACTCCTGACCTCAGGTGATCTGCCTGCCTCAGCCTCCCAAAGTGCTGGGATTACAGGCGTGAGTCGCCATGCCTGGCCAAATTTTTTACTAGAGACAGGGGTCTCGCTATGTTGGCCAGGCGAGTCTTGAACTCCTGAGCTCAAGTGATCCTCTCACCTCAGCTTCCCAAAGTCCTTGTATTACAGGCAAGAGCCACAGTGCCTAGTCGATTCTCTTTTCTAAACCTCAACACAGGAAGTTGGAAAAGGAGTGAGTAGACACCCCCGATGCAAGGCAAGCTCTAGCTTCTGGACACGACACCGTAATTCTCAGAAACTCTCTTATGGATTCTCTCCCCCACACCACCAACCAAGGGGCACAGGGTCCCCAGAGACCAGAGCCAGGAGCCCCTTTCAGCCTGGAGGCACCCTGAGGGGAGGTGCTGGTCTTGTGACTCTCTGGGTTGTCTCCATCCTTCTCTCTGGCCCCTGTCAAGGGGCACCAGGAATTAGCACACACCCTTCTTCCCGCCTGGGACCTGGGTGAAGGACTACATTCTTCCTGCCACACCTTCAGTGGACTTCACTGCACCTGCAACCAACCAAGGTCCCTTTGTCTTTCAGGTGTCTGGGTGCCCTGCCTGGATTTCGGGAACCTCCCTTCCCATGTCCTTACAACGAGTGCCCGCAAACTATTGTATGCTCAGGGTTTCCTGCACACAAAACTCTATCTAAGGTTACATGAATTTTCACTGGCTGATAAGGCGAGAACTCTGAGCAACAGGGCATAATCAAGCAGAAGAAAACAAGTTGGTACCAGGAAGACACTTCCAGAACATTCCAGAGCTAGCTGGCTGGCTTTTAATGTGGAAACAAGTTTTGGCTACAGACATTCAGGTTTAAGGCACATTCCACAAATTACAAGAAGCCCTGTCACTGACAGGGAACTGGCTTTGTTCTCGTGGTTTCTGCAAGGAAGATGGAACGAATGACTTTCTGGCCCTTTTTTTTTTTTTCTAAAAAGGAGTGAGTTTGGCAGTAACAAAGCTTGTGACACACTCACCAGATGCACAGGCTACCCTCCCAGCATGCTTCCCTTTCTCTCCTCAGCGAGGACACGGCACTTCACCCACCCAGTCGCCCTCAACAGAAATGTGTATGCAGCAGCAGACTTGTATGCATCTGTCTGGCAATGATCGTAAGAAAAGAAAATATGCCTCCAAATAAAAATATACAATTAAATGACAAAATGAAGCCAAGTCTTAGCCACAGGCAAAGGGGAATGATTACATGAGTCAGAAAAATGAAACATCTACTTCAGCAGCAAGAGGCTGTGAGGGCTGGGGTACAAAAGGCATCCTGAGAGAGTTCTAGACCAACCCAGGTCCTGTGGCACAATATACAGGTCAGGAGGGGTGGAGGACAGGCCTAGGCTCTAGGACGGTGCATCTCGGGGCTATTTGTGGATTTGTTAGAAACATTCTTTTGGCCTTTTCCTGGCACCACTGTTGCTGGCAGGTGGGCAGAAGTGAGCCATCAGTCACTGTTCAGTCATTGCCACCACAGATCTTCAGCAGAATCTTCCGGTAATCCCCTGAAGTATCTCCCTGGCCACAGAAACAAGGAAGACATCCGTTAAGGGAGGTACGGTCACTTTCAGCCTTCTGGCTCCTGATTTTCAGCCCTGAGCACCCTTATAGGGAGGAAGCCCCATCCTGGGGAATTTTCCCCTGCTGCAGGTCCTGCAGCAGGCAGCACAGACCTTAAAAAAATGGAATTTAGCCTTCCCCAGGCCCCCATTAGAAGATGGAAAGCAGCACTCACCACAACTATCCAAGTCAAATGAATACCCACAAAAAAAAAATATATATAATCATCCTAAAAACCACTTCCCAGGGCTACCCAATAATACTGCTCTTTACCCAGAGCATTTATGCTGCCTGAAATTGGGGTTACCAGTGTAACGCAACACAGTGTCCTGCTTAGGAAACGCAATCTCCTCACACATGACTGTCCAGTGGAAGGCTCGGACCTCCTAGGTCCCAGGGATCTCTCCTCTGTCTGAGGCCACTGCACTTCCTCTAAGAGTGCAGGCTTGGCTTGGCTCATTTCTAATCATTTCCTTCCACCCTAAGCTACTTGAGGGCAAGGCATGTGGCTTCTTCCAGATGTCCACAGCCTGCTGGCATGCAGGAGATACTCTGTAAAGAATTATTAACCTTTTTTTTTTTTTTTTTTTTTTTGAGATGAAGTCTCACTCTGTCGCCAAGGCTGGAGTGGAATGGCGTGATCCCGGCTCACTGCAACCTCCGCCTCCCAGGTTCAAACAATTCTCCTGCCACAGCCTCCCGAGTAGCCGGGATTACACGCACGTGTCACCATGCCCAACTAATTTTGTATTTTTAGTAGAGACATGGTTTTACCATGTTGGCCAGGCTGGTCTCGAACTCCTGACCTCAAGTGATCCACCCGCCTCAGCCTCCCAAAGTGCTGGGATTACAGGCGTGAGCCACTGTGCCCAGCCTAGAATTACTAATTCTCTAGCAACAGCTTCATTCATACAGCCAAGGAAACAAAGTAAGCTTCCTGTGATGACATGCCCACCATCATTAAATGCTACTGAGTCTAAGGTGGGAGGATGTGGTCCCCATAGTGCAATTTCAAGGCTCACATGAGTTCAGAATTTGAGTGTTAGACCATGTAGCTGAGAATGTATTTTGTCAGACTGGCTGTGCCACACAGCAATACAACAGTGGCTAGTGTTTAATAGACACTTGACCTGCACCGCCTCACTCAATACTCACAACATTCCCGGGAAGGAACAATTATTTTCTCATCTTAAAGACAATGGAGCTGGGGTTCAGGGAGGTTTAAGGAAGCTATTCAAGGTCACACAGTTAGCAAGTAGAAAAGCTGGACTCCAAGTGGCGTGACCCCCACGGCCTTCACTCTGAATAGCCTTACTATGTGGCCTATGCCATAAAGCTGAGTGCAAGTGCTTTGTCAGCAAGTGAGAGCAGAGCTCCACAGAGCCTTTGGGACATGAGTTCTCACTGACAGATCAAGGAATCACAGGGTGGTTGGGACGCTGAAGGTCGTGGTCAAGGTTGAGGAGGTCCCGAGTGTTCTCTGATGCTGCTAGGGGATGCAAGGTGGGGGCGACAGCAAGGTCATGACCCACCTGCCCTCAGAAGTTTAGGGGCAACAGGATGAGCAAGTCTGAGGTCCTTAAACAAGATGCCCACACACAGCACAGAGGCCAAGCATGTGGCCACTCCAAGGAGGGAGGTTCCACAGGTGACTGGGATGCCAAAAGGGAGCCCAGTCTGCCTGCAGCAGGGCCATACCGAGATGTCGTGGTACAGCGACTTGCCGTACATCCGCTTATACTCCGATCTGATGTCCAGGAGGTCGGTCTCACTGCGAGACACCATGATGCGAATCAGGGTCCGGTCCTTTGTTCCTGCCCCCTAAAGAGAGTCCCCCCCAAGAGCATGAGTACCAGGCCTCCTCACCTTCCCACCCGCCCTGGGCCCTCCAGTCCCCTCCCTACCCAAGTCCTCAGAACTCTCAGCTGAGATTTGGCTCTCCCCAGGCCTTCTACCCTCAGCCCTTGGACCTAGGCACAGACGGGGCTAAGGTATTGCAACCTGCACATGGAAGTTACATACCCTCATGGCTTTGTTGAGCCTCTCCGCAAAGAAGGCTGGAGTGTTCTTGAGACATTTCACTAGAAGAGAGAAACTCAGCATAACCAGATCTGCAGAAAATTCTCAGCCCAAGCAGGGCATGGAGTCTACAAGTGTCCTCCTAGAGGCCCAAATGTCAAATCCATCACTGCATCCATCTTTTCTCCTCTTCCTTCTGTTCCAGGCTCAATTATCCCATGATCTTGGCTCCAACTCTTTGGAACAGAAACACGCAGAGTCTGGACACTAACCCACCCTCTTTCCTGGCAACCACCGTGATGAAAGGACCAAGAGTCAGAGGGGCGGGGGTCTTAGTGGGGCGAGGAGTTGCACAGGGAAGCAATGCCGATGGTGACGAGGAACCGGGCTGCTGCTCAGGCAGGAGGGGCAGACTGGAGAGGCCATGACCCTCATGGAGAAACCGTGGTCGAGTGGAATGCGCATCTCCCTAGGCTCCCCAGGCCACGAGACCTGCTGCGGGGGGCAGGCAGGGAAATGAGGATTTTCCATCTCTCCCATCCAGAAAACTCCAAAAAAAAGCATAATGAAAAAAGGGGCAGACTGATTTTCCCAGGTGAGTAGAAAGAGGGGTTGTGAGGGCCTCAGGGCGGGGACCCAACTCTGCACAGTGGGAGGGACCTGGAGCCCACCGGGCCCTGCTAGAGGACATGGGCAATGTAAAAGGCACACTACCATCCCGGAGCCAAGCCAGCTTTCCTCAGCATGGGCCTGTTTCGCTGTTGCAAATAAAAATCTTTCCACGTGTTTCCATCACAAACATCTGACAACTGCCTGCAGGGATGTATTTTTAGAGGAAACTTGGCAGGATATGAGTCATACTCCTCCGGGAGAGCAGCTGGATGCCCTCCCACTAATACCCACACTGCAGTTCCCTTCTCCAGAGCTGCACCACAAACACACAAGACACCTCCGGGACAGCTAGGGGTTCAACTGCACAGGGACCCGGGAAGCGGCATGACTTCCCAGCATCTGGACACTCTGGGCTGAGTGATCTTGGATCCTGTGGTCCTTTCATGATGTCACCCATCAGCTGGAGGACAGGCGAGCCGCCTGAACACTTATGACACGTTAGCCCCTGGACGGTGGGCAGGCAAACCCGAGACACTTACCCACGGCCAGCATGCCTTGCTCCAGGTCCCCGGACATCTCGCGGCAGATGCTCTTCTCAATGTCCCGGCCTGTCATTCTCTGGTACTCATTGAAAACTAGGGGGATGACAGAGGCTTATTTTATGAACTGAAATGTGTCTCCTCAAAGTTCATGTGTGGAAGTCCCAACTCCCAGGACTTCAGAATACAACCGTAGTTGGAGATAAGATTTTTAAAGAGGTAATTAAGTTAAAACACGCTGCTAGGGTGTACCCTAATCCAATCTACCTGGTCTCCTTAGAAGAAGAGATTAGGACACACAGAGACCTCAGGGATGTGCACATGCAGAGGGAAGACCCTGTGAGCACACTGATTGCCACAAAGAGGCCACGGGAGAAACCGGCACCCCACTCTAGGACATCCGGCCTTCAGAACTGCAACAAAATGAACGTCTGTTGCTTAAGCCACCCAGTCTGTGGTATTTTGTCATGGCAGCATGAGCAGACTAACAGAGGACTCACATGAGGTGGCCTCTGCCCCCAAATCCCCCGCCTCCCACTCTGCTCCCACACCCTGCACGTCCCCAGGTCTGCCTAGCTCTCAAGGAAGCCAGAGACTTCGTCACAAGTCACACACACCACCTGATGTCCCTCCCTGTGTGGTCCCTTTCTCAGGACTGCCAATCTACTTAAGCAAATCCCACCTTAATACCCCTCCAGGGCCCACTGCCACATACCCCAACACAGTGTCCCCTCTTCTCAAACCCCCCACACCTGCAGTCTCACCCATTCCTTGGCTTTATTCATGCATCCATCTGTCTTCCTCAGCCTGCCTGGGAGCTGAGGTCCAGCCTGCCCCAGCCAGTCTGGCTTTTTCTGCCCACCCCTGCCAGCCCAGCTCGATCTAGGACACGCTAAGCACCCATGGGAGTGGACGGCTGGCTCCTAGAGAGGCAGGCAGCATGATGGAAACCTGGGTCCTGACTCCACCTCTGACCCAGGACATAAAACTCTCCTTCCCCAGCCTGAGTCTCAGCTTCCATTTGCATATTAAAGTCGTGATTTCTGCTCTATCTGTATCTGTCTCAATATCTTCTTCAAATCAGCTACTCTTTTCTCCTAAGTAATGTTTGTGAAGCCATGGGCTTGATGCACTACTTACATGTTCTGTACTCATTAAAAGAAATAATGATTAAGATGAAAAAGCATTCACTCAAGCTCCATTACAGGATAGTGCAGAGGTTAAAAAGTGTGCTCTGGGGTCAGGTGGCCTGGGTTCAAATCCCAGCTCAGCTGTTACTGGCTGTGCACCCCTACTTCCTTACCACCCTGTGCCTGCTTCCACAGCTGCAAATGGGGAGAGCTACAGCGCCTGTCGTGTGCAGCACAGAGCGGCCGCTGGGTTTTCACCCTCACTGCCCACTGGAGCAGTCCTGGCCACAGCCCACCAGTTGCTCAGTATGGTCACCATCCTCTGTCCTTACCTGCCACCTCACACTGGCCTCTAGGACCCCCTTCCTCTGGGTCCTCCTACCTCCCTAGCTGCTCCTTCTTAGTCTCCTCACACCGGTGAGCTCCCCAGTCTCCCTCCCGAGGGGACCTCCTGCAGTCCCAGAGCCTCAGATACCTTCGACTACCCACAGCTCCCTTACCTTTCACGTCCAGGCCAGATCTCTTCTGACCTCCACACTCAGCAACCCAGCAGCCTCCCTGCAGCTCCACCCTGCAGGCATCTAAAGCCAGCTCCACCTACAGCTCCCCTTTCTCAATTGAGGGCCATTCTCCCACTGCTTGGCCTAAAGAAACCCTGTGTAATCCTCAACCCCTCTCTCTCCCACATGCCACGTGTCCAATTCATCAGCAAACACGGCCAGAACCTGACACCTCCTCACCACAAGCTCCTACCACCACCGTTCCTTCCCTGGGTCCCTGTAGCAGCCTCCCGACAGGCTTCGCTGCTTGGCCTTGCACCCTTCACTCCATTCTCTGCACCACAGCCAGGGATTCTGCATAGCCTCCACTGCTCAGGGCCCTCCATTGGCTTCCTGTTTTGCTCAGGATAAATACCCAACTCCGGGAAGTCATCAGCAGGGCCCTCTCCCCTCTCTGCCCTCACCTTCCACTCTTCTCGCTCACTCCACTGCTCCACATGGTCCCCCTTCACTGTTCTCAGTCGTGCTGGGAGCCCCAGGCAGGGCTCTGCCCCTGCATCTCCTTTAAGTTTTTAAATCAAATGTCCTGACCTCAGTGAGGACTGGCCCAAGCACCTCCCAGTGGACCCTACCATCACTCCGTACCGTTTCCAGCTGTTTTCCTCTACAGGATTTACCATCTGATACAGATTTTATTTCATTGTTGTTTACTGTCTGTCTCCCCAGATGAGAAGGTGCAGCCCATGGAACACAGACTCTGCAGTGCCCTGCCCCGCACCGTGGCCCCACACCTGCTCCACCACCTGACGGACTGACCCACAGGGAAGTGAGATTTACATCTGTTGAATGAATGAGTAAATGAATGGCACCCAGTATTATTGCTATCACTGCTTCTTATGCCAGGCTTTGGAAAACACTGGATTGGGTGCTCCCGAAGGACTCTCCCAACTCTGACATTCCATATTCCCATGTACAAAGATACCAGGTTTCTACACCGGTGGAACCTCCCCAGAACTGGATGTTTGCCAGAACTCAGGAAACCCTCTGACAGTGTCTTTTAAATCCCTACCAGGGGGCTCTTTTGAGGAGGCGAAAGCCCCATGCAGGAAGGAACCGCCAGGTGTTCCCATAGCTTTGTTTCCCCACAATCCCGACTGCCCTCAACTAACTGGCCTCAGAGGGACCCTGGCCTGCCTTACCTGCCACCAGGTGGGCCCGGCTCCGAGAGCACAGAACCGCATTGAACTTGGACTCGTCTGTTCCCAGGCGGTTCTCCCCGGCCGCATACAGTTCCTGGAGAGAGAGGAAGATGTACATGCAGCACAGGCCACACCCAGACCCCAGGCCCAGGTCACCCAGGAGAGCCTGGTAAACTTCTGAAGGTTTGAGCCTAAAGTGTTTGCCAATTTGCAACCTCTGAACTAGATGGCCTCTAAAGTGCCTGCTAGGCCTCAGGTAGCAGCCCTGAAAAAGAGCAGAAAGCAGCAATCAGGGGTTGAGATCCCACAGGTCAAGTTGAGGCCAAAGCAGGTCTGGACTGAGAAGGCAGAGCACGAGACAATCTTTGCCCCACTAAAACTCGCACACAAAACTCTCACTGGAGCAAAAGCCAGAGCCCTGAGCCCCAGGGGTGTCCAGCTCTGACTCCCAGAATGGGAATGGATGTCACCAGCCACAGAGACACTGAATAAGGCAGACCTCTGCAGGAGCAGCAGGGCAGAGACCAGGGCAGAGGCAGGTGCTAACTGGGCACGGAGGACAGAGCCAGGGCTTTAGGCCCTTGTCCGGGCTCTGCCTCTAGCTTTCAGTTAGGAACAGTGCTCAACTTTTTTGAGCCTCAGTTTCCTCACCTGGAAAGCAAAAGGACCAGTCCAGAGGAGTAGCTCTCCTCCAGTCCTAACAAGGGGGCATGCCTTGGGGTCTCATTCCAAACCCACAGATGATAGAGATAATTAGACCACTGGAAGCTCCTGGTGAATGCCCTGCCATGGATGACAAGGGCAGTGAAGGGGGACAGAGAGGTATGGCTAACTCTACCCCATCAGGAAGTCATGGCTCTGCCCTGCCGTAATACTATGGTTGAAATTCGTTAGTGGGAAACCCAAACTTTTCGAGAGAGTAGCTCAGATGCCTGGACTTTGCTTGGACTTTTCCCCTTTTGTCTGCAACTCACAAGGTGGACAAGGACAGAATTCTAAGGCTGCTCAACTAATGTGGCAGCTGGTTTCTAGGCTCAAACCCTCAAAAAACTAATAGGCAAGTGCAAATTCTGCCCCTTTGCAAACAATGGTATGTGCAAACTAAACATGGGGAAAGTACGCAGTCGCACGAAATCCCACATCCAAAACCGTGATCTATCAACTGCTAAAATACAATTATCTCACATGTTCCTTCCCATAGGTGGGGAAGGTGAAGCCCAGGAGGTCAGATGACCTGCTCTAGGTCATACAGTTGAGCAGCAGTTCAGCACGTCTGAAACTCGCGGCATCTGCAACCCACTGCTTATCTATTGTTCTTTCCACCCTAGGGCACCTCTCTCAGGAAGCAAGAAAGCATCCTGCTTTAGGAAGTCCAGGGGCTTGGCCATCACACTCACCTGGGCATCTCTCTGGGCGAGGGACATGTCCACATTTGTGCTTTCATCACGGTTTCCCTGAAAGGAAGCAGGTGTATGATCAAGCCCACTCCTTCCCCATTTCTTTTCCCTTTCCTCATTGCTGGGATCCCATCTCTTTGACTTTCATGGCTTGGGGGCCCCGAGCCCTGTCATGGGAAAAGTACCTGAGAGAGAGAGATGAGGAGCCGCTGGAAGTGCCCTGATGTGTCGCTTCGAATGGCCTCTTCCAGGGTCTTTTTGAATTCTGAAAGGGAGAAGCAAGGAAGGTCCACCCTGTAGCTCTGTTTATGGAGCTGCCCACTGCAAAACACTACCAACAGTGGGTAGTGGGGAGAATAAGGCTGGAGGTCTCGGCTCGGGCTTGAGAGAGCAAATAGCCCACATGGCCCTCCAGGGATATACAAGCCTGCGACCTCCAGGCTGACCTGGGCTCTAGTCAGCCTTGGCCCAAACCACATCCAAGTTTCCCCTGGCGCTCCCTTACTTTAGTGATTTGCACCATGTATAAACAGAAGGAAGGGCTGGATCTTGTGTGTGTTGGGGTGGCAGAAGATAGGTTGATAAGAAGGCCAGGAAGGAGTAAGAGGCCCTAGGAGAGAGTGAGGCCATAGCCCTGAGAGCACAGGGATCTGCAGAGGGCAGAGGGCAGAGGGCAGAGGGAGTGGTGTCACCTGCTTTGTAGGCTCTGTTTAATTCTCGGATGTGCTCATTGCTGCGGGAAGCGAGGATCTCAATCAGGCAGGCTTCATCAGTGCCAACCCCCTGCAGGGGCAGAGAATACAACCAACCATGCGCTTGTTACAGCAGCCTCACCAGCACCCGGGAAGGAGAGTGGGGGCCATGCTGCTGCCCGGACCCCAGGGCCAAACCCCAGCAACAGAGGCCCCTGACACACAGACATACCCTCTGGCTACTCCCAGGCTTAAGGGAGTCAGCTCCTCTCCACAGCCCGGGCAAGCACACTGACAGTGGCAGTGGTGATGAGTAGGGTTCACACAAAGGGCACTCCCATGGATCAGAAAACTGAGCATCAGAGAGGGGTACTGGCTGGTCCAAGGCCACACAGTAAATGGTTGGGTTACACACAGGCCTGCGGGACCGTACTGCCTGCCCTTGCCCACGGGGTGCACACAGAGCTTCGGGACTGCGCTGCCTGCCCTTGCCCGTGGGGTGCACACAGAGCTTCGGGACCGTACTGCCTGCCCTCACCCGCGGGGTGCACACAGAGCTTCGGGACTGCGCTGCCTGCCCTCACCCGCGGGGTGCACACAGAGCTTTGGGACTGTGCTGCCTGCCCTTGCCCGTGGGGTGCACACAGAGCTGTGCGACTGCACAGAATGGACAGGATCCGCCCCTCAGTCAAAAACCCACAGGACTGGAGGAAACAGTGAGCCCAAGTTGGGCCCGTCAGAACCTGTCCCTGTTTGGAGACCCTGCTGGTTTCTTCTGGAGCTGGGTCTCATAGGTACGCGGAGAGTGGTCGACAGGCACCCCTCCCCAACCCCGCATGAAGCAGCCATGGCAGGAGAAGCACAGAAACTGACAGAGGAGCAGGCGCTCAGGAGAGGCAGAGACTAGAGAGACGTCTGGCCTGGCCCTCTCCATGCCAGGCAGCTTGGCTTTACCCACGTAACTGATTCTCCACCTTTGTTCTTCTTAAACCGAAGTGTATTTCTGTCATTTGCTAGTAACAGAGTCCTAAAGAATGGGAACGATACCAACCATGGCCTCCTACCCCTCTTCTTACCACAGACTTGCCACCTTCAAACCCTAGCTCCACCTTTTCTTTAAGATGGAGAGAGACTTAAGGCTCCCTGATGATGACGGGTGCATCACTTGCCTCTTGGGGAAATCACAGGGAATTCCCTTTTCTACAGCATGTGGACTGTAATCCAGGAAGGCCTGGGAGCCATACTGATAACAGCAGCTAATGAGTGGGCTAGAACACAGCACACTTTCCAGGCCTCCTTCTGGGCTGTGTGTCCACGTGCATGAATGCATGAAAACAAACACACACACACACACACACATGTACACACCTTGATGGCTTCCTTTATCTCATATACGTCAAAGAGGACTGGGGTCTTCATCAGAGCCAAGATTGTCTTCTCAAAGTTTCCTGACAGTTCAGATTTCAGATCTTTGATCAAATCCTGATTGGATATTCAAACAAACAAACAAACAAACAAAGTCTATTTTAAAAATCCACAGGAGGTGACTACTAATAGCCATATCCCAGATTCGAGGAGCAGCGGCATGGACATCCCTCAGGGGCCCGAGAGAAAAGCCTGCTCTCAGGCCTGCCCCAAACCTCGCGAATCAGAGACCATATTTTACCAAGATGCCCAGAGGATCGGTGACACATTGAAGTGTGAGAAGCACTGGGCTAGAACATGAATCTAATCAATATTTACCCAATTTTTACCTTTCTAAGATTCAAAACCCCAGAAGTTCAAAATGCGCTCATACATGTCCCTCGTACTTAGGCAGTGCTCACAACCTTTCCCTGCAAAAGCTCTTACATCAGCTAAACCCCCCAGGGTGGTCATGAAGAGGGCAGGGGAAGGAAAATGATGTGGCCACAACCTTAGTGAGATGTGGCAGAGCAAGGGCTAGAACCCAGGGCTAGATGTCTGGAGCCTCTCAGCAAACCTTGGCACCCTGTGGCATCCTTCACCTCCCAACGATGTCACCCGCTGGGTGGGCAGAAGGAAATGCCCTCCTGCTCCTTACTGTCCATCCGGGAGACCCGGGCCCACCCAAGGAAAAGCAGGGGTGAGCAGGGCTGTGCTGAGCTCAGGACACACCTCGCTGTCCCGCGCCCCCACCCCGCAGCTCACCTTGCCGTAAGCTGTCTTGAAGGAAAGGAGGATCTGCTGCCGCTGCTTGTTGGAGCGACTCCCCAAGCAGTCAATGATGGCCTGCTCATCAGTCCCTGGAGGAAGAAGCAGCAGGGGTGGGTCGGGTAGGGGTCATGAGATGCTCTGCAGCTGAGACCTCCCTGGCCTGGGTGCCTCAACTGTTCTGGGCATGCCAGCCGCAATCCCACATCCATCTTCTCTTTTATTACCACCACTGAGGCCAGGTCTGCGTCCCCCAGCTACCCTAGCCCACAGAGCCACTGTGAAACTGCCTGGGGAATAGGGGGCAGGGGGTAGGATTTGAGCCACCCAGGGTCTCTTACCAAAGCCTTTCATGGCCTTCCGCAGGACCTCGGCATCTCGCAGGGGGTCAAAGCCAGGAGCATCAGCGATGGTGCCTCGGCTTCCAAACTACTCGGACAAACAGTCACAGGTAAGATGATATGCATGCCACCTTCCCCAGATTCAAGACTGCTCCACCCCTAGACTCTGGGAACAGCCCTTTCTCTAAGAGTTGGAGTATCTAAAGGAACCCACAGTCAACAATGCAGAGGACTCTACACCGAGTCTGCCTAACTTGACTGTTATCTGGCCTTGTGTTCTAGTACTGAAGCTTTTTCCTGGCTCCAGTGGCTGGGAGCCCACCTAGAGCTGAAACCTGACGCTGTAAATCTGCCCAGTGCCCAGGTCCTCCAGGGCTGGGGCTCAGGCTCCCGATGAAGGGCAGGCCTCAGGAGCAGGGGCTATGGCCTCTCTCATAGATGACTGGTCTCCACAGCACGTGAGCACACGTGGGTACTCCTAACTGGGCTGGCTAGCCCATGTGGACCCTCCAGCGGATGCAGGTATTCAGATTCCACAACTGTGCATGGCAGCCTGACGACCTCTTGATCTAGCACTGGTTCCCTGGCACTGTTCTCTAGACTAGCACCTGCCGGACTTCCTCCAGACCCTGACAGCTGCACAACCCAGCAAATTTGAACTTTCCAGGTTATACTGTCTCCCAGTGGATTGTCTTCCTAGGAGCTGGTACAAACTGGTTGTAACACAATTATGGGGGCAGCTCAGGGAAAAGATAAGGGAGGAGGGAGGGAGGCTGGAGGATGGCACAGGGGTGGGGGAACGTGTGGGTATGGAAGGGAAGGAGGAAAGGAGACCCTCTGTCTAAAAATAGTCATCAAGCACATACCACTACCCCTGTGCTGGCTGGCTGGGCCATATAACCATGACAACGAATTCTAGGCTCTGCAAACATGAACTGTTCTCCAAAATGAGCCAAGATCAACCCTGGAGGAACTGCCAACATTTTCCCTATCCAAAGGGAATTTTAAGAATCCTCCAAAACCTGTCTGTAGGGGGTGCATATCAAGGGGACTGAAGACGCTATTGGGCACAAAGCCTTAAGACAGGTGGCCTGGGCAGTTCTTACAAAACACACAGCCCAGGCAGTGAATGACACAGGAATAAGGAGTACTCGCCAGGAGCATTCTGACCCAACTCGCAGGTGGAGTGTCTCATCACACTGGGAGACACAGGGCAGCTCCCTTGGGCCTTAAGCAACACAACCCAGAGGTGGGAGTCTGCAAGAAGGTGCCGCTCTTTGTTTTTCTGTTTCTTGTTGTTGTTGTTGTTGTTTGTTTGTTTGTTTTAAAGATAGGGTCTTACTCTGTTGCCTAGGCTGGAGTGCAGTGGCATGATCCCGGCTTACTGCAACCTCTGTCTCCTGGCCTCAGATGATCCTCCCACCTCAGCCTCCTGAGTAGCTGGGCCTACAGGCACACACCACTATGCCTAGCTGATTTTTTTCTATTTTTAGTAGAGACAGGGTTTCACCATTTTGCCCAGATTGGTCTTGAACTCCTGGGCTCAAGCGATCTGCCCACCTCAGCTTCCCAAAGTGCTGGGATTACAGGCATGAGCCACTGTACCCGGCCGACACTCTTTGTTAAAACAAGAAGTTGCAGCTGGAGGCCTGCGCCTTTCCCTGTCTCCCCATCTACTGGGCCATGTGTCTCCAGTCTTTGGGGCCCAGGAGGCAGTGGGCTGACACTCACCTGGGTTGGGGGCACAGCGGGGGTGACGGTCCCAGACCCTGGGTATCCTGGGTAGCTCGGCACTGGCTGCTGCTGCTGCCCAGGGAGTGGCACTGGAGGCTGACCGGGGTAGGTCACTGGTGGCTGCCCAGGGTAGGCCCCTGGGGGCTGCTGTCCAGGGGGTGGCATGGGCTGGCCCGGCACAGGGGCCCCTGGGTATGGCGGATATGAGGGCATCCCGGAGGATGGGTTTCCTCCTGGGGGTGGATACATCCCATAGGGAGGAACAGGCTGCTGGGCAGAGGGGGGCTGCCCGAACCCCCCAGGGGGCACTGGTGGGTAGCCAGCCCCAGGGGCCCCAGGGTACAGGTTGGGCATGTTGGCTCCTCCAAACGTTCCAGACATGTTGGCCGCCTGCAAGGACACAAAGCAGAGCATGAGGCCAACTGCACTCTGTCCCTCCACGCTTTTTCATATCTAAGCCAAATCAGTCCTCACAGCGTCTCCGCTTGTGGAACGTGAAGTACCGTTATACCTATTTCACAGACCACAGAATGAGTTTACTTGCTCAAAGCTACACAGCCAGTCAACAGTGCGGCTGGATGCAAACCAGAGATCCTCACCCCCTTCTGCAGGGGAAATGCCTTCCCTCTCCACATGGCTGCTCCTCCCATCCCAGACCACCTGGGTGAAGGTTAAGAGCTCACTGCCCAAGAAGGCATGTGGGTCCCATACTCAGGGTTGGGGGTACCCCCATCACATCAGCCTGCTACCCACAGACACCGCTGGCAGGCATGTTCAGGTGAATCTGCACTCACCAGGAATAAAAGCCTAAATCCTTAGGATGAATAGCCTCCTACACCCTGCAAGAGGTGGACCCCCAGACTTCATTTCTCGTCTCATCCCGTCGCCTTTCCACTTTAGCCACACTGGCCTCTCCTCCCTGTCCCCAAGCACCTCAGGCCCCCTGGCACCTCAGGGCACTGGCATTCCCTAGACATCCATACAGCACTTCCTTCCCCTGCTGCAGGTCTTTGCTCACACATCCTCTTTTCAGCCAGACCCACCTTACTGCCAACTTAAAATCATTATCCCTCCATCACCCCACCCCCACTCCTGACCCCTTTACCCTGCTCATCTTGTTCCCATGGCACCTACACTTTCAATAACATCACATCGTTGACTTAAGTTACTACTTGTCTTTTCCCCATAGATGATAAATGCAGCACGGCCGAGATTTTTGTTTATTTTTTTCACATACCCCCAGTGCCTAGAACTGGGCCTGGCACAAATTAGGGTGTGTACTGGTTGCATAATTTCCTCTAAGCATACGTTTGTTTTCAAATCATAAAATGTATTATTTTAAAAGCAAAACAACAAATTTAAAAAGTAGCATGTCTGCCCAAGACACCTGCCACACACCCACCCAGGCCTAACCACAAGAGCCCTCCATATGTACACACACGCACACGCAGGTACATGGATGTGGATATTCATATATAGCACGTGCATGCACACTCATGCACATACCCTCACCACCCTCCCGACCCTAACCCCGCAGGGCTAAAAGGGACCTGTGAGATCATCTGGTCCCCCCACCCTCATATAGATGGGAAAAGTGAGACCCAGACAGGGGCAGAGAGCAGGTGGCAGAAGCCTGATGAAAACCCTGTTCTGAGGTACAGCTCAACACACTACACACCACAGCAACACACACATAGACAATTCTGGAGCCCCGGAGGCCAGCAGCTTTGATTCCTCTGGCCACGCAGGTGTGGCGTCGGGGCCACCTCAGCAGGAAGGCTGGACTCACCATTCCCGAGAGGTAGTCCTGGTTAAATTGTCCCGCATAGCTGGCCACGTTATCCAGCCCAATGGGAGGCATGCTGGGCGGAGGAGGGTAGGCAGCACCTCCCCAGGGACCACCACCTGAAAGCAACATCAAGCCATTTAGCCCCTACCAGTCCCCCCACCACACAGGGAAAGGCAGAGATGCGAGCTCCCAGGTGGTCAGGAAGGGAGGCCCAGTAGAGCCTCGAGCCTCAGGACACCACAGACCACATGAAAACACCAGGGGGAAAGTCTCCCCCTAGCCCACTGGCAGAGGAGGGGACACCTTCCCCTCTTCCCAGGGAGGAAGGTGGAGTTCCCCAATCACTGCCAAGACCCTCTGTGGGGTATTAAGGAGGTTGGGAACGCCCAGGCAGGCTCTGCCCTCCCGAGTGCACCATCATGGAGCGGGAGGACAGACAGACTGTTGTGGGACACCACACTGAGCCCATGTCAGAGGTGACCATAGGGAGCTCTGAGATTTCAGTAATGTGAAGGCATTGGCGGGAGGGGCTTTGGCTGTTGTCTATTACAAGTCTGTAAAAGGCAGGGAGAAGCAGGATAAGAGGCTGGAGGCAGACGGGGCTGGGTCATGGTAAACACAGACACCAGTCCACAAGAGGACAGGAAGAAACAGAGGTGAAAAACCCACTCTGAAACCAGCAGGACTGGTAAGTGCCCTGGGGCAAGGCTTTCACCCTCCTTAGGCTTGTTTCCTCAGCTGACAAATGGGCTAATAGCGAGTGTATGCCTAGACTGCTGTGACGAAGACTGAGTTAACACCTGCAGGGCTCAGCTGGGTGCCCGATGGGCATTCGACATCACCATGGGGCCTCTAGCCTGTTAGATGCTTTCCTGTCCATGGCAGCTTCGGATCGGCTTTTCATCTCCAGGGCTCCAGACTCTCCAGGAAGAACCTTCCCTAAATCTCCTGCCTCCTTCTCTGTTGCTACTCAGAGGCTGTTCAGCTGTGCTAGCAAAGGTGGCAGCGGCAGGACTTCTACTACAGAGAGGGAACCGAGGCCAGTGCCAGCCAACCTGGGGTGGGCTTGTTCAGAGGGCAGTAGCCCAGTTCAGCCCCTAACGTGCTCTGGGACAGCAGCTGAGCCACCTCTCGGTCTGAGTTTGTTCTTCACCTGCTGAACGGGAGGGAAGGTAAATGGCCTGCAGGTCAGTGGTGCTCAAACCACAGGACCTCAGCTCCAGAGAAATGAATGATGCCTGGGGGTCCCCTGGGGCGAGGGACAGCGGCTCAGGCACCCTCAGGATGACCAGCCTTGGAATGGCCCTTTTCTCCCCTTGGTCCCATGAGCCCTCATATTTCCTTTCCCATAGTGGGGACCAAATCTCATTTGAGGACCAAAAGGGGCCAGGGCCAGAGAAGATGACTTCTCCATGTGACTACCTACAGCTCCTGCAGAAAACAGGGAATGAGTGACCTTTGACCCTTAGCATCTGCCTCCACTCCCTCTCTTGGCAAGGGGGATCTTGTTGCTGCAAACCCATACACCTTGAGCAGAGGGTAGGAGAGGTGGCAAGAGGCAACCATCACCTAGGAATGCTTTGGAGGGCACCACATCAGAGGCTCTGCCTGCCTATCTCATCAGTATCCAGGACCACCTAATGAGGGAGAAATCCTTGAAGCAATTTTGCAGGGAAGAAAACTGAGTCTCAAAGTGACAGCATCTGCCTACTGTTACTAGAGAGTAAGGCAAGACACCCAGCCCTAGGCCTGGGCCAGGGCTTTCTGGAGCCAGTTTCAAACCCAGGCCTCCCATGGCCTCAGCCTCAATGCTCTTCTCCAGCCCCCGCCCCCGCTGGCTGTCCCTCTGCTCCTGTTGTCCTCTCCTCCCCTGCTGGGCTGTGCTGTGAGGGGAGGAGGGGAGGGAAGAAACTACTGTTCTCCCCTCTCCACTCCCAGCCACTGTACAGAGGCAGCATTCACTCTCCTCCCCACCCCAGACCCTCTTACCTGGTGCAGCTGGTGGGTAGCCGCCTGGGGGCGGGGGATAGCCAGGGTAACTCATGGTTAAATCTGGAAGAGAAGAGGAAAGCACATTCAGGCTCTGTCTGGGAGCCCCTGCTGGCCTGTGGGAGCCAGCTTCTCAAGAGGGCAGCCACCTCCACAACTGGGACCCTGCAGGAGAAGCTGCTGTATCTGCCCTGCTTGTCGCAGCCCAGTTCACTGCCCCCTGCTGGCGCCTCCAGCTAGAAACAGTACCCACCAGCATGCTGCCTGACTTCTGGGCCAGGGCCACACCCCTGGCCCCACTCACAGTGACAGGATTCACTGCCCACCACGCTGTTCCCTTGAAAGTCCCTCTCACTGAAGCTTTGCTCCTGCCTCTGCTGGCAAGGGTGCAGTGTGCCTCTGGGTCTGTTCTCCCACCTCAGAGCTAGAGATGCACTGCCTCATTCTCAGGGCTCCAAGTCTGTCTCTCTTCATTCTCCAACCTCTGGTTTATCAGGCAAGGGGATCTGGTAAGGTATGGAATCATCGTTCCTAGAAGCAAAAAGGGCCCTCAGGAGGTTCATCTGATGCAGGGTGAAGAACCAGGGCAAATGAGGCAGCACCACCCTGTTTCTGCAGCAGAGGCTGCTAAGAGAAATAAGGGATTTGCAGATCTGTCAGTAAGGGAAGAAGAGAGGCCAGGACAGGTGCGAAGTGAGACACCTGCTCTCATGAAGTCCCTCTGAACATGGATCCCTTGGCAATGTCCCATTCCAGTTAAATTGCAAGGAGGGACACCAGCCACATTGTGCAACCTGCCTGCTCTTGCTAATAGCAGCTCCTGCTGCAGTTTGCAGAGACACCCAGTGGCAGGCAGGCATGTGAGGAAACCTGCAGCCTCCCTCAATAATCACACCTGCTTGTCTCGGGTACGTGGTTTCTTTTTACACTCTGGGTCTCACGCTGCAATGCATATCAGAATCACCTGATGGGATTTTTAAAACACATTGCTGGGCTCCACCACCAAGAGTTTCTGAGACAGTAGAACCAGTTTTTGCATTTTGAACAAGTTCCCAGATGATGTTACTGGTCCAGGGAACTCACTTAGAAGACCACTGTTTTGGCCATGCTATCCAACTATAAGAGTCTAGTTGCCCTTCATATCTATCTTGAAGAACTGGGCATGTTGGGTTTTGTTTGTTTGAGACAGGGTCTTGCTCTGTCACCCAGGCTGGAATGCACTGGCACAATCATGGCTCACTGCAGCCTTGACCTCCTGGGCTCAGGTAATCCTCCCGCCTCAGCCTCCTAAAGACATGTGCCACCATACCCAGCTAATTTTTCTTTTTTTTTTTTTTTTTGAGAGTCTTACTATGTTGCCCAGGCTGGTATATGCTGTTTTTTTAATTTTATTATTTTTTGAGTATTTTAATTTTATTATTTTAATTTTTTTTTTTTTTTTTGAGGCGGAGTCTTGCTCTGTCACCCAGGCTGGACTGCAGTGGCGCGATCTCGGCTCGCTGCAAGCTCCGCCTCTGGGTTCACGCCATTCTCCAGCCTCAGCCTCCAGAGTAGCTGGGACTATAGGCGCCCGCCACCATGCCCGGCTAATTTTTTGTATTTAGTAGAGATGGGGTTTCACTGTGTTAGCCAGGATAGTCTTGATCTCCTGACCTTGTGATCCGCCAGCCTCAGCCTCCCAAAGTGCTGGGATTACAGGTGTGAGCCACTGTGCCCAGCCTATGCTGTTCTTTTTAAGTTTTTATTATTTATTTTTTTTGAGACAGGGTCTCACTCTGTAACCCAGGCTGAGTGCAATGGTGTGATCTCGGCTCACTGCAACCTCTGCCTCCTGGGTTCAAGTGATTCCCCTGCCTCAGCCTCCCAAGCAGCTGGGATTATAGGTACCTGCCACCACGCCTGGCTAATTTTTGTATTTTTAGTAGAGATAGGGTTTCACCATGTTGGCCAGGCTGGTCTCGAACTCCTGACCTCAGGTGATCTGCCCGCCTCGGCTTCCCAAATTATTAAGATTACAGGCATGAGCCACCATATCTGGCCTATTTTTATTTTTTAGACAGGGTCTCACTCTATCACCCAGGCTGGAGTACAGTGGTGCGATCTCAGCTCACTGTAACCTCCGCCTCCTGGGATCAAGGCTTGTGCCTCAGCCTCCAACAGGAGGGCGCAACTATCCCAGCTAATTTTTGTATTTTCAGTAGAGATGGAGTTTCGCCATGTTGGCCAGGCTGGTCTGAACTCCTGGCCTCAAGTGATCTGCCTGCCTCAGCCTCCCAGAGTGCTGGGATTACAGGCATGAGCCACCGTGCCTGGCCTACATGCTGTTTTTAAGGAAGCTAAGGAACTTCCTTAAGGTACCACCGGTCCCCATAGGGTGGGTCTGGTTTTCAGCCCTATGGGTATAGTAATTTGTTTGGCTCAGTGGGTCCAGGGGTGACTGTAGGCAAAGCCCTATGGCTTTGGAGAGAGCTGGAATTGGCTCCCTGTAGTGTGGACCAAGGACCTACTCCTTGCACAGCTTTCGGTCTCTCTGAGCCCCTAAGCACATGGTGGGTGAGGTCCCCGGTGGCATCACCTTCAGAGAGGGTGTGACTCATGTCCCTGAGGCTGGGTGGGCTGTCAGTACAAAGCCCTCCCTGTCCCGGCCCCAACTTGATCCTTCATGCCCAGACTCTGCCAAACCCTCCAACTTCACTGGTGAGGAGGTAACCTGGGGGATGTAAATGACCAGTGGGCCAGGAACCTTCTAATAAGAGGAACTGCCCCACAGGTGAGCAGGAAGAGCCGGGATGGTGTCTCTGTCACATTCCTCTCTGGAGACACCACTAGGCAGGACCTTTGAGCACCAAAGACACTCTCCACTCCTGGCCTCCTCTCAGAGAAATGAAGCCAAAAGCTCCACCCACAGCCAGGCCAGGGAAAAAACCCAAGAAACAAAAGTTGGATACCACCCTGTTCCTTACACCAAGTAAATTCCAGCCAGGCCAAAGAATGCAATGAAAGAAGTAGCCCCAAGAACCAAAGGCAGAAAATAAAATTTCAGCATCAGAGACAAACTAGAAAAAAAAAAAAAAAAAGATGAGAAAAAAACTTAGGAAAAAAGTGTTATTAATATAATAAGAAAAAGATCAACAACCACTAGAGAAACTGTCAAATGATGTGAACAGATCTGGTAGTTACAGAAAAGGAGCTGAAGATGTTTACCTTCACCACTGTGCTGAGGAAATCACCAATTAAAAATACACAGATGTCAGCCAGGCACAGTGGCTCACGCCTGTAATCACAGCACTTTGGGAGGCTGAGGTGGGCGGATCACCTGAGGTCTGGAGTTTGAGCCCAGCCTGGCCATGGTGAAACCCTGTCTCTACTAACAATATAAAAATTAGCCGGGCGTGGTGGCAGGTGCCTGTAATACTCGGGAGGCTGAGGCAGCAGAATGGCTGGAACCTGGGAGGCGGAGGTTGCAGTGAGCCAAGATTGCGCCACTGCACTCCAGCCTGGCCGACAGAGCGAGAGACTCTGTCTCCAAACTAAATAAATAAATAAAACACAGAGATGTCAAAATTTTAAATTTAAAATGACACACCTTTGACTCAGCAACTCTACTTCTGTAAGAGACTTCCCTAGACACACACCTGTGTGAAATGTCATACAGACATGAATTTTACTACAGCCTTATCTGCGACAACTCCTAAACCTCCACCAATGAGGCTGGTTAAATAAACCACAAGAGATCCAACAATGGATACTCTGTAGCTATTTCTGGAATTAGCCAGCTCTGTACATGGAAAGATGAAATGACCACCATTATTAATCAAGGTGCCGTACTGTATACGTACTAAGCTAATAAAAAACCCAGAAACATACTAAGTGGTTCCTGTGTGTATACGTGCACGGACCTCCTTGGAATGACACACAAGAAACGAGCTAACACTAGCTGCCTCTCGAGAGGAAAGTTGGGGCTAGAAAATGAGGCTTCCGGTTTAGATCTGTTTCCCGTGCCTTTCTGCCACACACGTATTGCCCGTTAAAAAACTTCTAAAGAGGCCCAATTCAGGTGCGGATTTCTGAGCTCACTTGAGGCTAGCCTTTTGGCCCCCAAAGTCCTGGCTGGTCTTTCTAGACTAAAAGAACACATACAGGGTCCATTCAGTTCCAGGCAGCCTTGGTAACCCTGGAGGGCCTGCAGGCCAGCCCTGATGGCACTAGTGGAGTTCATTCCTGGGGTGGCTTTTAAGGGATTTCCCAGCAGGAGTCAAAATCTGCCCCGCACAGCCCCACAGAGCAGGTCAACCCCACTGTGAGCTGTGGTCCTGAAACCCTGGGTCTTCCCCTCTCCCCAAGATATACCTCTAGTCTCTAATCTTACCTTCTTAGAAAGAATAGCCTCATTTTTCCCTCTACCATTCTCTGCCTGAAACCGTTTCAAGTCTGCTCCCCACTCTTTTTCTTTTTTGAGAGAGAGAGTCTCACTGTGTCACCCAGGCTGCAGTGCAGCCGTGCGATCTCAGCTCACTGCGACCTCCACCTCCTGGGTTCAAGCAATTCTCCTGCCGCAGCCTCCCAAGTAGCTGGGACTACAGGTACCTGCCACCATGCCAGGCCAGGCTGATTTTTGTATTTTCAGTAGAGACAGGGTTTCACCATGTTGGCCAGGCTGGTCTCGAATTCCCAACCTCAGATGATCCGCCTGCCTTGGCCTCCCAAAGTTCTGAGATTACAGGCGTGAGCCACCATGCCTGGCCTGACCCCACTCTTATCTTTCTCTTTTGGTTCTTTTCAGAACCAAAGGCCCCAGGTATGGTCTGAAGAGTGCAGGGCAGGACCTTCCTCTCCCTCCAGTGGATGCTACTCCCTACCTCCCTGGACTGGTATATGTGGGTTTTCCAGGCCACAGAGACCTTATGTGGGCTCCTGTGAAATTTCTCCCTTGGATTCTGCCCATTGCTCCAGTCTGCTGAGACCTTCTGGGATTCTGCTCAACATCAAACATCTTCCCCCTCTCTCTCAGCTTTGTTTTACATCCATGGACACAATAGACATGGCATTTGTGTTCTGCCAAGTAGCCACGATGAAAGGACCAATGAGGGACACTACAGAACTGTCACACTCAGAACTCCTCAGTTCAACATCAAACACCAGGCACCATGTGGGTGCAGGCATTTAACCAGCTCTCCCCCAACTCACTGCCACCACCCAGTACACATTTCTCCACGTGCCCAAGTGAGGGTTCTAGCACATCTACTCTGAAGAGATCCTGTTTATCTGCCTAATTACCCCCAGAAGAAAAATAAACGCAGCCCAGTAGCCAGGGGTGACCTTCAGGTGGACACAGACTCCCAGTGCTGACCAATCTGCCCCCCAGCTATCCATGTTCCAGGAGGCTAGAGGCTGCAGGATCAGCACACTCTCTCTGACTCACAGAAGCAGCATTCTTCTCCTTTTCTTTGAAAATTAAGAAATCTGCTCACGGTCCGGTCTTCTGGTAACTTTGACCTCTGCATTTTTTCAAAAGAGGCCACCACAAGGGACTGTCCTTGGAGGAGTCATTCCTGGCACCCCAGGGCTGCCAAATCTGGGCTCAGCAGGATTTCTAAGGCCCTCATGTCCCCCTCTCTAGCCTGTTCAACCCCCACTCTCTAGGAGAGAGGCAACACAGTGAGCTATAATCCAGCAGATCTGCTCTCTCTCTCTCTGGCATCCATGAGAATCATACCTTCCGCCCTGACCAATGCCCCTCTCCTCCTTCTTTCCTTGCATGGGGCAAGTGACATGCTTCACACTGCTGGTGCAATTCTGATGGCTGGGGCATGTCCCCCGCTCTATGCCTGCTTTGACATGGGGACTCAATGGAGAGGGCCTCCTTAGGGATTGGTCGAATTCTTAGAAACCTGTCTCAGGGGAACTTCTGGCCTCTGGTCCTGCCTCTCAGGGCAGGCTGCAGCACAAATACTGCCCTTCCTTCCTCACTGCGACCATCCACCTGCAGCTGTGCACCTGATTTCATCCAGCTGGGGCCCTCTCCAGTTGAATCGGTGCTTCTGGAAAACAGTCACCTATAGGGCTTGTTAAAACCCAGATTGCTGGGCCCCACCTCCAGAGTCTCTAAATCAGTGTCTCTGGGGCAGGGCCCAAGAAGTTGCATTTCCAGTGGCTCCCAGGTGATGCTGATGCTGCCTGCCTGCAGGCCACACTGCTTCATCATGCATGACAATCACCTGGAGAGCTCGCTAAACACTCTAGTGCCCTGGCCCATTCTGGGCCTTTTAACCTGGGATAGGCCCAAGAATCTGAAGTGTAAACAAGCACACATACCCCCTAGTCCCCAGTAATTCTGATGTAACTGGTTCTGTGGTCCACAGTCTAGGAAACACCCTTTCCTTTAAGGTATTGGACACTCTCTAGCTTATCTGATCTCACTCATTGATATGGTTTGGATTTGTGTCCCTGCCCAAATTGTAATTTGTAATTACAATACAATCAAATTGTAATTCCCAGCATTGGAGGTGGGGCCAGGTGGGAGTTCACTGGATCATGGGGGCAGATTTCCCCCTTTGGTGCTGTTCTCATGACAGAGTTCTGGTGAGATCTGGTTGTTTAAAAGTGTAGCGTCTCCTCCCCACACCTCTCTTCCTCCTGCTCCAGCCAGGTTAAGATCTGCCTGCCACATGACTGTAAGTTTCCTGAGGCCTCCCCAAGTAGATGCCAGCATCATGCTTTCCCTCACCTGGAGAGCTCGCTAAAAATGCTGGTCCCTTGGCTCCCATATTCTGGGCCCTTCAACCTGGGAAAGGCCCAGCCTGCAGAACTATGAGCCAATTAAACCTCTTTTCTTTATAAATTATCCAGTTTCAGATATTTCTTTATAGTTGTGTGAGAATGGACTAACACACTCTTCTTCACAATAGCAAGCTCTAGGGACACGCACTAGACCTAGGCACTCCCACAGTTGTATGGCAGATGCGCCTGACAGCAATCACTTAACTTAAGCATACCCAGAACGACCCTACAGTCTAAGAAGAACGTGTGTTCAGAGTTCTGAGCTAAGGAACTGTGGCCAACCTGGAAATACATTCCTTACCTATAAGGAACATCAGAACCCCTAAGCCATTCCATGGGATGCAGGCCATACAAGAGATCGAGGCCCTTTGTTCTACTTTAAATGAAGGTTGCCAGGTGGTGATGGTTAGGAAGGAGGATGCTAAATTAAAATGCTATGTCTCTACTAAAAATACAAAAAATTAGCTGGGCGTGGTGGCGGGCACCTGTAGTCCCACCTACTCAGGAGGCTGAGGCACAAGAATGGCAGGAACCCGGGAGGTGGAGGTTGCAATAAACCAAGACCGCACTATTGCACTCCAGCCTGGGCAAGAGTGAGACTCCATTAAAAAAAAAAAAAAAATTGCCATACAAACGGCATGCTTTTTACAACCAGTAGTGGTCCTCCTCCCATCCAGCCTACCACCACTGGACTGCCCCATATAAAAGTCCCCTCAATAAGCCCTATGCCTTGTTCGCTGGCTCTGGGGTCTCTTCTTCGGCCTCTCAAACATGGTGCCACCCCTACTAAACTCGACAGGAGTCTGGCATGACAGCACTGCATCAGAAGCCAGCCTCAAAGCGTTCGGTGAATGCCATAAGCATAGAGCAGCTATCTGAGGGTGCTTCTCAGGGGCTGCAAAAGGGCCTGTTCCCTAAAGCCGTGTTTTGTGTATGTAAGTGTACCATTCAATTCCACAGGCTCTAAAAGGGTACTAGCCGGAGTCCCCTAACACAGGAATCTAGAAATGCTACACTGGGACAGGAAGCAACTGCCAGAGCAAGAAGAGCCTCACTGCCCCCACTCAGTCATCCCCCTACCAAAAGAGAAGCCTTGCTGTGTCTCTACCCAACAATGGGAGGTGGAGATATGGGCTCCAGCCACCGGCAAGGCTAGGCCATGCACATTTGCTGGTGTCCTGCCTGACTTCAGGGACACAGAAGGGAAAGGAGGGGTGGATGGTGTCAGTGCCATGC
This sequence comes from Piliocolobus tephrosceles, assembly GCF_002776525.5. Lineage (NCBI taxonomy): Eukaryota > Metazoa > Chordata > Mammalia > Primates > Cercopithecidae > Piliocolobus > Piliocolobus tephrosceles. The sequence continues at coordinate 75,850,330 of NC_045442.1, read as the reverse complement.
CTGGGACTCTGGACTGTCCTCCCCAAAGGGACAGCACAGGGCCCATTTGGGAACAGAGCCTACACCAGGTTAATGCTGAGAGGCACGGGCCTAGAAACATCATCTCGGGCCAGAAGACACACAGCAGCGACACCCCCTGCCCCTCAGGGCCTAGCAGCAAACCAAGCAGGCCTGGACTAAAATGGATGCTTTCGTGGAATGATTTTCCATTGGCCTTCCCCAGCCTGGTGGCTGGAATATTCATTTGTATATTAGTTTTTCTTTTTTTTTTTTTTAAACATTAGATCCTTAACCTGTTTTCACACACACACACAAACATTTATTTTTTAAAGTACTTTCTCCATAAGGCTGCATCCATAAAATGTAAATATATCGTTGCTATTGTTTAAATGTATCCCCCAGAGTTCATGTGCTGCGAACTCAATGGTCAGTACAACGATTCTGAGAGGCAGGACCTTTAAGAGGCTCCACCCTTATGAATGGATTAATCTGTCATGGAGGAAGTGGGCTCCTTACCACCAGTGTGTTTGTTACAAAAGTATAACATGCTCTCTCTTTCACTCTTGCTCTCTCTCACCCACCTGATGTCTTCTGCAATGTTATGAAGCAGTAAGAAGGCCCTTGCCAGATGCAGCCTCACGATCTTCTCGGTCTCCAGAACTGTGAGCCAAATAAGCTACTGTTGCTTATAAATTACTCAGTCTGTGATATCTTGTTAGAGAAGCACAAAATGAACTAAGACACTAGTTTAAACCATGCAGGTCCAATAATCCCTGCTGATATATTCTTTAAAATGAAAAGAAGAGGCCAGGCACAGTGGCTCATGCCTATAATACCAGCACTTTGGGAGGCTGATGCAGGCAGATCATTCTAGCTCAGGAGTTTGAGACCAGCCTGGGAAACATAATGAGACGCTGTCTTTACAAAAGACATACAGATGCTCCTTGACTTATGATGGGGTTACGTCCCAATAAACCCATCACTAGTTGAAAATGCATTTAATGCTGGCAACACAGCAGTCCCCAACTTATGATGGTTCGACTTACGATTTTTCAACTTTATGATGGTGCAAGAGTGACATGCACTCAATCAAAACAGTAGCCTCATTGTAACCCCATCATAAGTGGAGGAGCTTGTTACATCCCGATAAGCTCTTCTTAAAGTGATGTAACCCCATTATAAAGTTGAAAAACTGTAAGTTTAACCATCTTGAATCAGGGACCGTGTGTGTGTGTATGTGAGAGACAGACAGAGAGAGTTTATATAACTAATACAGCTGGGACTCTAAGTTAAGATCAGGCTTCTACACCAGCAAAGGACTCAGGTGCTGATTCACCTTAGGAAGAGTACGAGCTTGGAATGCTTGAGGGGGCGCCTGTCAATACAAGAGGGCCAGAAAACCAACCTCCCTAGGACTCTTCCAGGATCACTGAGCTCTACCTAGTGGTGATGCTGCCAATCATCTGCAAACGTTGTTTTCCAGAGTTGAAAATGCAGTCCCACAGCCTTGTTCCCCACTGTTACCCAAGCATCTGGCTGAATGTGCACCTCATAAATGCAGCTTGAGTGGAAGAATAGATGGAGTTCTGGGGACTGGCTTCTGCTTTGCCAGTTAGTCAGTTTTCTCCTTTAAAACCTCTTCCTTCATTGGCTCCTAAGATTATTTAAGTATCAAATAGGATGTATTTGGCCTGCAGGGCAAGGACGAGCATAGTAAACACTTATAAATCCAAGGCTCTCAGCACGGACATCACACTCCCACAATATGCATTTTGGTCTTCTGTAGAGCAGGACCCACCTAGTGTGTGACAGTCAACTGATGACAGCTGAACAGCGCCAAGTATCCAGAACATACACGCTCCAAACATTTCCTCCAGGCATCAGGTCTGTTCATTTTCACTATAAGTCTGTTTGCTTCTGAACACCTACCATCTACTGCCCCCAAAAGTCTTGCTCAGATCTAACTGGGATGCCCAGGCCCAGCTCAGCCTCACCTAGAAGCAGGCAGTGTGATGGGCAGCTCAGTGCTGCCCTCAATGTGTTCTCTGACACCAGCTTCATATCTTGCAAGTTGTGAAGTTAGAAGGCACACAGTTTAAGGAGCGAGACAGGCAGACAAGAGCAAGAGATTAGTTGCTCGAAAAGTTTAGAAAATGCTTACTACATATAGTTAGGTACTATAACTACACATCCCCTTTCCAAGAAACTGCCAATTTGCAATAGCGTAATAAAAGCTCTGATAAATCCTGGAACAAAGGTGCCTGCTTAACTCTATCCTCAAATTTCCCAAACTAATTAGGCCATAATAATAGTCATCATTTATTGAATGCTTATTATGTGCCAGGCACTGTGTGAAGTGCTTCACGTGGAACTGAACTTTACAACAACCCTATGAGACAAATACTAAAATTATCCTTCTCATATCAGAAATGAAGACTGAGGGACAGAGAGGCTGTGTAACTTGCTCAAGGTTATAGCTATTGAATGGCGGAGCCAGGCAGTCGACTTCCAAAGCCCAGGACTTTACCACTACGTTATACTTCCTCACAGTGCCCACTGGCCCCAGGAACTAGTATTTTAAGAATAGAGCTTTAGAAATACTGGTATGATGAAATAGCATGGAATTCAGAATCAGGATACCTGGCTTCTAAGTCTTGTTTCACTGTATGACCCCAGGTACTTCACCGAAGGCAGTGGAGGATGGTGAGAAGAACATGGACTCTGAAGCCAGACTACCCAAGTTCACATCCCAGTCCTGCTCCCCACCAGTTATGTGATCTTAACAGTTTACACGACCATTCTGCACCTCAGTTTTTCCCATCTGTAAAATGGGGATAGTAACAGTTTAATACCAAGTTTGTTCCCATTATATCATGTAACATATCATGACATCCTGTTTCTCCAAAACAAAAAAAGAAAGAGAGGACCCCAGGCCATTTGATAATGCCCAGGATGAGAACTGTAGGGACTGAAGGGGGAAGGGAGAGGGTGAGAGAGAAACACGGAATTGGGAAGGGTCAGGGCAGTGTGACAGGTGGAGGATGGGAGTGGGGAACACACTGGTATGGCTGTGTTAGATTTTCCAGCCTCCCAATAGAGAAAGCACCAACAGGAAATTGGCACTGTTTTCTTTCCATCCCCTCCACGTGCCTGGGTGTCTGGGGGCCTGCTCCACTCCAGTAGTAGAGGGGGCAGTGGAGGCAAGACTGACGGTGGAGGGAGGCCACAGGGCAGGGAGATCTGAAAGACCCTCGGAGAGGAAACCTGCCTGGGGGAAGGATCCACAGAGGCAGGGCCTTGGCCTGCAAGAAGCTCCAACACTGCAGGCACTGGAGCCTGTCCTCAGAACCTTCACTGAGGCGTGGCACGGACGGGGCCATCTTCTCTCCTACTGCCTGCCTTTTCAGACCAGGTGCTGAGAAGGGGGGTGGGGGCAAGTGAGGAGGAACTCACTTTCCATATGAGGCAGGCCGAGAGCACACAGCATCACACGCAGGTCTCTCTGTCACGCTCCTCCAGAGCAGGCTTCCCTGCAAGCTGGGCCACTCCTCTTTGTGGGCAGAGTCATCTCTGACTCACACCAAATGGGCTCACACAAGAGCCAATGCTCAGTCAATCAAATGCTGAGTCCAATTCAGAATTTCTGGAGGAGTGGAAAGTAGGCAGCAGAGGAAGAAGGTGACAGAGACACAGTGTTAATATCTGGCTGCCACGCAGGCCAGCATGTGATGGGCACTCAGGTCCTGGAGGACGCTGAGGTTCTTGTAACAGACACAGTGGCAGTGACAGGAAAAGCCCCCCACCCAAGCCCTGACTCCAAAGTGTGGCCAGGACCTGCTATAGTTTGAATGCTTCTGTCTCCCCAAAATTCATTTATTGAAATCCCAACTCCCAATGTGATGACATCTGGAGGTGGGGCCTCTGGAAGGTTATGAGGTTGGAGCCGTCATAAATGGGATTCACGCCCTTATAAAAGAGAGCCCAGAGGGCCCAACCCTTTCCACCATGTGGGGACACAGGGAGAAGGTACTATCCTATTTGTGAACCAAAAAGTGGGCCCTCACCAGACACTGAGTCAGCTGGCACCTTCATCTTCAACTTCCAGCCTCCAGAACTGTGAGCAATGTACTTCTGTTGTTTATAAGCCACCCGGTCTATGATATTTTATTACAGCAGCCTGAACTAGCCTGATTTAGACGGAACCTATGGATGCACACACACATACACACACACACACTCACAAACACACACACTCACACACTCACTCCCAAAAAGGGAAACAGTGGTTTGTGTTTGTAAGTGCAGGTGGCAGGGGCAGAGAGGGGACACAGGTCTCTGTCTTTGTTTGCCCACTTCCGCATGGGGAAGCCACCGCCAGTTACACCACCTGAGCAGAGGGGGCTTCTCCCAGGGCCCGCCTAGGAGGGACGAACAAAACAATGGTAGTGAGCTGATGTCAATCAGGCGCAAGTCCCAGGGTAGCTGAGGCTTCCCTGTCGATCCCACCCCTCTTAGTTGTCAGGTCACTCCAATCACTGCAAAGTCCAACCCAGCTCCTCCCAGAGCTCCTGGGCCCACAGGGACATGCCACACTCCAAGCCCTGCAGCAGTTACTGTCTAAAGACAACCCTTCCAGCAGCTCTGCCGGAAGGAAGCAAAAACTTCTCTAAACCTCTCCCTCATCCTGCGGTGTGAGGTAAAGGGAAGCTCAGCAGGTTACCCAAGACACAGGGCCTGAGTCTCACTGACACTGGCTTCACAATGTCTACCCCTAGATTCTCGGTAGGCCCTTCTACCACCCCAATTACTCTCTCTCACACACTCCAAACCAGCTCCCCCATCTTTTCACAGCCCACACTCCCCCGTCAAGAGCCCCAAACATCACAGGACAGTCACACTGGACTTCTCAATTCTGCTGCATGAGTTTTACCACAGCCCACACAGCTCTGATATCATCTTCTAACACTGCTCTTGGGCCACCGGGATGGCACACAGGGTTCGGAGTCCAGTGACAATGATTCTATTCTAGCTCTACCTCTTGTTAGCTGTGTGACCCTGGATATAAAGATTGACCTCTCTGAGCCTTCCTCCTTACCTGTAAAAAGAGGAAAAATGCATCCATCTCATTACACAGCTGTGAGAATATAGTATTCATATATATATATATAGCTCTACAACAGATATTAGCATAAGGAGGCATTAGCCTGGAGCCAAGGTCTGGTTCCTAAAGCAACTGCTTGCTGTGTGACCCTCCCTGGGCAACTTAACCTCTCTGAACCTCCATTCTACCTGCAAAGATCTGATGTACCCCACCTACCTTGGATTACTGTGAGGACTAAAAGTAAAAAGAACAGGAACGCGCTTTGTAAAGCAGGACACAGTTATCTTCACTCTGTGACTAACACACCTAGTGTTGATCTCTCCCAAGTGGCCAAAGAGGCCAGGCTTTGACATTTGGAGAGGGAGAAAAGGGTCACAGATCCTGGGCACACACTAACCCCATCTGGTGTCAGGCTCCCGCCAGGGGACCAGCCCAGCCCACACAGTAAGGGTAGTGTCCAGCCAACCCTTAGGGTCCCAGGGTCTCAGGAAAATGCTGGTAAGGGAAGGGGTAGAGGGAGGGCTTTTCAGAGCCTGAAACTCAGTTACCATCAGCTTCCCTGATTAGGTCCCTCAAAGACATCCCTGGTACCTGTGAATGCGTTACTTTACATGGTAAAACAGACTGTCCTGACATGATTAAGGTTACCCGCCATGAAATGGGGAGACTAGCCTAGATTATCCAGGTGGGCCCAATCCAATGAAAAGGGTCCTTCAAAGCAGAGAGAGCCTTTGTTGCTGGGTTAAGGATGAAAAGGAAGAATAAGCAGGAGAGAGTCCAGGCATGAGAGGGATTCCACCCATGCAGGAAAGGGACCAAGTGCCACGGAACTCAGATGGCCTCTAAAGCTGGAAAGGACAAGGAAGCATTCACCTCCAGGGCCACCAGACAAAGACACAACCCTGCCAACACCTTGATTTTAGCACCATGAGATCCAAGAGACCATTAGATAAAACTGTTAAGATAAAAAAGCCATGTGGTAAAATAGTGCAGCCACTATGGAAAACAGTATGGAGATTCCCCAAAAACTTAAACACAGAACTACCATACCTATGATCCAGCAATCTCACTCCTGAGCATACAGGCCGTGTACCTCTCATTCAAAATGTGTGGGACCAGCAATGTTTCAGACATGCTGGTCTTCAGACCAGATGATTTCAGATTTTGGAATAGTGGCATCATACTTACCATTGTGCATCCAAAATGCAAAAATCCAAAATCCAAAATGCTTCAATGAGTACTTCCTTTGAGCGTCATGTTAGAGCTCAAAAAGTTTTGGACTTTGGAACATTTCAGATTTGGGATACTCAACCTATATACCCAAAGGAAATGAAAGCAGGGACTCCCACAGAGATTTGCACACCCATGTTCATAGCAGCCTAATTCACAGTAGTCAAAAGGTGGAAACAACCCAAGTGCCCATCGATGGATGAATGGATAAACAAAACGAGATCTCCACATAAAAAGAGAATATCATTCAGCCTCAGAACGGAAGAAAGCTAACATATGCTACAACGCGGATAAAACTTCAACACATTATGCTAAACGAAACAAACCAGACACAAAAGAACAAATACTTCTGATTCCACCTATATGAAGTCTCCAAAGTAGTTAAATTCATACAGACAGAAAGTAGCTGTTGGCCAGGGCTTGGGTAAGAGGGAATGGGGAGTTTACATTTCATGAGTAATGTAACTTCTGGAGATGCATGGTAATGACTATTGCACAACAAAGTGAATGTATTTAACACCATTGAGCTGCACACCTAACAGCGGGTAAAATGGTAAGTTTTATGTTGTGTATATTTTTACCACAAAAAGAGTTGCATGGTTTTAAGCCACACGTTTGTAGTAATTTGTTACAGCAGTAATGGAAAACTAATTGTTGAAAACTATTTGAGGTGATGGATATATTAACTAGTTTGCTTTAATTATTTCACATTGTATTCATAGATTATAACATCACTTGCAACATAGTGAGACCATGTCTCTAACTAAAAATACAAAAATTGGCCGGGCACAGTGATCCATGCCTGTAATCCCAGCACTTTGGGAGGCTGAGGCAGGTGGATCACCTGAGGTCAGGAGCTCAAGACCAGCCTGGCCAACATGGTGAAATCCCATCTCTACTAAACATACAAAATTAGCTGGGCATGGTGGCATGCACCTGTAATCCCAGCTAGTCGGGAGGCTGAGACAGGAGAATTACTTGAACCTGGGGGGCGGAGGTTGCAATGAGCCGAGATCATGCCATTGCACTCCAGCCTGGGTAAAAAGAGCAAACCTCTGTCTCAAAATAAAATAAAATAAAAATAAAAATACAAAAATTAGCCAGGCGTAAGTGGCACATGCTTGTAATCCCAGCTACTCAGGAATTGCTTAAACCCAGGATGCAGAGGTTGCAGTGAGCCGAGATTGTGCCACTGCACTCCAGCCTGGGTGATAGAGCGAGACTCTGTCTCAAAAAACAAAAACAAACAAACAACAACAACAAAAACAAAAACTTTAAAGAAAACTAATATATACAGTGACCATTCCTTCTCTCTTCCCTTCCAGATCCTTCTATGGCATTCTCTTTCCAAGGGCCTCTCTTCTCTTTGCATGAAAGCTCTGTGAACACGTCTACCTAACTCAGCCAGCTTTCCTCAACAAGGGAAGTATTAAACCACCAAGACTACGAAAAAACCCTTTCCAACAATGGAAGCAGGAACCAGGTGCTCGCCTCTCCCACATGTCGGGAACAGGCTCATTACAGGTGTGTTAACTTGAATTACCAGTCAACATGAGTCACCAGGGGACTTAGGCCCTCAGTGGCTTCCGTGTGACCAGTCTATGCACGCGCAGTCAGCATTTGCCCAGTCGGATTTGCGCAGGCAGGGCCATCACACCCCATCGGCCAAGACCTCACAACCGGGATGCCAGAGGCCAGTTCAGCACCTCAGAGACGACTCAGTTCACTCCCACCAACCCCACCTCACCCCATTTCACAAACGGGAAAACTGACAACCAGAGAGAGGGATGTGGCATGCCAAGGTGATACAGCAGGAGCCTAAGAGGGCTGGTGCCCAATCCCCACTCCCAGGCTAGAGCTCTTCGTTCCCAGGGCAGGGTGGGTGGGTGGAGAGGCTTCCTGTCCTCAGAGCCGCTGGCAGACTCAGGCCCAGTTCTCTAGGATGATTCTTTTTGTTCCATCAGGCGGGCAGCCCATGGGAGTTCAAGCCTGGGTTGGTGCTTCCTGCCCGAGGCAACAGCAGGTACAGTGGGAAGACCAGGGCTGAGGAGAGATTAATTTTGCAATACTGGGGAATGACTGCCTTCCAGGAAATACACTGAAGGAGGAAGAGATGTGATAAAATCTTGCCCCTCCTGTACATTTCACCTATGCACTTTAATCAGATTTTTATGGTCTCCCTCTTCATATAGACTGCAAAGGGTCACAGGACATCTGAGAAAGTCTATACCAAGAAAGGGAGAGACCAAAATAGAAGAAAAGGAACCAAAGAAACAGACAATGATGAGGAGTAGAGGACAAAAATATAATCAATAATATCCTCAGAGACAGAAGAGAACCAAAGAAACAGACAATGGTGAGAAACAGAGGACAAAAATATAATCAATAATATCCTCAGAGACGGAAGAGAAAATATTATATCCACAAAGCAAAAAGGTCAGCAAAGCAATCATTGTGAAATTTGAGAACACAACAGGCAAAAGAAAGATACTAAAACTTTAGAAAAGAAAGAATAAGGGTCCTTTTTAGGGGAACTGGAAGGACACTAGACTTCAACAGCCACACTGGAAATTAGAAGATAACAGAATAATGTGTTCAGTGTTTGGGAAGGAAATTATTTTCAGTTTATAATTCTATAGCCAGCTAAATTAACCACTAGTGTATAGAGATATTTGGAATGGATATTTCTATCCATTAGGGAGGAACAGAGATATTTGCAGGCACACAAGCTTCAAAAACAAAAAAACAAAACAAAACAAAATCTACCTTCCATGCACTTTTCTTAGGAACTTCTGGATGATTTCACAAAATGAGAACATACATAAGGAATATAAAGAAAATAAAATATATAGGATCCAGGAACAGGAAAATCTAACACAGAAGACTGTAAAAATATGTCCCTGGACAACAGCTGGGCAGCAGGCCTGGGGAGCAACTAGGCCAGTTTGGAACAACAGATACACGGAAAATCAGGCCCCTAAGCGGGGAAAGCATCCACTTGAGGAATAATGGGACAGGAAGGATTGTACTCCTAATGTGTGACCACAGCACAATACTGGCACAGCATCGAACAATACAATTTATGGTCACAATAATGCAGACATTAAATACTGATGAATATATTGGTTCCTAATCTATCAAGCAGGAAGTCAACATATTTCAAAACTGATAAATTAAGAAACAGTCATATAAGCCTATTCATTAAAAATAGTTAAAAATGGTTAACTCTGGAGAAAGAGGGAAAGAGGAAGGATGTGTCAGGGGACTGCTGGCTTCATTATAAGCCTTTTGGATCAACATATTTGGCTTTTTTCATTTTTTAATTATAAAATATGTTTATAATACAGCAATAAATACAACATATAGATGAATTATAAAGCATAATAAAATAAGCATCCTTTATTATCTAACTGTAGAAAGAGAACATTACTTCTGCCAGGTGCAGTGGCTCACACCTGTAATTCCAGCACGTTGGGAGGCCAAGGCAGGCAGATCACTTGAGGTCAGGAGTTCGAGATCAGCCTGGCCAACATGGCAAAACCCCATCTCTACTAAAAATACAGAAATTAGTCTGGTGTGGTGGCGTATGCCCATGTTGGGCAACAGAGGGAAACTCTGTCTCAAAAAAAAAAAAAAGAGAATATTACTACATTCGTCTTCTTTTTTTATTTTTTTGAAGCAGTCTCTTGCTCTGTCACCCAGGCTGGAGTGCAGTGGCACAATCTCGGCTCACTGCAGCCTCAGCCTCCCAAGTAGCTGGGATTATAGGCTTGCGCCACCAGTCCCAGCTAATTTCTGTAATTTTAGTAGAGATGGGGTTTCGCCATGTTGACCAGCCTGGTGAACTACATTCTACAACTGCTTTCTGAAAAAACAGGCACATATTTTTTAAGGGAAAGTTAAAATAAAACACTAGCAGCCAGTCTGTGAGACTGGTACCAGCATCTGCAGTAGGTCCAGGTTTTGTGGGGCCTGAAACTTATACAAGGTTAGCAGCCCTCTTCAGGACAAAGAATACAAAACATCTTAGTTTTCTGCGAATGTTACAAATCATAGGACTCTGTGAACTCACTGGTAGTGCCCCTCCCACGGCCCCTCATAGGGTGCTGCAAGTCCAGGGGCCTGAAGCTTCTGTTTCATTAGCTTCACAGCAATCCCACCTGGGTTTATGGAGGCACCAGGGGCTGGGCTAGACTCCCCGGGATAGGGAAGAAAAAAATAAAGTCCCGGCCTGCATCATGCTTTCCAACTAGATGGGGAGATAAACACAATAGCCCACTTCCAGGAAACACATACTACAATATTTAAGAGCCACTCCCAGGAAGAGTGTGGGGGAAGACAAAGAATTTAGAAAATGTGTTCCCTGGGAGTGAAGCATAGGGGCGTCTGAGAAACCGGCCTCTCTCTGAGGGGCCCTGGCAAACCTAAGCCCTCCCGGCCTCGTCTACCTCACCTATTTTCAGTGAGTGTGCCTGCAGGGCCTCAGTGGTCTGCATGCTGCCTCCCAGAACCTGGGGCTCCTGAAGGTTTGGGAGCTCAATAGCATTACTTCATTGGAGGGAAGAAAGGGCTGCAAAAGGGAGACTCTGGCTTAAATCTTTCAAAAATATTAAAACGGGAACTCTGGCAACAAAGGTCCCACATTTCTGCATGGTGACACTCAGCTAGGGCTGGCAACAACTGCGCACCTCCCTCCCTCTCTCCTTCAGCTGCTGGGGCTGTCCTTGCAGGAATCTGCATTTGTGATCACAGGAGTAGAGGTTTACCAGGGCCCTTCCAGTTGGTGTGTGATGAGCCATCTCATCTCCTTATGAATGGCCGGCACAGGCCCTTCTCTCACCATAGGCTAAGGAAGAGAGGTGAAGAAGACTAAGAGTGTGATGGCAGCAGGGTATCCCCTGGTCTCTCCTGGAGAGGCCCTGATGCCCATCAGCCAGTCCTCGGAGCCTGTTCAAACCACTCTGGAAGCTCAGCCCCTTCAAGCCTGGGAGACTTAACAGAGTGTATATTCCAGCTCCAAATGGCTGAGCACCCCTGCTCTGCCTAGAAGCCTCAGGAAACCTTTCCAAATATCCCTTATCAAGGGCTGCTCTTCAGATGGTGACAAGCTCCCCAGTCAGCCGCATGCAGCTGGGAGTTGAAGGACCTGCAGCTCACTCTGGAGGAGAGAACACCTTCACTTGGGAATGGGCTGACCCTTCTGCAGTTGGCATTCTAAGCTGTGTCAAGCAGTCTGGAGCCAAGAGTCACTCACACTGGGCCACTGAGGAACAGCAAGAAAACAGAAGCTACCTCAGGGACATGCATGATGGAGAGAAGCATAGAAAATGCATGTCCTTAGCCCAGTCTAGCTCAGCACTTTCCCTTTTCAGGACACCTCTGCTTAGGTGGTCCCTCTAGCTGGTCTGACCTCCTGTCTCCCGGCCTTCCCTGAGTCCAGATGAAGTTCCACCTTGTATGAGTCCATTTTCACACTGCTGATAAGATATAACCGAGACTGGGCAATTTACAAAAGAAAGAGCTTTAATGGACGCAGTTCCACGTGACTGGGGAGGCCTCACAATCATGGCGGAAGGTGAAAGGCACATCTCACATGGCAGCAGATGAGAAGAGAGCTTGTGCAGGGAAAGTCCCCTTTATAAAAGCATCAGATGTTGTGAGACTTATTCACTATCATGAGAACAGCATGGGAAAGACCTGCCCCCGTGGTTCAGTTACCTCCCACCAAGTCCCTTCCACAACACGTGGGAATTCAAGATTTGGGTGGGGACACAGCCAAACCATATCATATCTCTTTCAGGAAGCCCACCCTGATCTCCCAGCCACAACGCTCACTCTTCCTGGAACTCTCCCAGCACTTGTCCTAAAATGTTTTCCATGTTCTCTAGTGTTCTAATAAGCTCCCCTTTTTCTAACTCCTAGGATAGATACACATATTACCTCCCTATATATTAGCTCATTAACTGCCACAATGCTCCTATTGGATAGGTATTATCATCCCCATTTTATAAGCAAGGGAACCAAGGCTGAGCTGACTCTGGACATGCAAAGGTCACACACCCAAGTGCCAGAGCCAGACACTTTTTTCCCAGGCCTCCCCATGAGAGCATCAGTGCTACAGGCTATAGGACAGGCCTCTCTGCCTGTCCCCCACCACCACCTGCCACAGGGCTTGCACTGTGAGGCTCCTGACACATACTGAATATTGGCAGGAACCCCAGTGGACCCTGACTCATTTCTTCCACTCTCTGGGTGGCACCTATTTGGTGCCTCTATTATGTAGGCCCCAGGAATTCTGGGGGCAGGGAGGACACATCTAGGACATTCCCCTCTCTCCCCCACCCCAAGGCAGGACCTTCAGTGATGTAAGTGGGCGTGTGAACATCCCCAGCTCTACTGAGAAGGGGGTGGGGGCCCTGGGCGGGCATTCCAGAGCCCCAGTGTCCTGCCCTTGCTGGTCACAGGTGCCATTAAGTCACCAAAGCCAGCCTCAGGGCAGCACTCCACCAACCCTGACCGTATTTTCCCAGGCACTAAACAAAAAATCTACACAGGTGCTGTTAAGCATTCAACTCCCCACCCACATGCCAGAAACTAAAATAGCTGCAGCCTATGTTAATCATTAGCCAGGCTGCGCCTCAGACCTCCCCTCTGAGGGCTGGCACCTGGGGCAGCTCAGCCTGGAGAAACTCCAGGCAAGACAGGCTGGGAGAGTGGCAACGGGCAGCGTCTGGAGCCTCACCAAGGGGCTGAACTTATTAAGCAAGCAGGTTCTGAAAGACACTTCTTCAAGATAAAGTCAATCCCCAGTGCACTAGCATTTGGATTACATAAGAATCCTAAAATACTGGAGCTGGGAGGGGCCTTCATGAATCACTTCATTCAACCGGTTTATTTATTTGAGGTGGGAGCTGAGGCCCAGAGAGCAGAAGGACTCTGCCTGAGGTCTCAGAGCTGGCTGGGGGCAGGACAATGACTAGAACCACATCTCTGATTTCCAGGCCAGTGCATTACGAACCAGGTGGGTCCCCCACCACTCAATGTATTTCTGAGCTCCATCCCACCTTCTCAGGCTGGAGAATGGACTGGAGAAATACAAAGGTTAAACTCCGGAAAGAGAGAAGAAGGTAACTGCTGCCTCCCAAATAATGTCCCATATAATCAAGCCACACAGAAAAGAATCAGCTGCTCCACAGGAGCCTTATGACCCTGTTTCTCTCCAGATCACCTCCCTATGACAACAGAGAATAGGGGTTGGCAACCACTGCTCTGATCTCTCAAGGATATTACCAGCCACGGAGACCGAACATCAGCCCCACCTCAGTTCAGGGTTCAAAGGGCCTCTGCCCTCAAACTCTCCTAGAAACAGTCACATAGGTGTCACATTTGGGGTTGAAGAAGGCAAGTTGGGAGGAGGTAGCACAAAAAAATAATCCCTATCCCACTGGGTCTTGGAGGGGGCCCCTGGATCCCATGGGGTCTGGAAGATCTGGTGGTGGCTGCAGTGATGGAACATGTGGATGCCAGACCTGATGGCTGGGAGCAGCAGATGACTCTCGGGGCATCAGCAAAGCCACAGCAGCTTGCCAGTCTATGCACCAGCCCACAGGAATAGAGGCTGCCTTGCTTGCACTGCCTGTGGGCTTGCCACTGTCATGAGAAACCATTCCTACTTCCTAACCTGAGGAACACACACTTAGGCAATAGCAAAACTGATACGCGCAGTAGTAGTTTCAAATTCAGGAAAGCAGTGGGTGGTGTTCCAGAAACTTCTGGTTGTCTTCCTCAACCATGTGTTCTCTATTGCTTTAGTAACGGAACACTCACCATAGCCTGGCACACAGCAGCCCGAGCTAAGGACTGTTTCCCAGACCCCTAGCAGCTAGGAAGGCCTGCCAAGAGGATGTGAAAGTGAGCTGTCTTGGACCATGCAGGTTAGGGAGGCACCTGGACGGTGCTACTCAACATGTGGCCCGGAGACTGGCGGCATTATACAATCTGAGAGCCTGTAAGCAATTAAAATGCTCAGGTCCCATCAGAGACCTCCCAAATCAGAATGATTCAGCGTGCAGTCCAAGAATCTATGCTTTAACAAGCCTTCTAGATTGTTCTTATACATGCTCAAGTGTGAAAACCACAGCCCTCAAGAATGCTAGGGACAACAGTCCGTAAGGAGCCTGGTGCCTAGACAACCTCATGGAATACCCACTTAACTTCAACTCCGATTTTTCAAGAAAGAGTGAGAGAGTGAGAGAGATAGAGAGATAGAGAGAGAGAGGATCCTGTCTTCATTCACAGCCAAATCTGAAAGGTAATAGAGGTGGCGTGGGGAAGATGATGATGAGAAACTTAACCCAAACAGCAAAAATCAGGAAAGGAATAACATGCAAGTATAATAAATAATAAGCAAGATGCAAAGAACAAAATCAAGTATATCTGGCACGTGAACAGTCAGAATTCCTCTACCAAAGACAGAAACCACGCAATTAGGTTTGTTGCTGTTATCATTGCCTTCTGTCAACCTCCATCCACCCTCAACCATGTGCTGATTATAAGAGAAACAAATTTTATTTATGAAGATTCTATTTTCAAGATAAACTTTTTTCTTTTTTTGAGGTGGAGTCTCGTCGCCCGGGCTGGAGTGCAGTGGCCGGATCTCAGCTCACTGCAAGCTCCGCCTCCCGGGTTTACGCCATTCTCCTGCCTCAACCTCCCGAGTATCTGGGACTACAGGCGCCCGCCACCTCACCCGGCTAGTTTTTTTGTATTTTTAGTAGAGACGAGGTTTCACCGTGTTAGCCAGGATGGTCTCGATCTCCTGACCTCGTGATCCGCCCGTCTTGGCCTCCCAAAGTGCTGGGATTACAGGCTTGAGCCACCGCGCCCGGCCAGCTTTTTTCTTTTTTTGAGACCGAGTCTCGCTCTGTAGTCCAGGCTGGAGTGCAGTGGTGCGATCTCAGCTCACTGCAAGCTCCGCCTCCCGGGTTCATGCCATTCTCCTGCCTCAGCCTCCCAAGTAGCTGGGACTACGGGCACCCGCCACTATGCCCAGCTAATTTTTTATATTTTTAGCAGAGATGAGTTTTCACCACATTAGCCAGGATGATCTTGATCTCCTGACCTCGTGTTCTGCCCGCCTTGGCCTCCCAAAGTGCTGGGATTACAGGAGTGAGCCACTGCGCCCGGCCAAGATAAACTTTTTTAAGTGAGAAAGAAATATTTAAAACTAATGGTTGGGCAAAGACATACCAAATAAATGCAAAGAAAAGCCAGAGGTGGAAATATTAATATTAAAAATAGGCTGGGCACAGTGGTTGGCCAGGTGCAGTGGCTCATGTCTGTAATCCCAGCACTTTGGGAAGCTGAGGTGGGCAGATTACTTGAGCCCAGGAGTTTGAGACCAGCCTGGGCAACATGGCAGAACCCCATCTCTACCAAAAATACAAAAATTAGTCTGGTCTCAAAATAAATAAAAATGAAAAAATATGTAAAATTCAAAAGTACATACGTGGAAGACTTTTCAATAATCCTGCTTTAGCAGGCCAAGGGGTTTTTCCAACCATTTCTCTCTGGCATTTGCCTTTATCTGTAAACACAGGACTTGGAGAACTACTCACTAGGATCTCAGGGTACAACAAGGCGTAGGCTAGTCCAGCCCGCTGAGAAAGTTTATGTGGCTTAAAACACAAGCACAGAGACAAGCTTACAACTTGGGGCCCACGTCTTTCTGACCTCTGGCCCAGGGAAGTGTTTGTACTGGCTACTCTGTCAAAAGCTCATCTTGCTGCCTCCAATGAGGAAGGAAATGCGTAAATGAGAGGCAGAGCAGTCCGCTCCTTGGACCTACAGGAAGCGGGCAAGAATTGCAAAGTAAGAGAAGAGGCTCCCAGGAAACGTCCCAAGAGTTTGCAAGCAAATCTCACTTTATCCACCCCTCCTAAAAATCTGGCTATCATGGGGACCATCAGGACAGCCAAGGACAGGGAGCTCATGATCATCAGTGAGACCTGATTACTAACTGCTCTGTGTGAGCCTGAACAGAAACTAAAGGGGCATGACTTGAATGTCCTCTGATGCCTGCGTTAAAATTTCTGAGCCTTTCACTTATTATCTTATAAAATGCACTTATTTATTAATTTTAAGACTGTAAAGAAAAGAGATTCTTCCAGATCCTTGGCCATGTATTCTCCTAAAACACAGACAATATGGAATTTAAGGCCAAAGACCAAAGGCATTAAATAACCAGCAAATGACACAAGGTAGGAAGATCAGCTTGATAAGCCTGTATACATGAAACATGAAAGCCAAATGTAAAAGGCTAGAACTCCCACAAATATAAATAGAGCTGGACTTTAAAAAACTACAGTGAGAGTTTTTGTTGTACCTCTCAGAATTTGACAGCCAGGCAAGCAGGGATATAAGGGCAACTGAAGTTAAGAGATCTATCTAAAGTCAGTGTCCCGCAGAGTACCTATTTTCTCCTTTCACGCCCATGAAACATGTTAATATTTATCATGCAGTTGGCCACAAAGAAAATTTAATACCAGCCAGGTGCAGTGGCTCACTCCTGTAATCCCAGCATTTTGGGAGGCTGAGGCGGGGTGGGGCGATTGCTTGAGGCCAGGGCTTTGAGACCAGCCTGGGCAACATGCTTCATTCACTCATTCATTCATTCATGAAAATGAATCCATTTTGTGAAAGGAGCAAACCCTTGCAGGCACCTAGGTCTGCCTGAGCACGGAGCGCCATGGGGAGGGATGTCGGTGGCAGGCCATCCACATGTTCCCTTCTGGGATTGGAAAGGGAGCAGGAGGGTAAATCGAGGCAACAGGGTCAAACACGTCCTCCTCGCCTTCAAAGCCACCATTTCAGAGCCTGTCTAAACTTACTATCATCAGATCCTCATGTCCTGCTACTCCTCACCCATTCATTCCAACCTCGCTTCTGCTCCCATCATCACACCAAAGCAGCGAAGGCAGCTGCATCTTCTCCATGTCACTCACCACAGCCGCGATGCCAAGCTGACCACTCCATCCCACGAAGCAGACTCACCCTGGCTCCTGAGATACAACTCTCTGCTGGCTTTCTGGGCCCCTCTCAGGCAGCTCTTTTTCTGGGTCCTTTATAGGCTCATCTTCCTTTACTCAGCTGTTCAAGGTGAGTTCTTCCATCTCGCTGTGCCCATGACTTCAAACACAAACACAACCTAGACAAATGTCTGTCTAGCCAAGACTCCTCCTGAGCCCCAGACCCATCAGCTTATTTGGCATCTCAAAGATACCTCAAACACAGTATGTCCAAAACCAAATACATGATCTTCTTCATCCTCCAAACCTGGTCCTCATCCAGTGTCCCATGTCTCAGGGACACCAGGGGGATGACTCTAGGGTGAGTGGGGGCGGTCTCTCCTTTTAAGCACACCACGCAGGGTGAGGCCAACAGTGGGTTCTCAGTAATGAGCCGTTCTACCGGAACATGCCTTGTCACCTACTTCCTAAAAATAGCTGTGACCTTTTTAGTGGACACAGCAAGCTCACATCTGCTATCACCACTCCTTCCCCACCGACACATGCACCCTTTCCCCCAGCGGTGCCACTCCCCAGGCTGGATGTGCCATATGCTCTCCAGCCTCCCTGTGGGCAGCCTCCACATTTCTCCTCTCTGCCCTCACTCAGATTTCCTCCCATCTCAAGTCCTCCAAGTCAGCCACCTCCAGGTGTGAGGGGCAGGGGGCATCTGACTTCCCTCTCAATTTCCTTTCCTTCTTTTCTGCTAAGGCGGAGCCTAAGCCCCTGGAAAACTAGAGATCTCAGAACCAGGCTTTGAACACCGCATGCTCCACCCGCTGCTTCACAACTCCTGGCAGTCACATACCCACGATATCAACATTGTCATCACCACCCCCTAACTGATCTCAAACCCCTTTGCAAACATCTTCTCATCTGATTCTCCATTCCAGGCAGGCATTTTATCATCCAGAACTGTTCTGTGGGGGGGGGGGGGGGGTTCAGTGTGGCTGGGTGGCTTGTCCCAGGATACCCAGTACAGAGAACTCTGTCCCCCAATTTCTTGGTTGCCCCCACCCATTCCTTCCTCACTTCAGCATGGGCAAGGCCAGCTGTGGTCTGGGTCACTGTTCAGGCTGTACTTTTAGGATCCTCCCAAATAACAAACAACTATGTGACTATCAGGTCTTTATTTCATGGGTTATAGGAGATAGGATCAGTAAGCCTAATGTGTAACAGTTTCAGCAGTTATTAGAGAGTTCCATTGAATTGCAACAATTCCCTTTAAAAGCACAAACTCCCACCAAGAAAACCTCAGTTTCTTCATTAATCCTAAGAGCTTTCCTATCTAGGTATCACTCAGAATTCCCACTATTCTGGGGGTAATGGGATCAGAGAGTGCTGCAGAGAAAAATCCACAGAAAGTGAAAAGTCTGTTTCCTTGGCAGTGCTGGTGAAGCACAACCTTGCACAGACGCTTCCCCATGGGACCAAGCGCCAGGAACTGCTTCAGGCTTATGGGGGAAGACGGTGGCAAAGAAGAGAAGGAGGCCGGGCACAGTGACTCACTCCTGTAATCCCAGCACTTTGGAAGGCTAAGGCGGGCAGATCACCTGAGGTCAGGAGTTCAAGACCAGCCTGGCCAACATGGTGAAGCCCCGTCTCTACTAAAAATACAAATATTAGCCGTGCATGGTGGCGCATGCCTGTAATCCCAGCTACTCAGGAGGCCGAGGGAGAAGAATCATTTAAACCTAGGGAGCAGAGGTTGCAGTGAGCCAAGATTGCACCACTGCACTCTAGCCTGGGCGACAGAATGAGATCTGTCTCAAAAAAAAAAAAAAAAAAAAGAGGAAGAAGAGGGGTGAATCCAGGAGGAAAGAGGGGGTGCACCAGAAAGGTCCTGGAACCTCTGATGTTCCAGCATTCAGCA
Source organism: Piliocolobus tephrosceles (assembly GCF_002776525.5). Taxonomy (NCBI): domain Eukaryota; kingdom Metazoa; phylum Chordata; class Mammalia; order Primates; family Cercopithecidae; genus Piliocolobus; species Piliocolobus tephrosceles. Next base: position 75,831,060 of record NC_045442.1, on the reverse strand, counting down.
TGCATTTTGGTTCCACATTCACCTCCTGCCCACACCAGTTTCTTTTCTCTATTCTACAGTTCCCAAGAAGAACCCACACTAACCTATTCTGTCTCAACTCCCTCTCCTGTCATCCCAAGTCACATCACCTCCCCAACCACGTAAACTAGGCATCACTAATGGATCCTGGCTTCCAGACACATCCACCCAGGGTGGGCCCTTTCTATAATATCATGCATAAAGGCTTCAGATGGGGCTTCCACTCCCACCTCTTAGTCCCAATTCATCTCCATCTCACCCTCCCCACATTTCTCTGCCTATCCAAATCCAGCCTTCAAGGTCCTATATTTTAACCACAGGGAAACTACTTCCCTGTGCTGCCTCTGTTGTTCAACTAAGGGACAACTAATTTTCTGAGCATCTACATTAGGCAAGGCCCATCCTGAGTGCTACCACCAAGAGGTAAGTCAGAAACAGCCTCCACCCTCCAGAGTCAGAGGACAGGGCAGAGATAAGCCACATGGTCACACAAATACTACGCAAGGCGAGAGATGAGAACTGAGTCAGTGCTGGAGGGGCTGAGTGAGCTCAGAGCATATCCCATCCCTCCTGCTGGGCAGCAGGCACCGGGATGGCTCCCAGGAGGGTGGAGAATCCTGGGCCAGAGGGGGAGGGAGGGCATCCCAGGAAGACAGAGAGCATGCGCTTAGCATGAGCTAAGCCAGAAAGATGGTTCAGGAGAAGCGCATTTCAACTTTAGCTGAACCTTCCACTGCTACTATTTATTGACCCTTACACCTGATTATTTATGACCCAGGCCTGCCTCACACACTTTATGGCTAATCTGGGTGACACCCATCTGGGACACACAAGTATGGTGCAGCAGTCACCACCTGTTCTGACTGGTCCGTACCTGAGTGCTGTATGGTTATTAAATAAATGCACTGAATCTCACAACAAACCTGTGAGGCAGGGATTAGTATTACCCCCATTTTGCAGATGAGGAAACCAAAGCACAGACAATAGTCAGAGACTATTCCTGGACTACAAGTCCAGGAATCCCTTCCTGAAACTGGGGATCAAAGTTGGGGAAGGGGCGAAGGGAGGCACAACATCTGGGATGGCTCCCGCATTCTCTCAGACATTGGGGAGAGTTCCTTACAAATAAACTGCAATGGTAGCAGCTCCCAGGAATGTGCGTGCTCCCAGTTTCGGAGGAAAGTTCCTGAAGATAGCCTTCTCTGCTTGCTCTCCCCCAGCCTTGCCTGAAAGAGCGCGCGCACCCCGGAGGGCCCCGCGGGGCTGCGGGGCCGCAGGGCCCGGCCTCCGGCATCCCTCCCGCCACCCGTTGCCTCCTGCGCCCAGGGTCAGGGCCCCCGGCCTTACCCAAGCCCAGACTGAGACCCTGACCCCTGAGCCCGGAGGGGGGCCGGCGAGTGCACCCCGACCGCACAGGAGGGGGCAGTCCCCGACGCCAAGGCTGATCGAGGGGGCTGCCAGGCCGACACGGCCAGCCCGGGACCCGCCGACGCCTCCTCTGTCCCCCACCCCCACGCCTGTAATGCAACCAGGAAGCAGCAGGGCCGCGCTGGGCTGGGCGCGGGGCAGCCCTGGGCCTCACCTGCGGTGCCGCGGTGCACTGCCGCCGCCTGGTCCCAGGCCCCGGGCCGGCCCAGGACCCTCACTCACCTGGCCACGCGGACTCGGGACGCGAGGGGCGAAATGGGACGTGGGCGGGAGTGGCTCTCTCCGCGAGCGTCCCGGACGCAGTGCCTGGGTTCTGCCTGGGGCTGTGTCCCACTCCCGGTCGCGGGGCACTCGAGGCACTGGGGAGTCGCGGGCGCCGCAGCCTTCAGGGCGGGGCGGGAGGAGGAGCCCGCCGGGCGGAAAACTCCGCGGGCGCGGTTGCCCCAGGCGCCGGGGGAAGGGCAGGGAAGGGGCGAGGCCTGAGCGCGGCCCCGCCCGGAGATGAGGCTTGGGCAAGGCGGGCCCGCGAGCAGCAGCGCCCTTCCGGCTGCAAAGCTGCTTCAGGATGTCTCCGGCTCCGGACGTCTCTCTGTCGCCCCTAACCCCCTGCAGCGCCCGGTGCAGCGCAGAGCCGCATTCGCCCTCCCGCAGGGGTGGGCATTTCCTAAGTCCTCTCCAGCCCCGTGTGCGTCTTTCGTGTCTCTCTTTAAGGTAAAGAAAACTTTACACTGAAAAGGTCAAACACATTTCTTTAGTATCAACACTCAGTGGTGGTGGAGGGGGGAAGGTCATGCACAGTATGTGAGGAAGGGAGCGGTCAGTGACTCTCGTGGAGAAACCTGACCAACCACCCAGCCGTCAAGGTGACCTCGACAGGGGTAAATCATGCTGATTGCATGCACCGCTTGTGGTCTTCCTCCCAAGAACACCTAATCCCACTGTAATCATGAGAAAAACATCACAAATCAATTGAGGCCCTTGCCATATACATGACCAGTACTCCTGAAAACTAGCAAGGTCATCAAAAACAAGGAAAGTGTAAGACACTGTCACAGCCAAGAGGAACCCACGGAGATATAAAAATGACATGTAAAGTGGTATCCTGAACGGGATCCTGGACAGACAGTAGGTAGAAACTAAGGACAACTGAATAAAATACGGACTTTAGTGCGTCAGTTTTGGTTTATTCATTGTGGCAAAAGCGCCACACCAATATAAGATGTTAGTAATAGGAAAAACTCGGGTTTATGAGAACTCCCTGTATTCACACTTTTTCTGTAAATCTAAAGACGTTCTAAAAATAAAGCTTATTTTTAAAAGGTCACACAGGTAATATATGCATATATGGTAGGTATGCAATTTTTTTTTTTAATGAGTGGTGGCTGCCACTTGTAATCTCACAGCACTTTGGAAGGCCAAGACAGGAGGATAGCTTGAAGACAGGGCTTCCAGACTAGCCTGGGCAACATAGTGAGACCCGGTCTCTAAAAAACTAAAAATAAAAAATTCAAAAAATGAACAAAAATTGAGATTCACTCTTCTCTCCACTCCCCCAGCCCACTCTTAGGCATGTCCTTCCAAATATCTCTCTTCAATACTTTGTGTGTGTGTGTTTACATAAACATATTACAAAACAATATTGCACGGCCGGGCGCGGTGGCTCAAGCCTGTAATCCCAGCACTTTGGGAGGCCGAGACAGGCGGATCACGAGGTCAGGAGATCCAGACCATCCTGGCTAACATGGTGAAACCCCGTCTCTACTAAAAATACAAAAAAAAAAAAACTAGCCGGGCGAGGTGGCGGGAGCCTGTAGTCCCAGCTACTGCGGAGGCTGAGGCAGGAGAATGGCGTAAACCTGGGAGGCGGAGCTTGCAGTGAGCTGAGATCCAGCCACTGCACTCCAGCCTGGGCGACAGAGCAAGACTCCGTCTCAAAAAAAAAAAAAAAAGATGTTAACAAAACAATATTGCAGTACTTTTCTGCAACATGTTTTTTTACTCACTATATCTTGGAGGGTCTTTCCCTACAAGCGCTCCCGGAGGGTCTTTCCCTACAAGCGCTCCCGAACAGACCTAGTTCTTCCCATCCGCTGCACACTGCGCGCCATTGTGCACTTCACCATTCTTCACTACCTAGCTGCTTACAGTACCGAGCTCCTTACTGAAGGACATTTAGGTTGTTGCCTATGTTTGACTGTTACAAACAAGCTGCTGGTGCGATTTTCCTTTTTTTTTTTTTTTTTTTTTTGAGATGGAGTCTCCCTCTGTCGCCCAGGTTGGAGTGCAGTGGTATGATCTCAGCTCACTGCAACTTCCGCCTCCCGGGTTCAAGCAATTCTTCCTCGGCCTCCCAAGTTGCTGGGTCTACAGATGCCCACCACCACGCCCAGCTAATTTTCATATTTTTAGTAGAGATGGGGTTTCACTATGTTGGCCACACGGATCTCGAACTCCTGGGCGCAAATGATCCGCCCGCCTCGGCCTCCCAAAGTGCTGGGATTACAGGCGTGAGCCACTGCGTCCGGCCCCATTTGCGTTTTAAAGTCGCTCGGAACAATAAAAGCAGGAAGGACTGCAGGGGAGGCTCTGACCTTCTCCCTGTCTGGGCAGGTGTGCCGGTGCCGGGCAGGAACAGTGCCTTGGGGCATCATGGCCCCGGCCTCACAACCGGCCCTGAGCGCTCAGTCATATTCCGTGGCCGCTCCAACACCCCCGACCCCCACCAACAGGCGCGGCTCTCTTTTGGGGCTGGACCACATTTTTTGGACATGAGTCCGCGAGTGAGGGTGAAATTCAGGCCAAAGTCTCCAGAGCGGCTCGGAGAAAACGTCGCCTGGAACTGAAGAGCAGAGGGTCAGAGGCACCACCAGAAAGACTCTCAGAGTGGGTTACTACCCTGGTGGCGGTGCCCACTGCGGCGTAGGAGATGGCAGGACTGAGGGCACGGGCGTGAATCCCCCAAGGAACTGGTGTGAAGTTGCTGAAGTGGTAATGTCTCCAGGCCCTCCCTCTGGGCCCGGGGATTGGTCCGGGAAGGTCTCCTGGCGCCGACCCAGTCCCCCTGCATGGACGCCTGCGCGGGCTCTGCAGCCCCACAGCGACTGCGAAGGCCAGCGTCTTTGAATCGCCCATTTTTCTCCGTGGCTGAGCGAATACTCCTAGAATACCAAGTTTATAATAAATCACGTAGGGTGGAATTCCTGCTGGATGTATACACCTTTCTGCGTCAGATCTCTTCAAACCCATAATGGTGAATAGCTACCCCTGGGCTTACCCTTTTATAATTTTCAACAAACCTGCGTTTAGCCCCAGCTAGGTGCCAGCAAGCTACTAGGGACTGAGGAGCCTCTGCAGAGGACCTGAGCTGAGGTCCTAATCCTCAAGGCCAATGGCAGGGGTCACTGCCCAGGCACCCCCAGAGAACGCGGTGTGAAGGAAAAGACACCAAACTCGGTGTTCAAATGTGTGGGATCTATTCTAGTTCTGATTCTGACACTTGCAAGTGGTGCATCCTCCGAGCCTCGGCTTTCCCACCTATAAAATCTTCAACGTGACCTACAAAAATCCATAAAATCACCCCTGCTTCATTGTTTCCCAGGGCTCATAGAAGCATCACACGAGGTAAGGGAAGGTGAGTGCGTTGTAAAAAAAATGGTGACTTGCTATATAGCTCTGAGTAGTATGGTGTATAAGCTTCCTTTTTAAAAAAATTTTTATTTTTACGGCCAGTGTTGGGATTACGGGTGTGAGTCATCGTGCCCGGCCTCTTTTATTGCTTTCTAATAAGTATATATGACTATCATTTCCCTCAAAAGTCTGCTGTAGCTGAATATCACAAGTTTTAATATGCTATGCTTTTGTTATCTCTTAGTTACAAATATTTGGATTTTGTTGTTGTTGTTGAGACAGAGTCTCGCGCTGTCGTCCAGGCTGGACAGCAGTGACACGATCTGGGCTCACTGCAACCTCCACCTCCCGGGTTCCAGAGATTTTCCTGCCTCAGCCTGCTGAGTAGCTGTGATTACAGGTGCGCACCACCACACCCAGCTAATTTTTATATTTTTAGTAGAGATGGGGTTTTACCATTTTGGCCAGCCTGGTCTCCAATTCCTGACCTCAGGTGATCCACCCGCCTCAGCCTCCCAAAGTGCTTGGATTACAGGTGTCAGCCACTGTGCCTGGCCAATATTTTGTTTTTTATGTTAGTATTGTACGCTTAATTCATGGACTATTTAGAAGTATATTTTTCATTCTTTTTTTTGTTTTCAAACTTCAGTTTTTAAAAAAATAATAATAATCATTTGGGGAGGGGCCCAGTGGCTCAGGCATGTAATCCCAGCACTTTGGAAGGCCAAGGTGGGAAGATCGCTTGAGACCAGGAGTTTAAGATCAGCCTGGGCAACACAGTGAGAGACTCTCTAAAAAAAAAAAAAAAAAATGTTAAATAAAAGTAAACCAATCATTTCATCGTTGATCTCTAACTTTACTGCTTGGACATGAGGAAATGTGTTCTTTTAGAATTTGTTAATGCCTTATTTGTGGCCTCATATACAGAATTTTTTTGGCTGTCCCAATTTTTGTGAATGTGTCTTCACTTTTTAATGTGTGTGTTTTTTTTTTTTTCTCTATATATCTCTCCATCTATCTAGCTTGCTAATCAGGTTATTTAGATCTTTTATCTCCTGGGTTTTTTTTTTTTTTTTTTTTTCTCTCCTGTTCAATCCATTGATTTCTGAAAGAGTGAGTTTAACATTTCCCACTTTTATTGTAGTTTGTCAATTTCTCCCTCTAATTTAGTCTGATTTTGCTTTATACTTGTGTGTGTGTGTGTGGTTTTTTGATTTTTGTTTAATAGGCAGTGTCTCCCCATGTTTCTCAGGCTGGAGTACAGTGGGTATTCACAGGTGTGATTATAACTGCAGCCTCAAACTCCTGACCTCAAGCCGTCCTCCTGCCTCAGCCTCCTAGGTGACTGGGATTACAGGCATGTACCACCTCACCCAGCCAGTCATATAATTTTGAGAGCAAATTATTAGGCTCAAACAAATTAACATTGTTTTATCCTTTATGACTTATTCAGTTTTATTACTTTTTGTATTAATATTGTTATCCTGAGATTGCATTTTTCTAGTATATATTTTATTTCTCCTTTTTTACTCTTTCTGTACTGTTACTTAGGTTTATCTCTTAGAAATGACTTTTTTTTTTACAAGATTTAAAAAGTTCTTCTGAGTTTCTGTTTCTAATTTGTGAATTTAACCAGTTCACATTGATAAGAATAGCAGAAGTATTTGGGCTTATTTCTGCCATCGTTTGTGCTATACATATGCCCTTGAAATGGATATTCATCTAGAACACATCGGTAAAATCCTATAAATTATTACAAACTGGAATTCTTCCATGCTGCGTGGTAAATAGCTGCTCGCCCGAGACCCCACAGGGCCCCCACCCCTGACTGACTTCTGATCTGGCAAAAAAGGGTCAATGCTTGTCACAGGGAGACCCTCTAGGACCTTTTCTGAGATTAAATTTTATAACTTGGTATGAAATACTAACATCTAAAAGACAACATAAAACTCAATCCACTATTACAACAAGACCGTCCATGATAACCTGGATAATGCTTCTATCAATTTGAGAAGTATTAAGATTAGACACTGCACAGAAAACTCAAAATGCCCGGTAATCTTATAGCTCATATATGAAACTTGATAGAAATATTTTCAACTTTAACTATAGTCATAAAAATGTACATGCTAGTACCAATGGGATTCACTATCTGCAGTTATAATAGCTTACTTCTGCAAATTTTTTTTTTCTTTTTCTTTTTTGAGACAGAGTCTGGCCCTGTTGCCCAGGCTGGAATGCAGTGGTGCAATCTTGGCTCACTGCAACCTCCACT
>NC_045442.1:75819049-75823612 GCF_002776525.5 Piliocolobus tephrosceles | reverse complement strand
CTCGCCCTGTTGCCCAGGCTGGAGTGCAGTGGTGTGATCTCAGCTGATTGCCACCTCCGCCTCCTGGTCAAGCAATTCTCCTACCTCAGCTCCCCAGGTAGCTGGGATTACAGGCACTCGTTACCATGCCTGGCTAATTTTTGTATTTTTAGTAGAGACAGGGTTTCACCATATTGGTCAGGCTGGTCTCAAACTCCTGACCTCAGGTAACCTGCCTGCCTCAGCCTCTCAAGGTGCTGGAATTACAGGCATGAGCCACTGTGCCTGGCCGTGATATACTTTCTAGCTGCTGTCCTAGAGATCCCACTGGATTAAGCCTTAGTTGCCTTCAATGTGGTCATCTCTACAGTATACCCTTAGCTTTTATCTCCTCCTTTACTTTCCCAGACCCTCACTCTGCTCCCTGGATTCACTTTTCCAAATAACCCTCATGCTGCAAAGTCCTGAGCACAGGTCCTACTTTCAGCATTGGAAGAGGGGCCCAGGCTAAGACCATGAGGCCACACTGTGGGCGCCCACATCCCCGTTCCTCCGTCTATTCCCACCACAGTCACATCTTCCTGTCCCTTGGTGCTTCCTCACCTTTCCCTGCAGTCCACCGTGAGATCCCAGGGGACGGAGCAGCCCCTTCTCTACCCCAGTGCAGGGCTTGGCCTGAGCACATGGTCAGTCCATACTGGGGTGAAGTGGTGAATGAGTGAGTGGTTGAGTGATAATGCGTCATCAGATCTGTCTTCTCCACATGTCTCTATCTCCACCCGGAACAAGTTTTCTTATTCACAAGTGGGCATATGAGGCTGGGTGCTCCTAAATCCTGCAAAATTCAGCACTGGCACAGTTGGGGACTGACCTTCCTTGACCCCACCTCACTTTCTATATCTATAAAATGGGGTACCTTTCTCTAAGAGTAAAGAGGAGGCCTGGCATAGGGAAACAAACTCATCTCGAGCACCCAGAATATCCATCTTGCTCTCAAATACTTAATGTGGGGGACCATGTCTTCTGCTATAATTGGTATTGGGGCTGGTACCATTTATTAAAAGCAATTCAGTTATGAAGCTTCATTTATTAAAACAGTGTAGTAAATGTGTATGTATGGACAGACTGATAAATGTAATAGAAGAGCAAGTCCAGATGTAGACAGAAATCCATACAGAAATAGAGAATGGGAAAAAGGAAGCATCTCAATGCAGGGTGTTCAGATACCTGGCCAATCATTTGAAAACCGAAAGAATAAAATTTGCCGGGCGCAGTGACTTATGCCTGTAATCCCAGAACTTTGAGAGGCCGAGATAGGTGGATCACCTGAGGTCAGGAGTTTGAGACCAGCCTGACCAACAGGGTGAAACCCCATCTCTATTAAAAATACAAAAATTAAACAGGGTGTGGTGATAGGTGCCTGTAATCCCAGCTACTTGGGAGGTTGAGTCAGAAGAATCACTTGAACCCGGGAGGCAGAGGTTGCAGTGAGCCGAGATTGCGTCATTGCACTACAGCCTGGGTGACAAGAGTGAAACTCCATCTCAAATAAATAAATAAATAAATAAAATTTAGTCCTTTTCTCAAAGTAGACAGTGATATAAATTCCAAATGCATTATGATTTAATACTTAAAGAAAAATCATATGATATCATGAGGATGTACATCTGTCAAGCGTCATCAAATTATATCCTTTAAATATATGTCTTTTGTTATGTGTAAATTATATCTCTTGAAAGTTGGTTAGAAAACATAAAAGTATTGGAAGAATATGTGAGAGAATTCCATTCTCACCTTGAAGTGGGTGGGGTGATTGGAGTCCCTCTAACCGTGACTCAATATCCAAAAACCAGAAAATAAATTGATTACTACATTTGACTACACAAATTCAAAAAAATCTACATGGCATGAAGCACCATAAGAAAAATCAAAAGACAATTCAAAATGGACAAATATTTGTAACTCAGATCACAGGAAAAGGGCTGACCTTACAAATATCTGGAGTTCAAAAATGAGAAATACCAAACAGTCCATTAGGAAAACATGCATGGAACATGGTTTTTTGTTTTTTGGGTTTTTTGTTTGTTTGTTTGTTTGTTTGTTTGAGACAGAGTCTCACTCTGTTGCACAGCCTGGAGTGCAGTAGTGTAATCTCAGCTCACTGCAACCACCGCCTCCCAGGTTTAAGCAATTCTCTTCCCTCAGCCTCCCAAGTAGCTGGGATTATGGACACCCACCACCACGCCCAGCTAATTTTTTGTATTTTTAGTAGAGACAGGCTTTCACCATGTTGGCCAGGCTGGTCTCAAACTCCTGACCTCAGGTGATCCGCTTGCCTCAGCTTCCCAAAGTGCTGGGATCACAGGCATGAGAGAATCCCAGGCCCGGGTCCCATCGTAAGCCCTGGTTGGATGCCAAGCCTAGGCTCACTCCCAGGCCCAGTCCCAGTTCTAGGCCCATGCCCAGGATTACTCCCAGTCCCAGCCCCAGGGTCCTTGTGGCCTCAGAGCCCCTATGCCTCCGACTTTTTGACAGACACTCAGTTATTCCCTCACTTCACGGAGCTGCTCCCACCTCTATACCCCTAGGAGGGATCCTCAGTCTTCACAATGATGTCTCAGTACCAAGAAGGGCATGGCTCTATGGACAAAAAAGAACTCAGGGTTTCAGTACCAAGAGGAGGATGTCTTTGTGAATGAAAACCACTCAGACCCCAGGTAACTATTGGATTGGTAAGGGGCCTGTGCCTGCAAAGTCCTACAGATCCCAGTGGGCCTGGAGTGGCTGGTCTACACCACTGATAACTTTCTGCAGAAAATGCACCGCCCTTTACCCACTCTGCTGCAGGTGGGTATTTGCTGTCTTCACTGTGTGGCCATCACAGGTGGCTCTGCTGTGAATGTACCTGCCTCTTATTTGAATTGAGCCTGAGCATTTCCTTGCTGGGGTTGGAACCACTGTTCACTGGGATATTTGGCATTAGTGGATGCTGCTTGAGAGCTTTGTAAAGGGCTTTTCCCAGTGCTTCTGGTGGTCAGCATCTTCCCCAACATTTAGGATTGTGAGACTTTTTAATGTTTGTCGATCCAATGACTTGTGGCTTTGTTGTGGTTGTAATATCCATTTTCCTGATGATTAAGAGGTTAAGGAATTCTCACATGTTAATTGAACCTTAGAAATTCTCAAAATGTGTATATTTGTTTACCCATTTTTCTTCATTTATTGTATGTAATCTGCTTTGGCAATTAAAGTGCTGCAAATGCCAAAAAAATAAAAATTAAAAAAAAAAACAAAAAAACCCACCAATTTTTCTCAAACTATTCCCAAAAATTAAAGAGGAGGGAACTCTTCCCAACTTAGACTATAAGACCAGCAGTACCCTGATACCCAAACAAGACAAGGACACACACAAAAGAAACACTACAGGCAGTATTCCTAATGAACATAGATGAAAACATTTTCAACAAAGTACTACCAAGATGAATCTAACAATGAATCAAAAAGATAATATGCCATGATCAAGTGGGATTTAGGAGTGGTTTCAGGATGAAACTGTTCCACCTCAGATCATTAGACATCAGTAAGATTCTCATAAGGAGCCAGCAACCTAGATCCCTCGAATGCAGAGTTCACAATAGGGTTCATGCTCCTATGAGAATCTAATGCTGTCACTGATCTGACAGGAGGCGGAGCTCAGGCAGTAATCCGAGGGATGGGGAATGGCTGTAAACACAGACGAAGCTCCCCTCACTTACCTGCCACTCACCTCCTACTGTGCAGCCCGATTCCTAACAGGCCACAGACCAGTCTTTGGCCAGGGTGTGGGGACCCCTGCTGTAAAGGGCTCTTACCAAGATTAGAGGGGAAGAAGGAAAGGTGGTCACCTGGAAGTCACATGGAGAGGGGGCAAGACATGAGATGCCTGGAGAAAAAGATGACTCAAGAGGACATAATCACTGAGTGTTTGAAGGACTGTCATGTGGAAGAAGAGGCAGACTTGTATGAAGTTCACAACTGTGTCCTATGAGGAGAAATTAGAGGAAGATAGATTTTGACTGTAATTTATAGTTAGAGCAAGGCATTTAGTAATAGAATGAACTGCTTCAAGATATACTGAGCTCTCCATCACTGAAAGTATGCAAACAATAATTGGCTGACTGTCTGCCAAGGAGGCTGCTCATGTACGTGACTCCTACATGAGGGATCATGTGAGTCCTGCGTGAAGGATGTCAACAGGTGACTCTAAGGTCCCTAAGTTGTTTGGTTTATTTTGTTTCTTTGTTTTGAGACAGGGTCTTGCTCTGTTGCCCAGACTGGAGTACAGTGGCATGATCTTCATTCACTGCGGCCTTGACCTCTGGGCTCAAGCAATCCTCCCATTTTAGCCTCCTGAGTAGCGGGGACTACAGGTGCATGCCACCATGCCCAGCTAATTTCCTTTCTGTTTCTCTCTTTCTGTCCTTCTTTCTTTTCTTTCTTTTGTAGAGATGGGTTTCATCATGTTGCCCAGCTAATTACTTTCTTTCTTTATTTCTTTTTCTTTCTTTCTTTCCTTCCTCCCTCCCTCCTTCCCCCCTCCCTCCC
>NC_045442.1:75818595-75818949 GCF_002776525.5 Piliocolobus tephrosceles | reverse complement strand
CTTTCTTTCTTTCTTTCTTATTTCTTTCTTTCTTTCTCTCTCTGTCTCTTTTCTTTCTCTCTCTCTTCTTTCTTTCTTTCTTTTCTTTCTTTTGTAGAGATGGGTTTCATCATGTTGCCCAGTTAATTACTTTCTTTCTTTCCTTTCTTTTTCTTTCTTTCTTTCTTTCCTTCCTCCCTCCCTCCTTCCCCCTCCCTCTCTCCTTCCTTCCTTCCTCTCTCTCCCTTCCTTCCTTCCTTTCTCTTTCTTTCTTTCTCTCTCCTTCCTTCCTTCCTTCCTTCCTTCCTTCCTTCCTTCCTTCCTTTCTTTCTTTCTTTCTTTCTTTCTTTCTTTCTTTCTTTCTTTCTTTCTTTC